>NW_016107593.1:536207-552942 GCF_001604975.1 Cebus imitator
AAAAAGAAAAGCCAGGCATGATTGTGCTCACCTGTAGTCCCAGCTACTCAAGTGGCTGAGGTGGGAGGATTGCTTCATTCTGGGAGGTCAAGGCTGCAGTGAGCTGTGATCACACCACTGCACCCCAGCCCAGGTGAAAGAGCAGGACCCTGTCAAAAGGAAGGAAGGAAGGAAGGAAGGAAGGAAGGAGGAAAAAGCAACAAAGAACACAAGAAAACAAGAAGGAAGAAGAAAGAAAGTCAGGCCAAAAAAAAAGTATGTACTGTATAATGCTATTTATGTACAAGTCTGGAAAATGCTAATTAATCCATGGTACAGAATGCTCAATGTCTCTCTGGAGAAGGGGTTGTAGGCAGGGAAGGATTGCCAAGGGGCAAAGCAAACTTTTGCAGCTGATGAAAATATTCTTTACCTTGACTATGGTGTGTATACATGTTAGGACTGATCAAGTTGTACTCTTTAAATGTGTGTGGTTTGGTGTATTTCAATTATACCTCAATAAAATTGAAAACAACAACAACAAAACACATTGAAAAAGCTAGCACTTTAGGATCTTTCACTTTAGGTCCTTTCCTGGCCTCATTGCAGAAGAGGAATCTTTGTCACTTAGAAGGTATATACCAAGGAATCTACTGTTTGGAAAATTGTATCATGAACCTCATGCAGCCTAGAGTTGACTAAAATTATAGCTGACAGTCAAGACTAGGCCTTGCTGATAAAATACAGTCAGCTCTTGGTAGGAGAGTCATTTATTCAGATGTATGGCTTAATCAGCCACACAAGATGGGTTATCATGTGTCACTGTAGGAGAATATGAATGTGGTCCTAAGTGGGTTCAATAAATCCTTAGGTTAAAGAGCTGATGTCAGTAGTCCTGTTATCAGACTAGGTGAATATGGTCAAATTATAAAACAGCTCTGTAAGTTACATCAAAGGAGGAATTGAATGTAATTGTTACTTGATAAGGCTCCTGAATTTCTTAGATTTATTTACCAGCTTCAGATCAAGGCTTCCCAATATGCTACTATCATTGCTCAAATTATTTTGTGGCTTTCAAATGTTTTTCAAGCAACAGGCCTTTTAGTCAAGCAAAATCTCCAAAACCTCACTCCAAACACCCACCTCAATCACCACCCCTGCTGTGTAAAATAGCAGAATTTTATGACTGTGTATTTATTTTGTTTACTTTTTATCCTTATATAATCAATAAAAATAATGTAACTAAAGAATAATGGCCACACGATTTCCCAAAGAAAGTCTGTGGATGATAGTTGGTGATGTATCAGCATCAGCATTCATTTCTATATCTTGTTTGGATTGGAGGGTATTCAGAAATTCCAGATTCACAGAGACAAGAAGTTACAAATGGTGGTGGTTGTTTTTTTAAAATCGGTGCCAGTTGAAAACTGTGTATACTCTTCAATTAAACTGATTCAGACAAATATTTGCCTCTAAATTGAATCACTAAGAATATCTAACAACTGATTTTATTCCTAATCAAAAAACTCAGGCAAGAAACACAAAAATTTAACATAAATGTTAAAATGATCTAATGTGAAAACATTACAGTTCAATATGCTATACATTTACTGGTTACTGATAATTCACAATGGTACCCACATGTTCTAAGGGCGTTTTTAGTTGTACAATTTTATGTGTTCAGACATGCAAAAACCTAAATTAAAATTGAGGGGAGTGGCTGGGCGTTGTGGTTTACGCCTGTAATCCCAGAACTTTGGGAGGCCCAGGTGGGCGGATCATGAGGTCAAGAGATGGAGACTATCCTGGCAAACACAGTGAAACCACATCTTTACTAAAAATACAAAAAAATTAGCCAGACGTGGTGACATGCACCTGTAGTCCCAGCTACTCAAGAGGCTGAGGCAGGAGAATCGCTTGAACATGGGAGGTGATGGTTGCAGTGAGCTGAGATTGCACCACTGCACTCCGGCCTGGACAGAGTGAGACTCCATCTAAATAAATAAATAAATAAAATGGGGGGCGAGGGAAACAAAAAGCTAAGTCAGAACAGTCAATAACTAAAGGCATACAAAAACTTTAAATATACTAGTCCAGGTGGCAGAAAAGTTGTGGTTGTCAGAACCTTAGGTGTGACCCTGAAGAGCTATAGATTTGTATGCTCCCTTCCCCTTTGGATGTGAGCAGAACCTTTAAATAACTTTTAACCAATAGAAAATGAAAAAAGTGATGGGCTATCAGTCCTGTGATTATGTTGTCAGCTGGCAAAGGTAAATAAATTTTGCAGATGTCATTAAGGTCCACAGTTAGTTGGCTTTATGTTAATCAAAGGGAAATTATCCTTAGTGGGCCTGATTTAACCAGATGACCCCTTTCAACAAAGGTCTCAAGATAAAAGTCAAAAACTCTCCTGCTGGTCTTGAAGAAACAAATCATCAAGAATTCTATAGCTAGATGGCCGGATGCAGTGTCTCACGCCTGTAATCCCAAGAACTTTTGGAGGCTGAGGCAGGAGGATGGCTTCGGTGCAAGAATTTGAGGCTAGCCTGGGCAACATAGTGAGACTCTCTCTCCACAAAAAATACAGAAATTAGCCAGATGTGGTGGCTGTGCCTGTAGTCCCACCTTCCTGAACGGCTGAGGCAGGAGGGCCTCCTGTGCCTGGGAGATTGTGGCACAGTATGGTGTGATCGTGCCATTGCACTCCAGCCCCGGTAACAGAGTGAGACCCTGGCTCAAAAAAGGGGGTTCTGTAGCTACAAGGAATGAACTGTGCGAACCACCACATGTGCTTGGAAGAGGAGTCTAAGCCTCAGATGAGACTGTAGCCGTTGTCAACACCTTCAATACACCCAAGAGCATAATATTCAGAGATGAGACTGAGGGCAACGGTAGGCTGTCTGGAGCTGCAGCTGCCATCATGCTTGCTGCAGCAGGGAGGCACGAGCTGTGGCAGCAGGAGTGGCTGTGGGAGCAGCAGTGGTGGTGGTGGGTGCCCTGTGCCCCGCATCCCCGAGGCAGACAAATGTGCCATCCCCCCAGCACAGCTGGGCAGGACCTGCTCCCAGGTCTGCAGCCTCCACAGCAGCCTCAACCTCACTGCCTGCTGCATCCCAGGAGCCCGTGAACACCCAGCTGAGGATGTAGCCGGGGACTCAGAGGACCAGCCCTGGAAGCACTGGGTTCATTTGTGTGGGGTTGGCCGGGGCGGTTGCACTGCGGGAAAACGTGGAGAGGAGGCACAGTCAGGGCTGTGAGGGGTTCCACGGAACCTTCTGAGTTGGCAGGGCAGGAGCTCCCCAGGTGCAAGTGCAGCTGCCCAAGCCGTGGCTGTGAGCTGAGAACCCCTGTGCTCTTGGGAGCCAGAAGTTCCCCAGGTGCAACTGCAGCTGCCCAAGCCGCAGCTGCCAGCCAGGTACCTCTGTGCTCTTGGGAGCCAGGAGCAGGCAGGAGCTCTACCCTCCCAGGCATAGCTGCAGCCACTCAAGCTGTGGCTGTGGATCCAGGCATCTCTGCACTCTTGGGGGCCCAGGAAGCACCCCCTTTCCCTGTAGGCTTGGAAGTGCCTGCTCCCACTGCCTAGTTTCTCCCCACGATTAGCACCCACTCTGATGCCTGCTTCAATCTCGGCATTGGAGCAAAGTCAGGCCGAACCCAGGTCCTGTTGCAGCCCGTCAGGGTGTGCACAAGCTTGGGGCAGTGCTGACACACCAGCCTTCTGCTGTCTTGGACCCCTCCAGACTTTGAGCACTGACAAACATGGGACAGAGCCGGAGCGGGTGCTGAGGACAGTGCAGCACTGACCTGCAGTTGCTTCTTGGCATGAACAGCCTGGGCACCATGAGCAAAGGCAGGAGGCCACACAAGCTCCTGGGTCGAAGGGGCTTGGCCCCTGGTAAAGCCCAACCTTCAAACCCACTGGGCCTGAAGTCTGAGGGTTAGGCTGCCCATCCCCCAAGCCAGAGTGGGAACTTGTGGTGCTTTGCTCTGGGCCCACCCATGGCCCCCATGGATCAATCAGCACACACTTCCTCCCCTCTGAGGCCCATAAAAATCCCTGAACTCAGCCAGACTTGAGGTAAGGATGGAGAGATATGGGACAACCAGCTGCTGAGAGGGGCTACCCTCTCTGCTGAGAGCTGAACACTCATTGATATACCCTACCTGCAGAGAGGAGTTACCCTCTCTGCTGAGAACTGAGCACTAGGCAGGACAGCCTGCCTGCAGAGAGGAGCTACCCTGTCTGCTGAGAGCTGAGCACTCATCAGGAAGACCTGCCTAGCAGAGAGAAGCTACTCTCTCTGCTGAGAGCTGAACACTTATCAGGACACGCTGGCTATGGAGAGGAGCGACCCACTGTGGGTCTCCTCTGAGCTGTTCTATCATTCAGTAAAGCTCCTCTTTGCCTTGCTCGTCCTCCACATATCTGCATACCTCATTCTTCCTGAACACAGGATAAGAACTTAGGACCCACCAAATGAGGGCTAAAAAAGCCGTGACACAAACGGGACTGACACATGCCCCTTGCTTGCCACATTGAGGGTGACTAGAAGAGAGAAGCAGAGAAGAGCTGCAGCCCTTCAGAAAGCCCAGACTTAGAAGCTCCCCAAGCCAAGGCTGTGACACCCTCTTTAGGGATCTATAGCTCTTAGTGTCTCCAAGCTTTTGGGCACCACTGCATTCTCCAGTGACAGCTGCGGAAGCTGCATATGGTAACCTGGTCTAGCTGCAGCATTGCAGGGAGCCAGTGCCTGTGCTGGTGCCTGAGCTGCCCATCCCACTGCAGCCAGCATGCCTGGCTATGCGCAGCGGCCAGACCCCACGCTTGCTCATACACCCCTCACTGCTCCGTGCCTGGCTCACTCTTGGAAGGCATGGGATCCAGGCCAGTGGTGCGAGCTGAGCACAGCCTGCCAGGCCGAGTGGGTGGAATGAGCCCAGCGGGCCAGAGCAAAACTCGGGCAGAGGCACCACTGACCACAGAGGTTTCCAGCTGGCGAGGCAACACCCCAAGGATCCCATGACAAAGACCATTAGTAGAGGATCAAGTTAAGCCATTTCCACACTCCTGACCTATGGAAATTGTGTGATAACAAATGTATGTTGCTTTAGGCAGCTAAACTTGTGGTGATTTGTTATCTAGCAAAAGAAAACCAACACAGATGTTTTCTTCCCAGGCAAATGAGTACTAAGAACAGTTCAGGGCTGTCATTCAGTGTTAAAATTTCTTTAAGCTCAGCATTATAGGCGAGCATAATCTCAGAAATGCAGCTCAGTTAGAGAAAAATGAAATATGAAGAAGAGTCCTTCAATAGTATACTAAGAACCTGAGGAAAACAATAAACTGCTTGCTAAGCTTTATGCAAAAATGAGTTAAGCCAGCAGCAAAAAATGACCTCCAATGAATTAAAAGTTGATTTATAGTTGGGTGCAGTGGCTCACACCTATAATCTCAGCACTTTGGGAGGTAGAGGCACGTGGATCAACTTGAGGCCAGGAGTTTGAGACCAGCCTGGCCAATATGGTGAAACCCTGTCTCTACTAAAAATACAAAAAATTAGCCAGGTGTGGTGGTGCATGCCTGTAGTCCCAGCTACTGGGGAGGCTGAGGCAAGAGAATCGTTTGAGCCTTAGAGGCAGAGGTTGCAGTGAGCCGAAATCGTGCCCCTGCACTCCAGCCTGGGTGACAGAGTGAACCTCTGTCTCAAAAAAAAAAAAAAAAAAAAAGATTCAAAACACATCTGAATGTGTTTGATCATTTTTTACTTTTTAAGCTATATGCTTAAATACTTATACATTTCAAAGGTTACAAAATGTAACTTTACAGTGGAGGAGCTTGGCTGACACCTCTTAATCAAATGATTAAAATTAACATCAGTGGCCAGACTCCATGGCTCACCCCTGTAATCCTAGCACTTTGGAAGACCGAGGCAGGAGGATTGCTTGACACCGGGAGTTTGAGACTGGCATGGGCAACTTAGAAAGGCTGTCTCTACAAGAAAAAATTTTTAAAAGATTAGCTGGGCATGATGGCATACACTGGTAGTCCACTTGGGAGGCTGAGGTGGGAGGATCACTTGATCCCAGGAGTTCCAGGTTGCAGTAGACTATGATCATGCCACTCCACTTCAGCCTGGGTGGTAGAGTGGTACCTGTCTTTTAAAAAGAAAAATAAAAATGTGAATATCACCAGTAAAGGGACATATTGAAGTCCTATATCATATGTCAGGATGTAACAAATATACCTGGTACTGTATATACAGATTATAAATAACGTAGTACTGTGTCTTTGCCGTTCCTTAAGTAATTCCCATGAAGCACTGTTTTTAAAAGTTTCTGTTTTGCCTTTTCTCCAGAAAAGTATCACAAAGTTAAATGAAACTATCTCTTATCTATATGGCAACCATACAATTTTTTAATTCATTTTTAAAACTGTAAAATTTATTATTTTTTAATCTGTGGTTTCACTAATCACTTGTTTCCTTTGTGATAGATCATGATTTGACTTTGAAAAGTTTGCAGAAGATATTTGCTAAAATAAGTACAAATTTCTCTTTTCATATTTTCCTGCATCTATTAATTCTCCATTTCTCTTTAAAGTCAGGCATAGTGGATCACGTCTGCAATCCCAGCACTTTGAGAGGCTGGGGCAACAGGATCGCTTAAGGCCGGAAGTTTTCTATGGCAACACAGCAAAACTCCTAACTCTACAAAATATTTAAAATATAAAAATGACCCTGGCATGGTGGCACATGCCTCTGGTCCTGGCTACACAGGAGGCTGAGACTGGGCGGATTGCTTGAGCTCAAGAGTGTGAAGTTATAATAAGCTATGATTGTGCCACTACACTCCAGGCTGGGCAACAAAGGGAGACTCTATCTCAAAAATAAAATTAGTTTGAGATTTTCCTTTTATGGATTCTCATGTGCCATTTATCATCCAGAACCAGTTAATTACATTATTCTACAAATTGTAGTGGCTAAAACAAGAAATCTAGTATAGATGTACAAATATTATTTTAGTGTGCACTACAAAGCAAGATACAATTGGAAAACCATTTCTTTCTGATCCTAAGTTTAGATGCTAAAAAACAATCGATTTATAATCCCAACTTTTAAAAAATTACTACTAGAGTCCAAAAAGTGTCATCTTCCTGTGTATTTACTTTAGACAAACAGCCTGTTTAGAAACATTTGTAAACATTTCTGTTCATATATCTTTTAAAGAAAAAATATTTCTCATTAAATGTTTTGATGTTGCTTTAATCTTTTTATTTACTTTTATTTTCATGAAACTCCTGTAGTAGAACTCCCTGATTAATAGATGGAGGAGATGAGTAAGGGGGAGGAATGAGGGCATAATTCTCACTCAAAGAGTAAGCTTTCCTCTGTCTCTCCTAAGACTGCTGCTCTAGTACTCAGCTCTGTAGTCACTGACCCTACAGGGACTCTGATTTTCTCGACACAACTCTCTTTCTTTAACAGATTTTTTTTTTTTTTTTTTTTGAGACAGAGTTTTGCTCTTGTTACCCAGGCTGGAGTGCAATGGCGCGATCTCGGCTCACCGCAACCTCCGCCTCCCGGGTTCAGGCAATTCTCCTGCCTCAGCCTCCTGAGTAGCTGGGATTACAGGCACACGCCACCATGCCCAGCTAATTTTTTGTAGTTTTAGTAGAGACGGGGTTTCACCATGTTGACCAGGATGGTCTCGATCTCTTGACCTCGTGATCCACCCGCCTCGGCCTCCCAAAGTGCTGGGATTACAGGCTTGAGCCACCGCGCCCGGCCCCTAACAGATATTTTTATTCTCTCTGCACCAAGCAATCAGATTTGCCAGTGAACACTATGAACAGTTCAGAGCTATCACTCAGTGCTAAAAATTTATTTTAGCTCAGAGTTACAGCCGAGAGCAATCTCTGAACCTCAGATCAGCTAAAGGAAAAATATAAAAAGTCCTCCAATACTATATACTAGGAACCTGAAGTAGATAGGAAGCTACATGCTGAAAATGTTGACTTAAGGAATAAGGCCATGACAAACAACAGTGACTCAAATGTACCTAAAGTGCACACAGAGAATAGCTAACAGACAAAAATTAAAATTGCACGTAAACAAAGGTATAGTTGTACTTACTTACAATGTGTAATCGAAAGAGCCTAGGTTTTAAGACTAGATGGATCTAAGGTCAACTTCAAATTTATTATTTATCACTTGGGTAAACAGCAAAGGGTAATGTAACCTCTCAATGTTTTAGCTTCCTCATCTGTACAATGAAGATAATAATATCTACTTTGCATGGTGGTGTGATGATTAAACATGATGCATACACAGTGTCTAACACAGGGGCTGGGATGTAATAGTTACTTGGGAAAAAGGGATAATTAACCTTAATATCGTGAGGTTATAAGTGAAGGTATCAAAAGAAAATCACATTTACAATTTTTAAAAATTGTCGAATTTTAATCAAAATAATACAGGCACATGGTTCAAAAGGTTAAAGAACAAAGGAATACAAAGGAAATATGCGGTACCTTGTTCCTTCTCTTTATTTCTCAGTCCCGTTCCCCAGAGTCAACACATTTCTGCTTTTTTAGCTGCTTCCTCTAGTGTAGGTTTCCCTATTATTTATTTATTTTTAATTTGTTATTTTTATTTTATTTATTTATTTTGAGATGGAGCTTTGCTCTTGTTGCCCAGGTTGGAGTGTCATGGCACCATCTTGGCTCACCACAACCTCTGCCTCCCGGGTTCAAGCAATTCTCCTGCCTCCCAAATAGCTGGGATTACAGGCATATGCCACCACAACTGGCTAATTTTGTATTTTTAGTAGAGACGGGGTTTCTCCATGTTGGTCAGGCTGGTCTTGAACTCCCATCCTCAGGTGATCCACCCATCTCGGCCTCCCAAAGTGCTGGGACTACAGGCATGAGCCACCGTGCCCAGCTTCTCATTTTTTATTAAATCACTTAAGCATTGTAACATACTACAAAATATCACAATATTATGACCATGACTATATTTCTTTTCTTTTTCCCTTCATCAAAGAATTTCATGAAAGAAGTTCAATGATGACCTCTTTTTAAAATTTTCTTAGTATTTTATGTAACTATCACTGATTTTTTTCCCCACACACTCCAAGAGCTTTTTAACATATTTTCTACATAGCCATCTGTACAGATAACCAATCATCCTGTTTTCCCCCACTAGAAGTGTGCCTTCTGTAAACTCTGTCCTCTTCCTTTATCCTAGAATATTGCTCTCTGGGCCTATTGTGCACCTAAGAGCTTAATTCCTCATCATCCTGGGGGTCCTTTCCCTCTCTCTTGTAGTGGAATCCCTCTTGTCTGGATCCCCCATCTTCATAAATCTAGTTACACCTTTGTTTCGGTAGAACACATCCTCCAACAGCTTTCTAGGGAAGGGTGCTTGAGAAACACATTTTTTGAGGCCGACCTTATAGTTCTGAGGATGATTGTTGACTGGCTATAGAATCCTAGTTTGAAAATAATTTAAAAGCAATTTTTTTAATGCATTGTTTCTTTGTCTTGTAGCTTTCAGCATTGTTGAGAAATTCAATGATATTCTTACTGTAAATCCTTTACATGTGAATTTTCTTGTCTCTGAAGTTTTTAAGGCCTTTTCTTGTGACGTTCTGAAGTCTCATTATACTGCATGTAGGAGTGGGACTGAATTTTTCTTCATTATGCTGGCTTCTCAGTGGGCCTTTCAATCTGGAGGACTCATGTTATGAAAAATTCCTTAATTAGAAAACAATAATTTCTCTCTGTTATGTCTGTTATTTGTTTCTGGAATGCCTGTTGTTTCTGGACCTCATAGTTTGATCTCTTTTTCACTTTACATCTTTTTCTCGGAGATTTTCTTAATTTTCTAATATTTCTATTGATTTTTTTTTTAATATGCTATTATAGTTACATTTCTAAATGCTTTTCCTTATCTGGTCTGGTTCATTCTAAAGAATCTTCTGAGTATGTTAATCTCTGAATAATATTATATTATCAGATTTTTAAAAAGCTTCTTCAATTTCTGTTGCTGCCTCTGTTTCTTCCAAAGTTATTATTATTTTTTTTTTTGCTGTTTTTTTTTTTTTTTTTTTTTTTTTTTTTTTTTTTTTTTCTTTTGTTCTGTTTTTCCACGTTAAAGGCTTTCTTCAAATGCCTGGACATCCCGGCTACTCTATTAAAGAGTAAAACCCAGGAAAGCTGTTTGGAAGCTCTGTGTATACGGGCAGCAAAGACCTTTAAACTGTCTTGAAGAAATAAGGAAATGGTACAATATATAGAAAGCAGGGCTTTTATGTACCTAGGAAAAAACTTGGGGATAAGTGCTGAAAAGTTAACTAGTGTCCTCCAAGAAAACTCTACCTCATATAAAAGGGTGGAAGAAACAAGATAGGAAGTAACCAATGCGATCACGCCAACCTGCTGAAGCGTTTGAAATGTGATCAGCTGAAGGACTTTATCTGTTTAAGACGGAGTGAGAAGGCACAGTAAGAACCAAAGAATGGGACAGTCTAATCAAAATGATAGTGAGAGAAAACATTTTGAAGTGAGTTAAGAACAGGCTGTTGTGCTGAGGAATCTGGTGATAATACCACAATGTTAGCTCAAGAAAGAGACGTTAGTAGCCTGCACATTCTGCTATTTCTATGGGGCCGAAAATGATCTGCCCTCTGCTTACCAGAGCAACACCAAAGTATCTATGAGTAAAAGGAATGGTAGAACTTGACATCCTGATTGTTTCCCTTATTTCTACAATCCAATTATCTGAGCAAGGGATATGCAAAAAGTGCCATCTGCACAACCCAATCCCCCTCCAATTCAGCTGTATCTTGGAAGAGTAAATAACCCACACTCTAAAGTCATATTTCTTTGGCAAAGAAAACATGTATTCTCATGATGGTCACGAAAGGCTCATTTAAAATAGGTATGTTCAGAGTCATCTCCTTATTTTAACTGTTTCATGATAAAACAGGGTTAGGCAAAAACTAAAACCGAATAAAATTATATTTTTTTAAATCACATTACTGACTTTTTTTGTGCTACCACTATCTTTACAATATATGTCCCAGTGAAATCTCTAAACTTGTTTCACTTTACTGAAATATTATGGCAATATCTTGTCCTTCTATCTTTTTGGGCCACTTAGATTTTATAATCTGGTATTCTAAATTTAGTATTAATTCATCTGAATATTTTCCAAACTTCTCAAAAAAATTCTTTAATATGTAATTTTTAAAAATTTCTTTAAAATTGTTGTGGGTATTTAGTAGGTATATACATTTATGGGGTAACATATGATTTTGAAACAACATTTAAAGAAACAGTTTTAGCACTCACAAATGATATTACTATCAGAGGGGAATGTCACCTTTCTACTCTTGTTTTTAAAGTGTTTTTCTTCTTCTTCTTCTACTCTTCACACTTCTGACCTCTTTCCCCAATCCCCTGACGAGCTAGAATAAATGGTGAATTTGGAAAGAATAGGAGCTCAGCTCCTTCCTCTCTTTTCTTCCTTTTTTGGCATTTTCCTGCCTGCTTAGCACATTTGTTCTTGGTTATTCTTGGTCATGTTACAAAATGTAAGGGTAAAGGCCAGACCCCAAGAGGTGGATGAAGAGACTGTTGACAGTCTAGTTGTAGCTCGGTAGGTTGGGCCATTAAATTTTGGAATTCAGTGACAAGCCCATTCAGCTTTCACACATCCTCTAAGCGAGGTTTCTCATGATGGGGTTATTTCGGATGTCATTTTTCTCATTCCTTTTCTTGTTTCTTAATAGTTTCACTACTCAGGAGGGACAGAGGGGTACTAGTTTTGGGGCCTCCTCAAGACCTCAACAGTAACCAAGGAGTGTAACCTTTCACCTGGAAAACTGCTATAGTGTATCTATAGCATATATAGGATGATCTCGCCAATGCTGCATAAGCCATGTTCTCATCGGAGGGCAAGGGTGAGTTTCTGTGGCTAAAGCTGAGGAGTAGGTAACATTGACCGGGGGGAGCAGGCAGAATAAGCAGAAAAGGCACCTAAAGGTGGAACCTGGGAGAACAGATCATTTGAGAAATTATCCAAGAAAAAAGGTATACCAAAGAGAACTGGAAAGTAATAGAAGGAGAATCAGAAGAGTATAATGTCTCATCAGCCAAGGAGAGAAAGAATTTCAAGATGGGTCATTAGAGACACTTACACTTATTAATTTCTCAGAAATCTCATGGCATAGAAAGAAAGAATTTGACGGGGAGACTACAAATTAGGGAACTTTTTCAAGGAAAAAATTAGTAAGGACTCTATTTCACAGCATTGAGTTTAATATTAATAATTATTATTTTGAGACAGGATCTCACTCTGTTGCCCAGGCTGGAGTTCAGTGGCACCATCTTACATCACTGCAGTCTTGACCCCCTAGGCTTAAGCAAGTCTCCTGCCTCAGCCTACTGAGTACGTGGGACTGCAGGCAGGCACCACCATGCCTGGCTAATTATTTTGTTTTATTTTTAGTAGTGACTAGGTCTCACTATGTTGCCCATGCTGGTCTTGAGTCTTGAACTCCTGAACTGAAGCGATCCTCCCACCTCGGCATCCCAAAGTGCTGTAATTACACGCATGAACCACCATGCCCAACCTGTGTTATCTTGTTGTTCTGATGTTACATAAATATGTGAAAGCATAAAACTCATTTTAACCTCATTATGTTTATGGCTTTTATGTAATTATAAACATTGAGTAAATTTCTAAGTTAAATAAAAGTGAAATTATTAAACAGTAGTCAAGTCAAATCATTATTATAGATTATTATTTTCCCAGAAACCAAATTATTGATTCCAAAGTGATGATACAAATTGACACTAGCCAGATAGTTTGGGTTTTGGCCTATAGATGCCACTGTGTTCTTCAGGTAACTAAGTTTTCCCACCACTTTTCTCTGATGGAATGATAGGAAACTTTCATTCAATGTGCCCTGAAGTTACTTGCTCTTCATCTGCACAAACTCATTATTTGCATATTATGTTGGCATCTGTTCCTTTACCGTTAGTCAATGTCATTCAAAGTAGCACTGCTTGTTACTAACTAGATCAAGCTGGGGCGGTGAAATAAGGAAACATGACTCAGATACCGAATGATTATGCAGACAGCCCATTGTATGCTTATGTTGTGGCTTAAACGAAAATAAAAACATTATTATTGCCGGCGCGGTGGCTCACGCCTGTAATCCCAGCACTTTGGGAGGCCGAGGCGGGTGGATCACGAGGTCAAGAGATCGAGACCATCCTGGTCAACATGGTGAAACCCCGTCTCTACTAAAAATACAAAAAATTAGCTGGGCATGGTGGCACGTGCCTGTAATCCCAGCTACTCAGGAGGCTGAGGCAGGAGAATTGCTTGAACCCAGGAGGCGGAGGTTGCGGTGAGCCGAGATCGCGCCATTGCACTCCAGCCTGGGTAACAAGAGAGAAACTCCATCTCAAAAAAAAAAACAAACAAACAAAAAAAAACATTATTATTGCAATGAAAATTTCATGCTAAAATTTTGCGGTAGGGAATTGGCAAACAGAGTCCATCGGTGGATCTCAGCTGAAGAAATACTGATTAAGGGTCTCCTTCCCCATACCTGTTACTCTATTCAGAAAAGAGAATAGTTGCTATGAAATGATCAAGTTCGTAAATAATTTATTGGGTCATACCTTCTGGAGCTGGAGATTGCATTGTGCCTAGCAAGGAGATTAGAGTCCAAGGGACTCCTGCTACTAAGGGAAAGCCTACTAACCACTCTCCCCCGATCTGTCTCTTTATATTTCTCTCTTGCTTCCTCTTTTACTTTTTGCAATCTCTCTCTCTCTCTTTTGTATTTTGAGACGGAGTCTCACTCTGTCGCCAGAGCTGGAGTGCAGTGGGGGCAATCTTGGCTCACTGCAGCCTCCGCCTCCTGGGTTCAAGTGATTCTCCCTGCCTCAGCCTCACTAGTAGCTGAGATTACAGGTGTGTGCCACCACGCTCAGCTAATTTTATTTTTTTTTTGTAATTTTAGTAGAGATGGAGTTTTGCCACATTAGTCAGGCTGGTCTTTAACCCCTGACCTCGTGATTCGCCCGCCTTGGCCTCCCAAGGTGCTGGGATTACAGGCATGAGTCACTGCGCCCTGCCTACTCTTTGCAATCTCTTACACCAAGGTCTCAAGCATGGGAGCTGCCTGAATTCTAGTAAGATTTAAACAATCCATTAAAGGAAGAAATTTTAACAGCAAAGAATGCTTTCTGCCACAGGTATCCAAAAACTAAACATGGTTTAATCAAACATGGTCTTTCTAATATAACAAAAAGTCTGGAGATAAATAGTTACAAGACAGTTCAGTTGCTCAATAACGTCATTTAGCTCTCCATTTTCTGGCTCTGCTATTTTTAGGATGCTGGCGTTTTAGTGTTCTTTGCTTCATAGTTGCAAGATAGCTGTCACAGCTTTGGAAATCATGCCCATGTTCTAGCAGGAACAAAAGAAAAAGGGAGGTGCTGATCATGTCTTCTTTATTTTTTTATATATTTATTTTTGAGATAAAGTTTCACTCTTGTTGCCCAGGCTGGAGTGCAATGGCATGTTCTCAGCTCACTGCAACTTCCACCTCGCAGGTTCAAGCAATTCTCTTGCCTCAGCCTCCTGAGTAGCTGGGACTACAGGCACCCACCACCATGCTAAGCTAATTTTTTGTATTTTTTAGTAGATATGGGTTTCCATCACATGGGCCAGGCTGGTCTCAAACTCCTGACCTCAGGTGATCCACCTGCTTTGCCTTCCCAAAGTGCTGGGATTATAGGTGTGAGCCACTGTGCTCAGCCTCTTCTTATTTATTTATTTATGTATTAAATAAAGAAGTAAACACTTTCCCATAGTCACTCTGCTTCTCCCCTGTTCTTGCCTAGGGAGATTGGGAGAGTAAGTATTTATACTTCCTACTTACTGTAGAGAAGGTGGATAAGGGAAACTCAGATTGGTAATGGGTGTTTGATTTTGCCAACCAGTGTGTCTGCCACAGATGGTGACAGAGAAAGTTGCTGGGTCATTGTTGTTCCAATCCCCCACCCAGAGGACAGACTTCCAAGCTATGCAGAAGGATATGTGGCAATAACAACAGACGCCTGGAGGGAAGCAATTATATACAATTGTGATTAACTTGTTGGGGAGTCTGGAGGTAGGTAATGATTTGGGATATAAAGTCTGAAAGTGTTTTAGAACAAGATCACTGGACCAAATTATGAACACTCTATTAGTTTTTTAAACTGTGCTCAGAAGCATTACAGATTAGGGACCCATTAGAAATGAGCAAACCCATAAAGAAAATACTCTGAGAACTTTGTAGATGGTTCCAAAATAAACAAAAAGACATGAGACATGTGAATATATATAACTTAGACTATTAGGAGGAGTCAAATTATTTGAAGCCAAATGAGCGGAAATGTGAATGAAGATAAGTATTTTAATCCAGAAATAGTTTTTTAGAAGTAGTAATTTTGTGATTATCTTCTGTGATGTATATTCTACAATACTTTTGAGGATATAATATATTTTATAATTGTCTTATAATCAAACATTATATTTGTAAAACGAATTTAAGCCTCATTTTTAATTAAGATAAAGTTAAATTCTGGTTGTCTACCCAAAGTTAAAGAAATTATTAGAGGTTGGGCGCGGTGGCTCATACCTATAATCCCAGCACTTTGGCAGGCTGAGGTCAGGAGTTTGAGACCAGCCTGACCAACATGGAGAAACCCTGTCTCTACTAAAAATACAAAATTAGCTGAGTATGGTGGTACATGCATATAATCCCAGCTACTCTGGAGGTTGAGGCAGGAGAACCGCTTGAACCCGAGAGGCAGAGGTTGGGGTGAGCTGAGATTGCGCCATTGCACTCCAGCCTGGGCAACAAGAGTGAAACTCCATCTCAAAAAAAAAAAGAAATTCTTAGAAATCATTTTATGCAAAATATGTCTGTATTCATATGTTTATTGCAGTACTATTCACAATAGCGAATATATGGAATCAATGTAAGTGTCCATCAACAGATGATTGAATGAAGAAAATGTGCCATATATACACAATGGAATACTGTTCAGCTACAAATAAGAATGAAATCATGTCTTTTGCAGCAACACAGATAGAACTGGAGGTCATTATCTCAAGCAAAGCAAGCCAGACACAGAAAGTCAAATATCACTTTCCTTACTTATAAGTGGGAGACAACTATTGTGCGCATATGGACATTGCGTGTGGAATAACAGACAATGGGGACTTGGAAGAGTGATGGGTTGGATAGGGTGGTTGCTGAGAAATTACTTAATGTGTACAACATGTATTATATGGGTGATGGATACCTTAAAAACTCTGGCTTTATCACTATACAATTGATACATGTAATAAAATTGCCTTTGTACCCCACATTTATAGAGAAGCCATCAGATTTATTGTTAAATGTCTCTCAGGCATAAAAACTTTTTGAAATCTTCAAAGACTGGATGAGCTATGAATTTCTTTTTTATATAATCCATGTGATTATACTCTCATTGAGAAGCAAATATACTGCTTATTATTTTAAGAGTTTACAATTTTTAGAAAAGAATCACCTGAAGTCAGGAGTTCGAGATCAGCCTGGCCAACATGGGGAAACCCTGTCTATACTAAAAATACAAAAAATTAGCTGGGTGTGGTGGTGGGTGACTGTAATCCAGCTACTCGGGAGGCTGAGGCAGAGA
>NW_016107593.1:553019-557340 GCF_001604975.1 Cebus imitator
AAAAAAAAAAAAAAAAGAAGTATTAATTCAATGTATTCATCAGGTATCTAACGAACACTTTCCATGTGCCAGGCAAGTCCAGTAATAGGAATGGAGAATACAGTGGTGAATATGAAAAGTGGCCCTGTGGGCTGGTAGGGGACAAAAGACAATTAAAAAACTAACTCAATAAAGTACAATAAATGGATGGGGAAGTACCAAGCGATAACGAGTGTGGTGCAGAGTATACAACCCAGGCAGCAGTGCCGAATCAGCAGTGGGGTTCCTGGAGAGGTTAGAAAAGACATCTTAGATGAGGTGATGCCTAAGATGAAATCTAACAGATAAGTGAAATTAGCCAAATGGATGGTTGGGGTGAGGATGTGGTTGGAAACAATCTTTTTCCAATTTGAAGTAGCAGCACATGTGAGAGTGAGTGAAGAGACCATTGAAGGGGAGACAGGCAGTGAAAGCAGACAAATTTCTAAAGTTGGGAGTCAGGAGACTTGAGTTCTAGTCTTTGCCCTGCGTCTTTTGAGATATGTGTGAGAAATTGGGAAAGTCATTTTAGGTACAAAGTCTCTCTTGATGAGATGTATTTTCTGATTTACTTAGATACGACTGGCCTCTCACTTGTGAACTGCAATCACAGCATAGTCAGCACTCGTTTCTGATGGATCACATGTCCTAGCATTCTGGTGTTTTGCAGCCAGAATTTAAGTTAAAAACTGGCTGGGCATGGTAGCTCATGCCTGTAATCCCAGCACTTTGGGAAGCCAAGGCAAGTGGATCACCTGAGGTTGGGAGGCCAGCCTGACCAACATAGAGAAACCCTGTCTCTACTAAAAATACAAAATTAGCTGGGCATAGTGGTGCATGCCTGTAATCCCAGCTACTCAGGAGGCTGAGGCCTGAGAACCTCTTGAACCTGGAAGGCGGTCGTTGAGGTAAGCCGAGATCCTGCCATTGTGCTCCAGCCTGGGCAACGAGAGTGAAACTCTGTCTCAAAAGAAAAAAAAAAGTTGAAAACCACTGTTCAGTATATTAAGTGGTATCCGAGGGCTCTAAAACCTAAAGATCATTTTTTGTCAAGTGGTTGCACTGTGTTTTGTTTTTCAGGGTTTTTATTGGGGGGGAGGGGTTGTTAAATAAGCATGTCTCTATTCTTTAATCCCAAACATTTACTTATGACAAATGTAACAATTGACAGAAATTTAAAAAACACCAGATACGCCAGGCGTGGTAGCTCAAGCCTGTAATCCCAGCACTTTGGGAAGCCGAGGTGGGCAGATCACGAAGTCAAGAGATCAAGACCATCCTGGCCAACATGATGAAACCCCATCTCTATTAAAAAAAAAAAAAAAAAAAAACACCAGAAACAGTACTTCTTAAATGATTTTCCTTGGTTCAAAATTTATCACTTCTTGTTTTCTCTTGCTTTTCAGGTGATTAACTCTTCTCTTTCTAGTTTGAGCTATTCAGTGCAAGATTCCTCTGTAGTCTTTCCAAGTGGAATGTTATAAAAACAAACAAACCTTTACAGGTATTGATCGACTTACGACCTATGCAACTTACGACCACTCGACTTTATGACCACAATCGCTGGCCACAACTGTTCCGTGTCTGGCAGCGCAAACGTTGCCCAGCTGGGCGTACGACAGTGCGGACCAGCTTCCATCGGCACTACCATCTCCGCGTGCACCATTTAAATTGTTATCCGAGACTCGGTACAGCAATTTGTGTTTTGTGTCTGGGTTATTTTTCATCAAACCCCTCCCAAGATGTCTACCAAGAAGAAATTGTCTTTGTCTACACCTCAGCCTGCCAAGGAAAGAAAGGCCATCGATCTCGACACGAAAATGAAGGTAATTAAGCAGTACGAAGGAGGAAAGAAAGCGAATGTGATTGCACGTGATACGAAGTTATCACACTTGACTGTGTCGACGATTTTGAAAGATAAGGAAGGAATTCATGAAGCTGTGAAAGGTTCTGCACCCATGCGATCAACAGTTATAACAAAGCAACGAAGTGGGCCCATCCTCGAAATGGAGAAATTGCTATATATTTGGATGGAAGATCAAATTCAAAAATGGACACCATTAAGTCTTATGATAAAATATGACTTAAAGATTTTTAGAACATCATTTCACAGTCCTGTACATATAGCCTACTCAACTTACGACCAAATCATGTTACAACCGGTCTGTCGGAACCAATCGTGGTCGTAAGTCGAGCACTAGATGTATTTATATTATGCCAGCTGAGGTGTCAGAGCCCTGGCATCAGAAAATGGTGGGCTCACGGGTCACAGGGTAGTAAGAATTTACAGAAGACAGTATAGGTTTGAAATATAGTTTGATTATAAAGAAAATACACTGCAGAAGAGTGCAGCGGGGCACCTCAGCAAGAGAGGACTGAGTGGATTGCAGGCCATGATCAATGATAATACTTTTAGACATTTTGGTGCCTTAATGTTAGCAAGGGTTGCGCAATGAGTTTTGACATGCATGCATCGGAGACGTATAGAAATTCTAGTTACTTACAAATTTTTGGGAAAGATGCCTGGAACCAGATGCCAGGTTTAGATAATAGGGGAGTCTAATTACCTCTAAATTCCTCACATAAGTAGTTTTGCCTCTGGGTGGCCTGCTTGATGGTCACCAGGTGATCTCTGCCCTCCTTATACTATAAGCACTTGCACTTGAAAGTGTCATTTGGCCTCCTGACATGCTGTGCCTGGGAATTAGGTGAGAACAGTAGTTGGGCCAACCTAATGAATCACAAAGCCTATTAATTAGTGCTGGAAAATGTTCCCCCCACCCCCCGTTGTGCCCTAACTCCTATGTAATGTCTTGATAAATTCTGACCTTACTGTTTTGGAGGCTAAGAGAAAAAAACCTAATGTCCCTGTTATCCCTTGATGCAAAAATGCTCATTGAAAAAAGTAAGGTTTTCCAATATTTGAAACCTTCTGGCTGGGTGCAGAGGTTCACTGCTGTAATCCTAGCGCTTTGGGATGTGGGGCGGGAGGATTTCTTGAGCCCAGGAGTTTGAAACCAGCCAAGGCAATATGGCAAGACTCCCATCTCTACAAAAAAAGAAAAAAAAGGTTTAATTAGCTGGGTGTGGTGGCATGTACCTGTGGTACCAGTGACACAGGAGGCAAAAAAAAAACCAAGAACCAAAACCCAAAGAATAAAAACAAAAACAAACAAAAAACAAAAGCAAACACCTTTTTTTCTGGGTATTTTATCATACTCAAAGATTTAAATGCAGGTTATATATTTGACAAAATATACAGTTCTCAAAATCAGTCTTACCTCCTAATATTCTTTTAAGTTTTATTCCCTGAATTTGTTCTAATTTTCAAAATAAAAATCCAAATTAACACCTCTCTTAAAAACAACTTTTTCTTTAATGGCTTAACTTCATTCAGCTTTACCTGGTAAACAAGGGGGAAAATCAAAGAATAAATCGTCTTCGAGGGGTGACAGCTGGTGTTTTAACACCTGCCTTTACACCTAAGAGGCAGAGATCAGACATGGTTGCATCTCTGTTGTTCATTTAGTGGACCAGATTTCATACATAATCCTCTCTTGCTTTTTGTCTTTCACTTTTTCTGAGAGATAAGCTAGCAAAGCTTCTCCATTGTAAGAGAGACAAAATTGAAAATTTGGTCATGACTTTACTACCTGAGAAAAACAACGTACTATGGTTCTTGGAGAAGTAATATACAATGAATTTTCCTAGAATTATAAAAGGGTTATTATTTGTCCAGTATTTAAAGAGGAACTAAGGGGTCTGTCTCTCAGGTATGTAGCATCTATTCTTAACACTTTTAGATATCAATCTAGTCCCCTTTGGAATTTATTGTTGACTCAACTGGAGTATTTTTTTCTTTTAGTGGAAATAAGTAAATGCATTTATTTTTATTTAAAAATATATATTTCTTCTACTTTGCTCTATGGTATCACAGCAGAAAAGTTCAAGTGCAACCAAAAAGCTTTTGAAATGTCTAAATGAGGGAACATTAAACTACCTCTTCTGGGATTTAGCAAATGGAATCTGGTAGAAGAAATAAAAATAATGACCCTAAAATCCTATGATTTATTTTTTAAGCATGCTTTTATATCCATTATGTCATTTGATCTACAGCCTTATTAGCACAGCATGAAAAGGTAGAATTTTCCAAAAGTGTATCTGTTCCCATCTGTTGTCTCAGCTACCTGTCGCAATTACCGTTTCTACTGAGATTTTTTGCTCATGTTTACACTTTATTTTCAATTACGTGTGAAAATTACTCTCTTGCATCATACAAACTTTTTTTTTTTTTTTTTTTTTT
>NW_016107593.1:557975-567427 GCF_001604975.1 Cebus imitator
TTCACCATGTTGACCAGGATGGTCTTGATCTCTTGACCTCGTGATCCACCCGCCTCAGCCTCCCAAAGTGCTGGGATTACAGGCTTGAGCCACCGCGCCCGGCCTCATGAATGACTTCTAAATGAATGTCTCCAATACTGACCTCGCTCCTCAGAACTCATTTCTAGATGAATTTTTAGATTCACATTTCAAAATTTCTTGTAGAAAGCCATAATTTAGTGTCTTTCAGCTAAAGGACATTAAAAGACTAAGGTCAGGTTTAGAAACAGACAAGTTTGTGTGTGAGTTAATGTTTGCATCTACTGCAAAGATAAACCAGAGATTAATTTTAGATTTTTGTTGCTTTATATTAATCGACTTTTTCTATACATTAAACTTGGTCCTCAGTTTTTAGATATGAGTATAGAAAACCAACATAGTATCATGAAGCTGATAAAATGTGCTTTACATTTTTTTCAATCTTCCAAACATTTCATAATGTATTATCTTGAATTTCAATAGCATACTTCTATAAATGTTCAACAACTTATAGACAAAAACATGCATTTCTAAAATTCAAATCAGTTTCCTTAATCGATTTGCTATTATACTTTAAAATCACTCTTAAATGAGTTGGCAGACCGAAATGAATCTCACACAGTTTCCTAAAGGCTTGTGACAGTGGCTTAGGTTGGACTTTCAATATAAAGGAATATTTACCAAATAAAAGGCCATTGATTTTTGTATTAGACAAAGATATCTGGAAATTTCTAGATGGATTTAGGGATTTTGGTCATTCTAAGGAGAATCTAGAAGTAAGCCTCATCTGCCTCATGGGTAGAGTCCAAGTTATCATTTCCCTTCCTACATCCTTACAAGATTCCAGGAGAATCTGTCAATGGCTCTGAAGCCAGGCTCAGGAGGGCATTGGTATTCAGCAAATGGGGCATTTTGCTTCATTCCTTCAACATAAGCTCCCCTGAAAGCTTTGTGCAGAGGCGGGAAAAGGGGCTATCATCCCCTTAAATGAATAGCCGAGTTAGTGAGTATAAAATATAAGATGTATTTTGCTTGTTATTCACTAATCGGGAAGCAAACATAGGCAAAATCACGTAATGGTGGTGGTTACGCGCACCCCGTTGGGGGTCCGGGCTGGAAAGCCGCGGAAGGGGCGTGGCCCCGAGGAGGCGGAGACAAGATGGCTGCCCAGAGTGCTTGGAGGACCTAAGAGGCGGTGGCCGGGGCCACGCCCCGGGCAGGAGGGCCGCTCTGTGCGCGCCCGCTCTATGATGCTTGCGCGCGTCCCCCGCGCGCCGCGCTGCGGGCGGGGCGGGTCTCCGGGATTCCAAGGGCTCGGTTACGGAAGAAGCGCAGCGCCGGCTGGGGAGGGGGCTGGATGCGCGCGCACCCGGGGGGAGGCCGCTGCTGCCCGGAGCAGGAGGAGGGGGAGAGCGCGGCGGGCGGCAGCGGCGCTGGCGGCGACTCCGCCATAGAGCAGGGGGGCCAGGGCAGCGCGCTCGCCCCGTCCCCGGTGAGCGGCGTGCGCAGGGAAGGCGCTCGGGGCGGCGGCCGTGGCCGGGGGCGGTGGAAGCAGGCGGGCCGGGGCGGCGGCGTCTGTGGCCGTGGCCGGGGCCGGGGCCGGGGCCGTGGCCGGGGACGGGGCCGGGGCCGGGGCCGGGGCCGCGGCCGTCCCCCGAGTGGCGGCAGCGGCCTTGGCGGCGACGGCGGCGGCTGCGGCGTCGGCGGCGGCGGTAGCAGCGGTGGCGGCGGCGCCCCCCGGCGGGAGCCGGTCCCTTTCCCGTCGGGGAGCGCGGGGCCGGGGCCCAGGGGACCCCGGGCCACAGAAAGCGGGAAGAGGATGGACTGCCCGGCCCTCCCCCCCGGATGGAAGAAGGAGGAAGTGATCCGAAAATCTGGGCTCAGTGCTGGCAAGAGCGATGTCTACTACTTCAGGTACCTCCCTGGGGGCGGGGAGGGGGTGGCGGGGTCAGGCCGGGGTCAGGGGTCAAGAGCAGGCCTGGGTAGGGGATGCCAGGATGAGAGCTACGGCCCGGGGGGCATGATGTGGCAAGGAAAGGCTGGCCTGGTGGTGGAAGGTGGCTGAACCCTTGAGTGAGAGTTGACCCCAGTGCGTTGGGAAGGAGTGTCAAAGGTGGAGGTCCGCAGGAGGGCATCTTAAGTGGAAGGCGTCGGGGGAAGATGGTTTGCGAAGAAAGGGTTAACCTGGCAGGGATGGTTAATCCACTGAAGGGTTAAAAGGAGGTGTAATTCATCGAAACTATAAAACCCAGTCACTGTTGGCTCCTGTCCCAGCCTGTCCCAGATTCATCATCACAAGTGTTTAATCATGCACATGTGGAAGAATTAGCTATCTACGGTAACAAGGTTTCATTTACTTCATCCAAGAAAGTATTGTATAAAGCAACTATTTGGAATGCCTGGTGTTTTTGGAACTTCCTTGGTGTTGCAGAGTATACTCTTTTGAAACTGGCACACTGTACTAAGTTTTTAGACTCCTAGACCAAAATTTGCTCCCCAGGAAACATTTGTCAATGTTCTTACACCTGGGGAGTGTGTGATACTGGCATCTAGTGGGTAGAGGCCAGCGATGCTGCCACATATTCGATAATACAAAGGAAAGCTCTCGCAACAGACTGATCTGGCCCAAAATGTCACCTGTGCTGATGTTGAGACATCCTATTTTAAATGATTCAAGGTTTTTCACCTCAATCTTGCAATCCTGTGGTCATGTTGTTCATGTCTCCCCCGCAACCCCCCAGACGGAGTCTCGCCCTGTCGGCAGGGCTGGAGTGCAATGGCGCGATCTCTGCTCGCTGCAACCTCTGCCACCCAGTTTCAAGCGATTCTCCTGCCTCAGCCTCCCGAGTAGCTGGGATTACAGGTGTCTGCCACCATGCCTGGCTAATTTTTTGTACTTTTAGTGGAGACGGGGTTTCACTATGTTGGCCAGACTGGTCTTGAACTCCTGACCTCGTGATCCGCCTGCCTCGGCTTCCCAAAGTGCTGAGATTACAGGCATTAGCCACCTCACCTGGCTCCCAGGTGGGACTTTTAGAATTTTTTTTTGAAATGGATTGCCACTCTGTCACCCAGGCTGGAGTGCAATGGTGTGGTCTCGGCTCACTACAACCTCTGCCTCCCGGGTTCAAGTGATTCTCCTGCCTCAGTCTCCCGAGTAGCTGGGACTACAGGTGCGTGCCACCACACCTAGCTAATTTTTGTATTTTTAGTAGAGACGGAGTTTCACTATGTTGGCCAGGCTGGTCTTGAACTCCTGACCTCGTTATCCTTCTGCCTCAGCCTTCCAAAGTGCTGGGATTACAGGTGTGAACCACCGTGCCCGGCCTTCATGTCTTCAGTTTGTGTGACCCAGTAAGCTCAAGAAAGTGCCTATGGCTCTCAATACCCGTGGACTTATAAACAAATTTACTAAATTTTGTAATAAGCTATCCCATTGATAGAAGACAATATAAACTTGTTTTCAGTCGTTTGGAAATGCGGTTTGTGGACTGATTTAAGCATTTTTCAGGGAATGTTTATGGGTATGGGAGACAATTGTCATTTAGCCATTGTAATAATGTTACGAAGGATTTCCTGTCCTCTTCAAGTAGTTCTGGGAAAATGCGTCTATACACATACAATGCTTATGAACTAAGAATACTTTTAACTAGATTGAAAAAGTTAAAGAAATATACATACACATATATACATATGCACACACAGGAATGTGATCACTGCTGCTGCAGCATGTAAATATGAACACATTCCTGATGGTTGCCATATATGGATGAGTAAGTAGTTTTAGTAAATTCACCTCAAGCAAAAAAAAAAAAAGTGATGTTTCATTTTAACTTAGTTTTCCTCTTGACCTAAGACCCTCATCTTGAAACCTCATATGATAAAATGGAAAACTTATTTTAAATATAATAGTGATAATCGCCTGTGGTCCCAGCTACTCAGGAGGCTGGTTTGAGAGAATTTCCTGAGTCCAGGAGTTCCAGGCTGCAGTGACCTGGGTGATAGAGTGAAACCCCATCTCTTTAAAGAAAAAAAAGAAAAAGTGTGATAATCTTGTTTTGTATTTCCTCATCAAATATTTGATTTAATGGCAAAAAAATTATTGTGAGCACTTTCACAGGTCCTCCCTCAGGCTGTGGGGTCAGGATTTGGTAGCTGGTGCTGAAAGAAAGCCTTTGATGGCATCCTTGCCCTGGGACTGTGCCAGTGGCAGCTGTCACTCAATGGGACAATTTCTCCTGATAAAATATTAAAAAAAAAAAAAAAAGTTACTGTGGTTAAAAAAGATTAGTCCTCTCAAGTTCATTAGTTTCACTTACTGCTGTTCACAATTGTTCATTTTTTGGTATCTTTCATTACCAGCATTCTGTTTTCTTTCTAAGCAGGCAATCTGAATAAACTCCTTTGAACTATGTGCCTTGTAGGCAATTATATTTGACAAGACTGTTCTGTGTCTGTGATTGAACTCCTTGAGGAATAGATGACTAGTCTGTTCTCAGTAGAGCATCTTAAACTTTGAATTTTACTCGCTGTGGCAGTTCTCCTGGGATATGGTTTGTTTGGTTTTGGGATGATGTATTTTTCAAGCTAACTTTGGCAATTGCAAAACTTTTTGTTTGTTTTCCTTGTCATAGTTGGAAAAGTTACTTCAAGAAGTCAGATTGTTGTAGTGCTCATTTGGATTTGTGATTTTCTTGAATGTGTTGCACATTTTTTGATGTTACATTTTTTAAATACAAACTTAGTATTTTATGTTAGGAAAACAGATATGATCAATTTAAAACAAACTTTTAAACAAATTCATCTTAAGGCAGTTGCAAGCCACTGTAGGTAGTTACTCCCTAAAATGAAAGTCTTTTTCTGGGACATTGGAGCATGATTTGCCTTTTACTTGTTTATGTAAAATGGAAAGGACACATTGAACAGATTTGTGCCACACCTGTTTAGTTCAGGGCCAAAAGGAGCATTGTCTGCTGTTTATTAACTATCTACAAAGGCTTAGTTACTTTACAGGATTGTTAACACCCAGTCTTGGTTTTCTTCTGAAAGGTTACATTCTGAAGCAGTAACATATACTTAACATAATATGATAATTGTGATAGGATAGTTACTTTGACTTGTGACTGTAGCTTTCTGTGATGAATGATAGGCGGTTACTTATTGTAAAGGAAGACAAATTATTTTTCAGCCTACAGCATCACTGCTTTATGTATTAGTGTCCCCATATACACTCCATCCTTTAAAAATTCCAGTAATTCACAGAACACCCACTATCTGCTAGTAGGTGGGTTAAGAGTTAATTCTCCCGTTGGTAATGTGAGCACCTGCACCCAGTTGTTCACACAGATTCTAATAATGCTAACCCCTGAATTAGCCTGCCCCTGGGGAGATTAATTTAAACAAATCTGTGTCTGTTAATTTAGGGTGTGGCAGACACTTATAATTGGTCTGAAATTAAGCTCATTGAGAAAGCCGCAAATTTTGGTAGTTTTTTGGCTGCTTTTTTGAAACTGCCAAGTTCTAATAGGACGAAGGCGTGCCCCTAGTTGTCAGTTAAGCAATATAATTATGCCTTCTGTCAGGATTACTGATAGTGTTGTGGCAGTTCATATGTTATCATCCAGTGTGTTTGTTTAAAAGGGTGTGGTTTGATCGTATCCATTGGTATATTTTCTGAAAAAGCTTGTTCCATCATTTGAACCCATTATTTGAACAATAATTTTCTGACTTGTCTACTCGACTCCTGTCATTTCTAGTTTCTTGCATAACATTTGCTGATTGATATTTTTGAAATATTTTCTTATTCACAGGGTCTTCTTTTAGTTTCCCTCTCTTGCCCTTTTAAAAAATCAAGTTTAAACTTGTTCAATTCTAGTCTCTTCTCTTCTCTTTTCTTTTCTTTTCTTTTCTTTTCTTTTTCCTTCCTTCCTTCCTTCCTTCCTTCCTTCCTTCCTTCCTTCCTTCCTTCCTTCCTTCTTTCCCTCCCTCCCTCCCTCCCTCCCTTTTTCCTCTCTAAAAAAATTCTTTTTTATTTTAATATGTATTTATATAGACAGTGTCTCACTGTGTTGCACAGGCTGGTCTTGAACTCCTGGGCTTAAGCAATCTTCCCACCTTAACCTCCCAAAAGTGTTGGGATTACAGGCATGAGCCACTGTGCCCGCTAGAGTTCTAGATTCTTGGTTATAACTAGGGTTAAAGAACTTGGTAATGGTAAACTATTACAGCTGCTGCCATAAAGTATCATTTGATTGGATACTGGAAACATGTTTTTGACTCTTTTTTTAAATCAAAATTATGATGTATTTGCACCTGATGTTATCACACTTCTGAAAAAAGAAAAAGGTATAGTGGGACCAGAGAATTAAAATAAGCAAAGGGAGAGATGCATGATGAGAAACTAAAAAGATTTTACTGGCTGAGTGTGGTGGGTCATGCCAGGAATCCCAGCGCTTTGGAAGGCTCAGACAGGTGGATTGCCTCAACCCAGGAGTTTAAGACCAGCCTGGGCAACATGGGGAAACCCCGTCTTTACAAAAACAAGAAAATTAGCTGGGCATGGTGATACATGCCTGTAATCCCAGCTATTCTAGGAGGCTGAGATGGGAAGACAACCTGAGCCCAGGGAGATCGAGGGTTTATCAATTGGTATTACAACTAACATTTTGTAAAACAGGCCTTAAAATGACTTCTTAGTTTTTGCTTTATTTCTTTTACCTGTGGTGGTGTGTTGGGATAAAATTGGTTGAGATATTTTATTAATAAGGCTACACATTTTCTAGTTTCTAATTTTCATCATCTATGTGAAGGTACTGCAGAAAGCCTTTTTTCTGGGATTTTGAATATTAGCAATACAGTGAAAATGCTAAATAGGAGGCTCATAGTGCATAGACACAAGTGAGAAATCAGCATTTGAATTTCATTGACTGTAATATAGGATATAGTAGTGTAGGGTCTTCTGTGCCTTAATTCTATGTGTATTTGTGTTACAGCTCTCAAAATTTTGGCAGCTATCAGCATTATTTTGCTAAATGCTTTACATGAATTATCATATTGGATTCTTATAACTGTATGAGACATAGGTACAATTATCTCCATTTTACAGATGGGGAGTTGGCAAAGGGAAATAGCGTGCTTGGGGTTGTACAGCTAGTAAGTGCAAAGTTACGATCCTAAAGCAGGTGGTTTAACCGCAGAACTCCTAACCACCGTGCTCTGTTGCATGACATAGAGATTCCTACTTGTATTCTCAAATATTGCAACACGTCATGTCTAATCTACTTTATTGGGCTTAGTGTGCCATTAAAATAATGTGATTATTTACTATTGTGTTTGTATCCTGAAGGTGTCAAAGGGTAAATTTTAAATCCTATCTGGTAGTGAAGCTATTGTACCAAAGAATGATGCTCCAGCTTTATATAATCCTGGAGGGGGAAAAAATATAATAAATCCACATAATTAAAGCAGTATTGTTCTGAGTAATAAAAGTGATCAATTTGTTAAAAAAATTCTCTCTTTGATAATTAATTGTTCAAACTGGGATTAACCCTGTTATTTCTCAGATATTGAGGTTTGAAATACAGTTGAATAATACCTTAAAGATCAGTTTAAAAAATCTCTAGTTGGAGAAAGGAAAGAAATCCAATATTTCTTAAGAGCTTCTTGTGTAATTGAAAGTTTGGCTTGCTTTTAGTCTTTTCTCTTGATGTTTCGTGATTGACGCCTGCATCCAGAAATGGAAGACATAGGTGTGGTGGAGATTCTGCTCTGATACATCTTCCTTAGCTGTACCATCACATATTTTTGTGAGATGCTAGAGGAATTTTTGTTAGGGTGCAGCATTGCCATCTGTCCTACATTTGATTTTTAGAAGCTGACATGCAAAGTCTCACCTGCCACAACACCCACAATTACCTATTAAATAGTATGTATTAAAGAAAATACATAGCTCAAAGGAACTGATGCATATAAATTCTAAAAATAATCTCCAACAGAAATTGGTAGACTTTTTTTCACATTGCTTTTGTCTTTTTTTCATAATTTAGTTTTAATCGAATTTTAAAGGAAGTGATGCTTTTTTGATTTTGTTTTTTAGATTCTATAATGAGGCTGATAGAAATTCATAACTTTTACTCATATTTAAAATCTTCTCAAGACTTGCATGATGAATTAGAAATAAATCATTAACTCTTCATGGATTTAGTGTTTGGCTTGGAATGTTAATACCTCTAACAGCTGTTATGTATTGATCTTTCATTGTTCTCTGCCATTTCCGGTAAGAAATGATTAGGAAAATTTTGTAAAATGATGTTTTACTCAATTTTATCAGAACTTCTAAAAACTAAAACTTCCCAAGGAAGGAGAATATAAATATGGAATACAATGAAGTTTGAATAATATCTGCAGATTTCATCCTGTATTCTTTCTCAGTATAATACAAATTCAAACTCATTTGTTTGGGATCTTGATGTGCATAGGCTCTATGAATATAAGTAATAAAATTTAAAATTATATTTTGAAATTGAACACTTAGCATTTTTCGGGAATAATCGAATGTTTTACAGATGTGAGGAAGAAGAACTTATCCCCTTTTATTTTATTTTATTTTATTTTATTTTATTTTATTTTTGAGATGGAGTTTTGCTCTTGTTGCCCAGGCTGGCGTGCAGCTGGGATTACCGGCACATGCTGCCATGCCTGGCTAATTCTGTATTTTTAATAGAGATGGGATTTCACCATGCTGGCCAGGCTGGTCTCAAACTCCTGACTCAGGTGATCCGCCTGTCTTGCCCTCCCAAAATGCAGAGCATTACAGGCGTGAGCCGTGAGCCACCATGCCTGGCCCATCATCCCCTTTTCAAGATTTTTTTTTGAATGCTGTATCTTGGTATTCTTTTCTTTTGTTGTTTTTACACTGGAAGAATGCATATATAAGCAAGGATGAATGCCCTTAAAATTCTTTTTAACAGGCATTCATCACTTTTAAAAAGCCTTTCCTAGAGTCCCCTAGCAGAAATGGGAAACTCGTATGGCATTTGAGTATAATTCTGTTAACTCTTACCACATTTGCTTTAAGAAATAATTGGTAAGTCTTTGTTGCCCATGAGATTCTGAACCTCCTCAAGGTCAGGAGCTGCATCTAATTCATTTTTGAATCTTCAGTATCCAGCACAGTCCCTGGTATCATATGGAACATTTTAAATAAATCCTTGCTAATTTCTCTATTAATCCAAAAACTTGTGGTTAATGCTGGCTGTAGCAGTAGGCCTGACTGCCCTTAATAGGGGCTATTTTGTGTCCCCTACAATTACCAGCATCCTGTCTTGCACTAAATCAGGTATACAAATATTGAATAGCTGAGTAAATGTAATTTTTTCCTCAAACTTGTATATATGTAGTGTTGAGATGTGCGTGTGTATATATATATATATATA
>NW_016107593.1:567485-579676 GCF_001604975.1 Cebus imitator
TATGTATATATAACCTATAGGCTTTTAGATCTACAATGATTTATAGGACTTTTGATTTCATTTTTAATATTAAATATTTTATATTTGCCTGAAAAAAATCTATCTTCAGAAATTGCTTTTGTATCATCTTGGGAGGCTATGTTTCTACCTAATTTTAACTAATTAATTTTTTTATTTGGCTACAAACGTGAAGTGTTTGTTATAGTATCTTGAAACCAGAGTGATCTGTATTAAAAAAGAAGAGAAAAATGAAGTAAAAGTAGACATGCAAAAGACATGTTGCAACTTTTTAGCACCAGATTCCTGAGTCATAAACTTAACCTGACAAGTTACCATGACAGTTTCTAAGTGCTTTCTCTACCTTTGCGGACTTATTTGAAGACCAGTAAGGTTGCGCACAGAACACGCTTTGGTTGGCCTGGTTTAGAATAAAGAATGAGGACTTCTCAGTCGAAAGATTGGGGCTTATATCTTGCTTTACTGTGTTAACCTTGGACGGATAAGTTTTTGTAAGCCTTTGTTTCCTCAACTATAAATCTAGTGTAAGAATTCTACCTTGTGGAATTGTTTTGGAATTAAATGTATTTACCATGTGTGATGGTTAGTAGATCAGTAAAATGTTAGCTCCTTTCTTTTCATTTAATTAATTAGTCAATAGAAATAGAAGCACATGCTTGGTAATTATGTGAAGGTTTACTGTATTTCGTCTATTTTAAAATGTGATTAGTGCAGACCTTAGATTATAAAGGTTTCTCAAAGTTTTAAAAACATATTATACATAGGCCAGGTATGGTGGTACATACCTGTAATCACAGCACTTTGGGAGGCCGAAGCAGGATGAGGATTGCTTGAGGCCGGAATTCGAGACCAGCCTGGCTAACATAGTGAGACTCTTGTCTCTACAAAAATTTTTTAAAAATTAGCTAGGCATGGTAGCCTGAGCGTGTACTCCTAGCTACTCTGGAGGCTGAGGTGGCAGGATTCCTTCAGCTGAGGAGTTGCTCCACTGCACGCCAGCTTGGGCGACAGAGTGAGACCCTGTCTCTAAACATACACACACACACACACACACACACACACACACACCAAAAAAACTCTCTCTCTCTCTCACACACACACACACACACACACACGGGTTATAAAAGTAACCCATGCTCAGTCAGAAAGTTGGGAAAATATAGAAGAGTATAGTGAAGTAATGACAGTCATTATTATAGTCTCAAAGAACTACTGTTTTATCAGGTAATGTTGGTTGTTAAAAAAAAAAAAAAATAGAACCACTGTTAATTTTGACACAGTAGCTTCCAGTCTGGTTTTGAGGCATATTTTTCTAAGTATATATTAATGTGTGTGTGTATATATATAAGATATATATGTGGGGATATATATATATATATATGTATACGTACACATACACATATAACTACATACACACACTTTTAATTATGGAAAAATTCAAACATATGCAAAAATAGATGGAAAAATATAATGAATCCCTATATAGTCATCATCCAGTTTCAACAGTTACCAGCTCTTGGCCAGTCTTGTTTTATCTATATTCACCCCTTCCCCCTAGTTATATTTTGAAATAATTCCCAAACATACTTAATTTCTGACAGTTTCGTAGCAGCATCCAGTCTCCAGTTCAACCAAAGTAACAAGTATTTTTCTTTTTTTCCTTTCTTAGAAAGCAAATGCCTTAAGGATGAGATTAGGTAGAATTCAACATATATTCATTTTTCACATTTTAGTGGCATACCCTTGTTTTTAATATTTTTTTTTTTAAACCGGTACAGAGCTGTGGTCCCCAGCCTTTTTGGCACCAGGGTCCAGTTTCATGGAAGACGGTTTTTCCATGGATTGGGGGTTGGGGCAGGGGAGAATGGTTTTGGAATGAAACTGATCCACCTCTGATCATCAGGCATTAGTTAGATTCTCACGAGGAGCACACAACCTAGGTCCCTTGCATGTGCAGTTCACAGTAGGGTTCATGCTCCTATGAGAATCTAAAGCTACTGCTGATCTGACAGAAGGAAGAGCTTGGGCCATAATTCTCATCTCCTGCTGTGTCACCTCGTTCCTATCAGGCTACGATTAGTGGCCAGGGCTTGGGGATCCCTGAAATAGAGATAATATTAGCTACAGTAATTTACTGTAATACATTTTTTTCCTTATTCATACTTTATTCCCATCCGCACTGCCAAGGAATTTTTTTTTTTTTTTTTTTTTTTTTTTTTTTTTTTTTTTTTTTTTTTTTTTTTTTTTTTTTTTTTTTGAGGCAGGGTCTTGCTCTGTTGCCCAGGCTGGAGTACAATGATGTGATCATGGCTCACTGTAGCCTCCACCTCCCAGGCTCAAGCAGTCTTCTCACCTCACTCTTCTGAGTAGCTAGGACTACAGGCATGTGCCACCATGCTCAGCTAAATTTTGTGTTTTTTGTAGAGACCGAGTTTCGCCTTTTTGTCCAGGCTGATCTTGAACTCCTGGCTTAAGTGACTGCCTACCTCAGCCTCCCAAAGTACTGGGATTACGGGGTGAGCCACTGTGCATGGCCAACAAATTGTTTAATGCTCAAATTTACTTGCCCAGAGTCTTGATATATTTTTTTAAAGCTTTCATATTTTCAGGGGATACCTTCGTCTAGCATACTTAATGTTTAAACAAAATATTGAAATTTTCTTACATACACACAAAAGTAGTGGGAGCTTACCTGCTTAAACAATTTGCCAACACGTGGTCAATCTTATTTCATCCCTATCTCAATTTTCTGCTCCTGACCCAACCTTCATTATTTGAAGCAAATCTGACATCACATAAGTTCATTCATAAATAAGTATTCAGTATCCTATTGGCAAAGATTTAACTTGTGAAAATTTTCTACCAATGCAGAACTAAATATTTCAAAGCTAGAATAAGGCCAACAGGCAGTTCATGATTATTTGCCTGTCATAGGCAATAATTACTATATGGGTTCAGAGGAAGGAAAATTCCTATTACTGGGTTCTGTGAAGGCTTTATGGAAGAGCTAGTATATAAGGTGGATTGGGCTCTTGGAGACTGGGGCTCATGCATTATGCACCGAGTAAAAGACATGGTTCTTGTAAAGAACTGCAGAAGCCATTTGGCCTACTCAGAGTGACTAAACCAATATGGCTGGACCAATGGTCACTAGGTAAGAGGAGTGGAAAGTAGGGCTGAAAGGTTAAGAGCAGGCCGTATGAAAAAGAATCTAAAACGCAGGCCTAAAATGTTTGGCTATCTTTTTTGCTAATGGGGTAAAAGTCCACTGAAGATTAAGCCAGAGCTGTGGTCAAAATGTTGTTTTAGGAAGGGCTATGTGGATAGTGTAGAATGCAAAGAGACTAGCCAGGAGAAAATCAGTTAGGTTATCATGGTGATTTAGACCTGAGGTGATGGAGACTTGATTAGGGCAGTGGCAATGAAAAGGAAAGCTGGGTTTAAAGGTGATCACTTAGGAAGTGATCAGACATGGAAGATATGAATAAAATAAGAGTAGGTAAAATCTATCAGGGACAAGCTGTAGAGAAGGGATGAGGATGGTGCCTTGTAGGAAAGGCCTACATTTAAAGATTAAGGGGAGAGGAGTTAGGTCGATTTCTCTCTCTCTCTCTCTCCCTCTCTCTCTCTCTCTCTCTCTCTCTCTCTCTCGTGTGTAGCAATGATATACATTCTTTTGAATTTGGTGAGTTTCTGATTGTTTTGTATCAAAGTGCAAAAACAATAATTCTGATTTCATGTTTTTAGTCTCAGCTGAAATTTTGAAGAAAATTGTTAGGGAAATGTTTCTTTGAGTACTTACTCTTGTAAGAAGTAAGCATTAACTTTTAAAGAGATTTAAAAAAAAATAGAAAGTTGTCAGGGTGCAGTGGCTCATGTCTGTAATCCCTGCACTTTGGGAGGGAGGCTGAGGCCGGCAGATCACGAGGCCAAGAGATCAAGACCATCCTGGCCAACATGGTGAAACCCTGTCTCTACTAAAAATACAGAACTTAGCTGGGTGTCTGCCTGTGTCTCCGGTGGCTGAGACAGGAGAATCACTTGAACCTGGGAGGCAGAGGTTGCAGTAAACTGAGATCACACCACTGCACTCCAACCTGGCAACAGAGTAAGACTCTGTTTAAAAAAAAAAAATTTTTTTTTAAAGTTGATGTTTCTTTAGTCTCAACATTTCCAGTGCTGTAGCTTACAGAATTTTTGGTGCAGAGATTTTATGATTCCCCACAAAGTATTTCCTGATACTGATGGGAAGTGATATGCCTCTGAACATGCTGTTTAGCTGTCTAGCGGGCCATCTGCCATCTGTGATACCCCTTGTCACTCACAGGCCATTTCATCTTATTTCACTCTGGTGACTGCTGCCCCACAGTTCTTCATGTTAGAAATTGGTTTGAAAATAGAATTGTGTTTATATAGAGTCCTGTTCTTCTCACAGTGGTTTGACTGAACATCATGATTATCCATGTTACAAAAGAAACAAGCAAAAGTATCTTCTGCTGTATTAGAGCGGTAGTTTCAGAGTACAGTTTCACATGCAAGCAGCAGGTCTCCTGGAGGTATAATTTTATGTCATAGACTGGCAGGGCATATTATAGTTGTCTAGCTCAGGTAATGGTAATTACAAGTAAGTTCACAGTGCCACAAAATGTGAATACTATTAAAGTGAACGTAATTTGAGTATTTCTGGTTTCAATTACGTTTTTTTTTTAAGATTTGAAAGTCAGCTATCTCATAAAATTTCTTTTTGATAATAGAAACTGCTTTTTTTTTTTTTTTTTTTTTTTGCGATGGAGTCTCACTCTGTTGCCTGGCTGGCTGGAGTGCAGTGGGGCAATCTTGGCTCACTGCAACCTTCCTCTGGCTTCCAAGTTCAAGCGATTCTCCTCCCTCAGCCTCCTGAGTAGCTGGGACTACAGGTGCACACCACCACACCTGGCTAAGTTTTGTATATTTAGTAGAGACAGGGTTTCACCACCTTGGTCAGACTGGCCTTGAACTCCTGACTTCGTGATTCACATGCCTCGGCCTCCCAAAGTGCTGGGATTACAGGAGTGAGCCACCGTGCCCGGCTGATGATAGAAACTTCTAATAGAAACATTAAAATTACTAAGATGGAGTTAGGCTTAAAAATTGCTTTAAATAGTTTAATTGAAATGAAAGGAGGTCAAGACATAGTTTAAGTGATGAATTGTTCTTTTTTGTTGTTATTTTAATTTTTAAGTGATGAAATGTTCTTATGTGAACCGGAAAAATACAATTCATGTTTTTGATTTTCATTTAATTAGTATGTTTCTTCAGGGATTTTTTCAGAGTTTATTTAAATAGTGGGTAGAAGAAGTTAAAGTTGTGATCACAGTTGGTTCAGGAATGTGTATCTAGGGGGCCAGTTGATAGGGAATTTTTTTTTGTGGTTGAAAGTGAAATAGTATTTTATTACTGGGATTAGAAGTAATCATTTTGGTAGAGAAAACTGAAATGACTAATATCCTTCACTGTAGTCTTCTAGAGTTTAAACAGGTTTTGAACTTCCCTAAGTTATGAATTGATGCTTTTAAAATAAAAGCTTAGTCACTTTAAGTCTTGGTGTTTCTGAGACCAGGACCTACAGCAGACATGATCGAGGGTAAACAGGTAGTTAAACTTAATCAGTTTGGGTAGGAACTAGAACTTAGGTGACAGTCTTTGTGTTAATCTAGCATTTATTCCCTCAGTTTGCCTCTTCTAGGGTCAGTTTGCCCCTGTACAGCTGGTCTGTATCTCATGGGCAGAATTCCTACTTAACCATTCCCTTGGGCCTTGCCCTCTTCCATGTTTGCTTTCATCTCCTGAAGAGTAGGGTCACTGGCCAAAAATCCTCTGGGACAGCCAGGTTGACTTTCCTTAAAGCACCATATACAAACTTGAACAGTTAGGGAGAAGAAAATGGCTTCTACTACTGTTTTCTGAAGGCAGCAGTATGTAGAACAAATACTTGTAGCTATCCAATACAGATGTTTCATAGAATTCCATCTGTAAGACAGGAAGTGGTGATTCATTATGAATAAGAATTTACTGGTTGCTAGTGAATATTCCAACTTTCTTTTGGATATGGTAATAGTTAAAACTTCTACCTTTTTTCCTTCATTGCTAATTTAATTTATTAGTAGAGGATGTCTGACCTTTTATTTATAATAAATACCTTCCATCTCATTTTTAAAATTAATAAATAATATGAAGCCGTGTTAAACTAATAAACTGCTAATCTAGATGATAAATGTAAGCAATCACATTTCGTGAGTATAGCCTTTTTTTTTTGAGATGGAGTTTCACTCTTGTTGTCCATGCTGGAGTGCAGTGGCGAGAGCTCGGCTCACTGCAACCTCCACCTCCCGAATTCCAGCGATTCTCTTGCCTCAACCTCCCAGTAGCTGGGATTACGGGCTTGCGCCACCATGCCTGGCTAATTTTTTGTATTTTTAGTAGAAACAAGATTTCACCATGTTAGCCATGAGAGTATAGCCTTTTAATTGACTTCTTAGGTGTTTAAATTATCTTGATTTTGGGGGAGAGGTATCTAAAATGAACTGATCTCTAATGAGTTTTGTTCTGTAGAGGAACATTGTAGTGAGGCTCTATTATGTTTTCAGCTGCAGTGGATAACTGACATTTCAACTGTTAGATAAGGAACTACTTATGGCAGGTTTAATTTGTGAAGTTTGTCAGTTGATTCCTTCATAAGTAACTTCCTCTTTGTCTCTAAGCCATATGCTAAGAGCAGTAGTGTTTATCTTTTTGGTAAGAGTTACTGCCTGAATATTTCATCTTCTGGAAAATGAGTCTGTTGAAATAAGGTATCTATTCTTGAGCCCAGTTTTTTATTGCACTAAAGAGATGTATTTGAGGGATAGCTGACTGAGAACTGTCATTTTATTTTGTGGAGAGATTTTGTTTTTCATTTTTTGAGGTATGGTGACTAGTTTACCAGAATCTTGTTTATCAATAACTTGAGTATCTGATAATAAGGACTATATGGCTATTGCAGCTTTTTATAAGTGACATAACAGCGGAGTAATCTTGACTAATTTTTCATATCAATTTAGGTCATTAGTAATACTTTATTTCTTATGTAGTAAAATACCTTAATCATGAAAATGTTCTCTGGCTTAGTTTTTAAAATTCTATGTAATATAACTTTTAAATAATCAATAGTATTTATCCCATTGTGTCTGCAAATGAAAGCCACCTCCTAGTATTGAACTGATAAGGTTTTTTGCTCTCAGAAAGTGACCTCGTTTAGTGGTATCCTGTAATGGTATTTGAAGTTTGAGAGTGGCGTTGTTGTTTGACTCAGCAAGGAATTATATAGAAATTATTGTAATGAAATAGAATTTCGGCAGGTAGTAGATTATTTCTAACTTGAACTGGAGAATCCCAGAAGGCTTCCTAGTGGAGGTGGAGGGCATTGTAGCTGGGCTTGGGGAATTTACTAGGCTTTTGACAGGCAGGATGTTGCTGTGTTCATCCTTCCATCTGGAAAGACATAACTGGAAGAGTCAAAGCTATATGGCATATTTGGTGCTGTAGAGTTTGGAATGTGTGCTACCAAGGCTGGTGGTAAAAGAGTCTGGAAAAAGATAACAGATGTAAAGCTTTCGATGGCTTATTAAGGAGGTGAAACTTTTTTGACAACATTGAGGAGTCTGAACATTTAGAACTTGATACTGGATGTGTGGCTGAGACATGGGAGCGCTGAAGGATCATAATGTAGCCTTCTAGCTTGGAGAATGAAGTACTAAGTGGACGCAGTGCCGCTGACAATGTGCGGAGCATAGAAGATCAGGTTTTGGGGTGGAACTGTGTGGTGGGCAGAGGTGATTCAAGTTTCCGACAATATTGCGAGTGACTTGCTATTTTATTTTGTGATACCGAGTATTCTGGAAATCTACTTTAGAGTTGGAGCTGAGCTTTGCTTGTGTAGGATCCTGCACTTTTTCCTCTGGTATGTTCTTGTCTGCTTTGTTCTTGTTCCTGGTTGTTGTCTTCATCTGCCCGCTGAACTCTATATCTTGAATTGTGTTTCAGGAATATTTAAGTCATGTGGTTGTGGAAAAAGAATGTTGATAGGATATTCAGTTGTCTTGAAGTCTGTTGGGGCAGAATACCAAAGAGTTTGTGACACAAGTCAGGGGTGTATTGGTTTGGATTTGACTCAGAGAAGTTTTCTTGTTCCAGGAGAGTATTTATTGCTTGGTTTCTTAGCCTTTTTCCTTTTGTCTTCTTAAGAGCTTTTTTTGTTTGTTTTTATTGTGGTCACTTGGTGCAAGGGTAAGTTCTAAATGTGACATGTTGGCTTCTTTGAGAAGGATTCTAGAATTCTCACAGTTTTCTTGTGACATATCACACTGCCTTTGTTCTAGCACATTTATTTGGTTCAGAAAATTTATTAGGTAAGACTTTGGGGCATTCTTCCTATAAAACATTTCTTACAGATAAATGCCACAGAGGAAAAATTTTTAGGAAAGACTAGTCCTCTGTATAATTCTGGGACTTTGTAATTTTCCAGCTTTGGCAGTGTTACTTACAAAGAAGAAATTATTCTTCATATGCTTCCCTAAGGGAGGAGTTTGGCTGACAAAACTCATGCCAGCATTGTACAAGCACGTTCATAAATGTTTGCTCTAGTTTTCTCATTTCAGTAGTATTAGAGAGCATTTAGATATTGTCAATATTTAAGAATTTTTTTTTTTTTTTTTTTTTTTTGAGACGGAGTTTTGCTCTTGTTACCCAGGCTGGAGTGCAATGGCGCGATCTCGGCTCACCGCAACTTCCGCCTCCTGGGTTCAGGCAATTCTCCTGCCTCAGCCTCCTGAAGAATTTTTTTTATTATGAGTGTTATGAGCCTGAATTGGTAGCTCAAATATTATATGCATTCCACATATTTGTGTGTGTGTTTGTGTGTGTGTGTGTTTTAAGCAAAGATTGCTGACTTCAGAAGAATTTGTTCTCAAGTTTTTTTCTGATTATTGCTGTTATTTTTGTATATGTAATACTTGCAGGGAAATAAAAGCATTTCAGAATCAATTTGGAAAGGAAGTTTGTGAGATTGAAGACATTTTTAGTGTACCTGTTACACTGTGCATGAAGTTTGGATTTAGGTTCTGTTAGTAGTTGCTGAGTGACCAGTGGGATAGACTGTGGCAGCATGTTATGTGTTCCAGATACCTAGGGGAGCGTTGTATTAGGTGACATGTGATCACTTTTTACATGGAAGTTACGGAGTTTCTTTAAAACTTCAACTTTTTTTTTTTTTTTTTTTTTTTTTTTTTAGGAGAGATAGGGTTTCACCATGTTGGCCAGACTGGTTCTGAACTCCTGAGCTCAGGTGATCCACCCACCTCGGCCTCCCAAAGTGCTGGGATTACAGGCATGAGCCACTGCACCTGGCAAAACTTTAACATTTCTTTGAAAAATATGTAAAATTAGCATGGGATAGCAATTGAGGGTAGAGGAAGGCATGAAGAAAAGGTTTATGTAGAGACCTAGAGTAAATGTTGTTGCCTTTTGTTCAATTAACCTTATTTTTCTTTTAGTCCAAGTGGTAAGAAGTTCAGAAGCAAGCCTCAGTTGGCAAGGTACCTGGGAAATACTGTTGATCTCAGCAGTTTTGACTTCAGAACTGGAAAGATGATGCCTAGTAAATTACAGAAGAACAAACAGAGACTACGAAACGATCCTCTCAATCAAAATAAGGTTGGTTAATTTACCTGTCCCATGTATATGCTACTTCAAAAGCTCTCCAAAAAGTGTCTCACATCGTAATTAAGTCACTGGAATTTTGGTTGTCCAAATGTCCCATGCATGTCCCCACACCTCTCCCACCCTGCCCTGGCAAGAGAGAGCATAAGTAAATTGTGCACAGTAGAAAATAGCATTTCAGTATCTCTCTAGGTCAGTGTACATCATACTTTCTGACCCAGTGGGGCTATTTACAAAAGGTTCCTTTGGTGTTAATTGTCTGCTTTTTTTTTTTTTTCCCTCATATAGTTCCTGTTCTCCAAAAAGTAGCAAAATTTTAATGTGGCAGGTATCTTCACCTCATAGTTTATTGATTTTCAGATTCAGGTCTTGAGAAAGGGCGGTGTTTTTTTGACCTTTGATGATGTTGAGGATAAAGACTTTTAGGAATAATATTCTAATACTGTGTTTGGATATTTTTCCATTAGCTCTTAGTTTTATCGAGCTGTTTGGTTGATAATTTATTGTATAGCAATTTAAGCCAATGTCATTTGAATTATGATACGGATTGAGCATTCCAAATCTGAAAAATATCTGAAATCTGAAACTCTTTCAGTCCTAGGCATTTCAAATAAGAGATACTTAAGCCTGTACTAATTTGATTGTATTAAAGGACCCAGTATCTTTACAAAGAAAGCTGCTTTTTCCCTGAGGACAACTAAACATGTATGACTGTTTTTTCTTAGTTTTTCTTTCTCTAAACTTAGGGGATCTGTGTGTATGTGTATTGCTACCACCATTGTCTTCACATTGACAGTGTGAAAATAGTGGAGGGAGAAGTAGGGGCTCTCTTTCTTAAGATGTGACTAATATAACTTCCTCATAAGTCCCATGGGAGTGCTGTGTTCATTTTAGGAACCCATTGGGAGTGTAGTGGAGTAAAAAGAGCTTTGGACCCAGGAAGGCATGGTTTGGTGAACTGGCTCTGCTACTTATTAGCTGATGCAGTCATGAGAAGCTTCCTTAGGCTCCAAGGGCCTTAGCTTTCTCATATGTAAAATTAAGGTAAGAAAATTTTCCCCTTAGCGTTGTTATGAGGTGTAAATGGGAATTTATATAAAACATCTAGCAAAGTAAATTTGACCCATGTTAATTCCTTTGCTTTCCACACTGCTCTTTCCTAAGCCGCCCCCTTGCTGAGCACCAAGTCACCTCAGTGCAGTGTTTCCTGGTGGCCAGTGTTGGAAACTTTCTGACCCAAGCTCTCTTCCCTTTTGTCATTTTACATTTTCTGAGGGGCATGGGGTCTCTGCTTCATACCTATATTCATTCAGAATTCAGCTTAAATTTACAGTTTAAATTACAGTACAGTTTATAGTAATGTCATTTCTCATAATTGATACAGATGTCAAAATGTACTGTTTCCTTATACCATAGTACTTTGCATTGGCTTTCATAGGGACATTGGCAGGTCCCTTGTTTACAGAGGTAGAACAGGAAGAGAGGCTAAATTAAATTGCCTCTGTATCGCTTAACTATGGGGTGGATTTGAGTTCATCATTATGAAGATGTTAAGAAAGGTAATAATAGCAGTAGAGGGAGTGCAAGTTAGCAAAAGTTAGGACCTTGTGTGTTTGTAAATCACTGTGATTTCAGCTTCAGGAAACCTTTATTCTGAGGTTACTTTGCTTCTTATAGGTATAGAGGAGAATTTAGGTTTATGTTTCTAAAACTGCCATCTTAAAACACAGTGCTGGGTACCTATAAAAGGAGCTTCAGTATTTATGAAATGAAGAGTATGTTCAGATTACTGTACTGTTGCCAGAACCACAGTTTAGGTACATTAAGTTTAATGTGCAGATTTGTTTTCTGACACTTATGTTTCATCGAAAACCAAACACTAATTCATCTCTCTAGTTTGTGTGCACTTTTCTGCTCTAGCTGCGCTGGACTACTCATCGTTCTGCACCATGGCATGCGCTTTCAAGACTCTGCTTGCTCATATGCTGTTTGCTCTGCTTGGAATGTGCTTGCCCCCTTCCCCTCCATCTGGCGAACTCCTACTCATGCAAGACCCAGCTCCATTGTCTCCATCTCTGGGAAGCCTGCCCTGCATACTCCAGGCAGAACCAATCCCTTCTTCCATAATGCTTCCCTGGTGCTTTGCCATTGTATATGTGACTGTCTGCTTCAGCTAGACTGTGAGCTCCATGAGGGCAGGGACCATGTCTGTTTTTGTTTTTGTATATGTAGCCAAAGCCTAGCACACGGTAGGTACTTAATTAATATTGCCTTATGTTTATTTGATTTACTGTCCACCTCATTTCGGAAGTGTATAGTGGTAATAAATGTTTATTAAATAAATAAATTATATACCAGACATTACTTTGGAAATGCCTTTTATTTTCATTGTTTTCTGAAGATTTCTGCCTGAATTTTTGGAGTCATGGTTGCTGTTT
>NW_016107593.1:579734-598386 GCF_001604975.1 Cebus imitator
CATTTTTAAAATAAGTTATCTTCGAAAGTAATACCAACAACATATTAGGTGGCTCTATAAAGCAGAAAATGTATTTGTGGCTAATTAAGTAATAACTGTATTATGTCTTTTTTATGATAGTACAGTGTAAAGAAAGCTGAGAGCTTTAAAGTAGTAGAAATCTGAGGTAATGTTTTGCTTTGTGGTTGTAAATCTGGCTTAAGTACATTATTGTATGGTTTTGTTTTGTTTTATTTTGTTTTCTTTTGAGACAGAGTCTCACTGTCACCCATGCTGGAATGCAATGGCACAATCTTGACTTACTGCAACCTCCGACCCCCAGGTTCAAGCGATTCTTCCTGTCTCAGCCTCCTGAGTAGCTGGGATTACAGGCACCCACCACCACACCCGGTTAATTTTTGTATTTTTAGTGGAGATGGGGTTTTGCCATGTTGGCCAGGTTGGTCTCAAACTCCTGACCTCAGGTGATCTGCCTGCCTTGGCCTCCCGAAGTGCTGGGATCCCAGGCATGAGCCATCGCACCCGGCCTGTTTTGTTTTTTAAACCCTTATCTTGAAAGAATTAGAGATTTAATTGACAAAATAAACATTGAAACAAGCTAAATTATAATTTACATTAATTATAAGCTATGATTTTAATATATCTTTCATATCAGAGGTGAATTACTAGTGATGAATTATATCTTTAGATGTGATTGGAAAGATGTCTTTTGAAGAATTCTGCAAACTGGTTTTTAATTATTTTAGGATGGGTGGGTAGGGTAAAGTGGGCATTGTCTTTAATCTCTACTACTATTTTTGCAGTACCTGCTTCAGATATATCAAACTCAATCTTAACCTTACCCTGAAAATCTATTCCGTTCTTGATTACATTATACCTTATTGATTTTCTTGACACTGCCATAATTATTTCCAGCCACCACCTCCATCTCTTCAGCTGACATTGTTGAAATAGCAAGCAGGTTACTGAAGATACTCCATTAGGTTAATGGAAAAAGACTAGAGAAAGATTTGGAAGTCATCAGCTGCATTTATATTTGAAGTCACAAGCAGATTTCTTAGAGCTTACTTAAAGGGAAAAGTTACAGAGCAGCATATCCAGGAGAACATTCTGTGATGATGGGACTCTTTTCAGCCACAGCCACAGTTGGCTGTTGAGTGCTTGACATGTGGTTAGTCTGACTGAATAACTCAGTTTTAGTTTTACTTTAAATAGCCAGATGTACCTAGTGGCTGTCCTGTTGAACAGCACAGTTCCAGAGCTTTGCCTCTCAATATGCAAATAAAAACCAAACCTTTGCTTCAAAAGCTAAATATTGTTTAGGCATTTATGTTTGTTTTTAAAGAGGAGATGTTTCAGGATTTCACAGATGTGACTGTCAACATTTTTAGCAGGGAACTGGGAGGAGAGGCAAGATATTAAAATTTAATTGGAGATACTCTAGGATTGGATAAAGAAGAGTACAGTGATTCTAAGTGCAAGATATGTGTAGGGGACTTCAAGTAGCTTGGTTTGTCACTAGAAGCTTATTTTAATGTTTTAGATGTATAAACATACTGAATTTGTGTTTCTAGGTCTTAACATCAGATGTTTCATAAATCTACAAAACTAATAAAATTCAAGTTCCCTAACATTAATGTGACATATAACATATTTTACAAATTGCTTGCAATATGAATATGGTATGGAATAAATTATTTTTTATTTTGGCTTGAGAGCTCTAGTATCTTGGAAAGACTCAGGTCTTTCATCACATTTCTCTATTCACCCAAAATGGATACATTTCAAAATAAAGAACATTATATTCTCTTGAATGGAATCAGTTGTATGTTAAGTCTGCCATTATTTATTTCTCATGAATTATCTTGGTTTAAAGTGGTAGTATGTTATCGTGAGTATAAACACAGTCTTGGATTGTATAGGGCTGTATACTAGGTTCTCAATCACATGATCCAGAAAGTACTTGTTTTAATTATCCTCAATAATAATTTTTGTGGAGAGCTCATCTATCTTGGGGGCAATATCTGTGTAGTTTGAGAAACCCTTTGTGGTGAAGAATCAGATTTGGGTATATAGACGATTTGGGAAGGGATGAAACTAGAAGTAGGGAGAATAGTTGGCTGTTTTAGTCTACAAAAATAAGATGGCCTGAATTAATCCTCTGGCAGGAAGTATGGAAAGGTGAGACCCGAGAAATTAGATATAAGTACCTGATGGTTACAGAAAGAGAATTGATGGCTGCAACAATTTTGGCTTTGGTCACTTGGGGTGGGGAAGTCAGGGAGTAGGGGAATTAGGGCAAGTTTGGGGGTGGAGTGAGGAAGATGAGTTAAAATAGTTTTTTTCCTTGGACTTCCAAAAGGACCTTGGGGACCCCCAGGAATTCTCAGGTCACACTTTGAGAACTCCGTTCCCAGTGTTTTGTCATTGATAATGCCAAAAATAAGGACAAATGAAGTGTATCTTGTCACTCTGTAGGCCCATGGATTAAACGAGTAAATGAATCTTGTGGCGAGTAAGAGGACCTTCCAGAAAGGAAATAGGAGAATCAAGAGAATGTGGTACTACAGAAGCCTGGAAAACAAGGTTTTCCTTAGAGATCAGGGAGGATAGACGTTATCTATTGGATTTCCAATATGAGCAACTGGTGACTTTACATAACCAGTTTATTATGAATAGAAAGGATCAGAAGTCCTATCTAGAATGCCAGAAAGTTTCCGGGAAATGAGAAATTAGAAACACAATGTGCCTGTTCTTTCATATGTTTTAAAATTTTATTACTTGGTTAAGTAATTTGGGCACAGAGTGAAAAATGTCTCCCTCTCTCCTGTTTCAGTCCCAGTCCTCTTCTTTAGAAGAAACTTGTTAATGAGTCTTTCTGTATGTCCGTCTAGAGCTTATATGCATTTACAAACATGTACACATATGTGCATTTTTACCCCTTTCCACAAAAACGGTTGGACTACTCTTAAGAAGCTTGAATGAGCGGTGGAAGAGAGAAGACGATATTCAGAAGAGAATGCATTATCAAAGAAAATGCTTGGAAGGAACCAATAGAGAGGCAGGGAGTTTTCTAATTTGGGCAACCATGCCTCAGACCTCCAGAAACCTTTGAATTGTGTGCAATTTTTTGTGTGTGTATACATTTTATTGTTGTTGAGACAGGGTCTTACTTTCTTGCCTAGGGGGAAGTGCAGTGGTGCCATCACAGCACTCAGCCTTGACCTCCTGGGCTCAGGTGTTCCTCCCATCTCAGCCTCCTGAGTAGCTGGGGCTACAGGTGCAGGCCACCACTCCTGGCTGATTTTTTGCATTTTTTTTGTAGTGACAGTTTTGCCATGTTGCCCACGCTGGTCTCAAACTCATGAGCACAACTGATCCACCTGCCTTGGCCTCCCAAAGTGCTAGGATTACAGGAGTGAGCCACTGCATCCAGCCTTGTATACATTTTTCTAAGAAAGCTTATCTTCATCAAATTCTCAATGGAATCTGTAACTGAAAAATAACCACTTTTTTTAAAATCAGGAGAAGGAGCTTGGCGGAAGATGTGAGGGAGTAGGTGAAGAGCCAGGTCACTTGCTGCAGCTCAGATTAGGCATTTATTTGCCTATGGATTTTTCAGTTACTGAAGTTAATGCCTTACTGGGCTGACTTATTTCTGCCTAAGGTACTTCATGGCCACTTCATCACCAGAGCCCTGTGGTAGGACCATTGTGGTTACCAGCTCCTGGTAGGGCATAGTGTGGTAAGAACTACCTCTTGGCTTCTACCTTCCTAGGATTCCTCCATCCAAATGGAAAACAAAGGCTTCATTTATTCCACCAACGCTCCTGACCTATGGAGAAAGTAAAATTACTTCCAAAGATACTGATACTCTTTTTGTCAGTTGTTAAAGTCTTGCTCAACGGATTGTCTTCTGTTCTCTGTAGATAAAGCGGGGGCAGGGAAGGAGAAGAATAGGTTATAGGTGATAAGTCTAGCATTTCTAGACCCTAAAGTGCCTCCAAGGGATAAGTGTGGGCCACTGTTGAGTACAGGTTTCTATTAATTTGATAGTGAAATTAAAAATAGAAGTGAGGAGCAAGTAGCTGCTATAGTTTGATGATTATTTTGATGATGATGATGATGATGATGACCTAGATTGATGATTATTTTGATGATGATGATGATGATGATGACCTAGATACATGGTGCTGTGGAGCAGAAGTGGACAGGTTCTAAACCTCTTGAAAATAGGATTGACTGGTTTTGCTGATGAATTGTGTGTAGAGCATAACAGAAAAAGAGTACTTAAAGGTGAGTTCTTGGTTTTTAGATTAAGTGGGTAGATTGAGGTGCCATTTATTGTGGTAGTGTTAGGGAAATAATTTATATGAGTAAATCAATTTTGAATATTCAAAGTTTGAGATGCTATACAAAAACCAGAAGGAAAAGCTTTCCATATGGAGGGGGTAGCCAGTGTTAATTCCCTAAGGAAGGATGCACTCCTGAAGACAAAAAGGTCAGGTTGGCTGGAGCTTAGTGAGCAGGGGAGGAGTACTAGGTGTGGTTAAAGTAGGCAAGCCTGGCCAAAGCAGTCATAGGGCTGTGCCAGCCAGCATAAGGAATAGTGTAGAATGCAGTTTGAGGGTTTTATGTAGGGGGAAATATGACTGCTTTGACTGCGTGTGGAAAATGTAGAGATACAGAGGTGGAAGTAGGAGGCCAGTTAGGAAGCTGTTTTATTTGTCCAGGTGGGGGATGATGGTGACTTGGACAGTACTGGTTTAATGAATGAATAAAGGAAGAAAGGGTAAGATGTAGCAAAGGACACTAGAATGAATTTATATTGATCTTGTTCAAATAACTGCTAATTTTATATATAGAGATAGTTTTAGTGAGTGAATACATAAAGGATATTTATCTTTAGCTGATAAATCTTTAGCTAATGAAAATAATCAGAAGGTTATTAGCTATTAATAGTACTGTTCCATTTGAGTCATGTAGACATTGATTGGCTAGAGATTGCTAGGAAGCAAAGAGTGAACAGAAGAATGTTAGCCATGCTAGCAATAGGCCTGCTGATGGGAATGATTTGTTCAGTATGGTATTAGCTTGATCGTATTATAAACGAGTGCTTCAAATGTGTCTAAGTGTGTGACAACTTTTTGAGAGGGTCTGGATTTGCTAATAATGAGGGTAGATTCGGAGATAGAGTTGTCCATAGTATGTATGGCTTTAACAAGATTTGTTTGTATGCCCAGGTGTTCTGTTGACAAGCAAGGTCTATTTTTCCAACTTTTATAGGTCCTGAAGAGTTCACCTAACTTGTAGACTCCAGGTCAGCAATAGAATTAAGCCCTACAGCAAACCATTTGTGTCACTATTTCCATAGTTCTCCCAAGGATGTGTATATAGTTCATGCCAACTGAGAAGTAAAGGAGATGATTAATTCCATGTAATAACTGTCTGAGTAGGCTCTAGGATATCTGGTTGAAAGTCTCTGGCATCTTTGGTGATGCCTGTTAATGACCTTACATTAACTAAAGCTCCAATAAGTTATTTTTTAAGCAGAACTCTGGAAAATTTTGTTTTCATTGTTGAATTGCAATCCTTCATTCTTCTGTTAACAGGTGTAGTCCTTTTTAATGAGCTCAGAGTGTAATCCATCCATTCTATTAATATTTTAATATGCCATTGATCTTCTTTAAAAAAAATCTTGTCTCAACTTGGGATATTAGACTAAGTGGATTTTCTGCATAAACATCATGGATACCAGATAATTTTTTAACTTTTTGTAAAAGTCTGTGAAGTTGCACAATTTAGTTTTATAGAAATCACTGAATTGTACATTTTAAAATGATAAGTTTTATGGTATGTGAATTAATTAAAATCTTATGAAGAATTGTAAGGCACTTCCATTGTTGGCATTTGATTTTGTGGAAAGACATTCACTATGGACTACCATATATATTCTGGAGCAAACCTGCAATTACTTTTTAGGATAGGCTTGATTTGACCTAAAGGTATCACTCAGGCACACCTTTGAATGAGGGACAGGTTTGTTTCTGGGAAACCTTAACAGGGTAAATCTCTAAATTTCAATAGCATGTTCAATAACCTGCTTATATTAAAGAAATAGCTGCTATTTATTTAGAATTTGTACCAACATGACTATAAACTATAAACTTGTTTTACGAAGGGCTGATTTTTTTTCTTTTTTTTTTTTATGACTATGTATTGATGGTCCAGTCAGTGCCTGGCACGTAGTAGGCACTCAGTATTTGTTCAATGAGCAACTGAATGAAAGCTGCATTTGTAGCAGCAGCAGCAGCAGGAGCGGCATAACGTGCATTATCTTATTTGATTTTTATAAGAATCTTATGCAATAGCTATTATTATTCTCATTTCCAGATGAGGCAAGTGACCTTATAGTCTCTGCTTCTCAAATTGGGGCATGAGTATCTTTTGGGGAGTGTGTGGTGCATGCAAAAACCACAGAATTAACATTGACACTTGAATAATACTTGGAAGTGTCTGTTTTATTTGAACATTTTGGGTAGGTAGAGTAACATTTTTACCTTAAACATGGCTAATGTTTAAGGTAAAGGGCAAAATTTGCATGAATTGTAAAGATAAAATGAGTTCACTAGGCTTGGGCCCTAGAATATGTACAACTTGAACATATTTACATACAGCTTTATTTCAAAGCACAGACTGAAAAAAAGTGGTATTTACGATATAGTATAGTGTAAGTCCCTGGTGTTCAAACTATGCCGTGTGGAGGCTTTACATGATACATATCGACATGGATGGTTTTAAAAGAATCCGTTTTGATATCTTTAAGTTCCATATACACTCTTTCCTTCAACTGATCTGAGAATGTAACCTATGATAGAAGTATACATTATTTTTCTGTAATTCTCCTTTATAGTCAACCTCCCATTTTACAGAACAGCATACTTCTCACTTGTATGCAATATTACCATGGTACAAAATGATGGAGATCTCATAAAGGGACACTGTGAGATACTGGATTGAGAACATGAAAGATTCAAACAGTCAGTTCTTTCCACAAGCACAGTTTTTGCTTTCTACAAAATTTAGAGGACTTTATGTAGATGTTGACTGATTTTTAAAATTTTTTGATGGTTCACTGTTACGTTCTATCATAAAACTCAAAGGGAGTTCAGAGAATTTGAATGACATGGAATAAAATTCATTCTACTCATTTATGTGAACAAGGTTTCTTAGTACTACATCTATAAAAAAGGAAGAATAGGAGTAGATGCTATACCTTGTCCCATTCTAGCAATTAATAATATGCACTTGAGAATATAAAACTATTTAAAAAATCCTTTTCATTAAGTTATATATGCATATATATATATATATATACACACACACAATAAATTTCTATCTTTTATGTGTAGTTATATATTGTAATGCTTTATTTTGGTCACTTACATACTAATAATTGTAATAAACCAGAAGAAATTTATTGTTTTATCACCAAGAGCTTTATGGTCACAGAAGGTTAAATAATTTCATGATATATAAATGATCAGTAAAAGATTATCAAGTTTAAAATGGAAAATGACTTTGGAAGTGGAATTATTCAAAGAGCAATGAGAATGAAAATTTATAACCATTGAGAGTTTGTTCATATATACACAGGTAATGGTGGGTATCTTTAGATTTTGTTAGAGGTAACAGTTTATTATTAAAGTATTGGCATTTACTTCTGATAAGTGCATCCATTGCAACTGATTATGAAATATTCTTGCTGACTTTAAAATGCAGGTGGGGTATATATATTTTCAGATTTCTTGTAACGGGTAGAAATGAAAAAATATTTGATACCCACTGGCTTATGATGCGTGTTCTTCATCTACCTCTTTAGGTATTCTGTAGTATCCTTAATCATATGAAATCACTGGAAGGTTACCCAATAATTAGACCCTTTCCGACTCACCTTTACTGAGTTGTTCTTTAAGACTTATGTTCTTGGTTTTTATGGAAAGTCACTGAAAAAAGAAAAAGCATTTGAAATCTGCTTAATATTTGTTGTGAAGTTGAGTGCCTTTATTAATTTTCTTCTAGATTTAATACCTGGACTTTGTTTGTTTTCCTCATTATTTGGTATGCGTCGTCCTTTTTGACCATGATATCTGTACAATTGAATGTTTCTCTTTTTGCCCAGGCCCCTTGAACATTCAGATCCACATTTCATACTCGGCTCTAGTATCACTATTGATCTTTTCAAAAGGATATCTGTTTTTTCCTTTTTCTTGATTTTCTGATTTTAAAAATTTTGTGTATTTGTCCTTTGGGAGTGTACAAAAGACATATCTCAGATACTTATTGGAAAGATGGGAAGTAAAATTTTTAAAAATAAGAAAGATTTATCTTTATATTCATCCCTGCAACTAGGGGAATAAAATAGATTCTCAAGAAAAATATTTTCAACCTAATACATTATTATGAAATTTATTAAATTTTGATTTGAGGGATAGTCTGTACATAGATTTGTCAAAGGTTGGAAACTTAGCTTTGATATTGGAATGTGTTTACCAGTTTAATTTTGTAACAAAGAATTTCTGCTTCACTTTTTCTTATATTGAAACGGTAGCTTGCATGTACATCAACAGCTTTAATCTTGTCCCATAAAAAAGTGTTTGGCATTTAACTCTGAAGTTGATGGTAGATTGGTTCTTTTGATTCTAAACTGTAGAAAAACTCCAGACACACAACTGGGCATAAATTAATAGTGACTCAGGGCAGTCCTCAGGGAAGAGGTAATAGAATTTACTGTTTCTGTGACAGTTTCTGGGAAAACTTGTTAGTCCAGCTTTACAGATTACTCAACTTCTTATGCTATTGTTTTAGAATACTAAATTAAAGACATTTGGTTTTCTGTAATCAGAGCTTCTAGGCCAGTTAAAAGGAGAAAAAATATTAAAAACCAAAATAAGATTGAAGAATAATGCGGCACATTTTGGATAATGTCCCATTCTGTGCCGATGGGGAATGAACTGTCTTATTAGACAGTGGAAGTTAATTGTATATCTTGAATATTTCAGCCAGGTTTTTCTTTTAATTTTTTTTACTGCACAAAAATATAAGTTAATGGAAAAACATCCCTCTTACCAGTGTAGCATCAATAGCATCAATATTGTAGCATCAATAGTTTGACATATTCCATGCTTCCTCACATTCCTTATGGATTCAGGATTCATAGTTTAGAACAGCTTAGAGTAGTTCCTGCTGCCTCCTGTCATCCTTGGTAACAATGAGAATCTCACAGACTTGAATATGTTTACACATGCAGACAGCTGCAAATACTTTGGTGTGTCTACTGAAGTAGACAGGTAATGCCACCTTTGTTCTAATACCAGCAGAGTATACCATTTTTTATCAAAGAACAGAGGCCAAGTGCAGTGGCTCACACCTGTAATCCCGGCACTTTGGGAAGCCAAGGCGGGTGGATCACAAGCTCAAGAGGTCGAAACCATCCTGGCCAACATGGTGAAACCCCATCTCTACTAAATACAAAAATTAGCTGGGCGTGGTGGCGCATGCCTGTAGTCCCAGCTGCTCGGGAGGCTGAGGCAGGAGAATCGCTTGAACCTGGGAGGCGGATGTTGCAGTGAGCCGAGATCCTGCCACTGCACTCCAGCCTGATAACAGAGTGAGACTCCTCTCAAAAACAAAAACGTTAAATACCAAACAAGGTATATCATTTAATAACACATACTGATTTTACCTAATTAGTGACAAGAAGTTCCCTGTAAGCATTTATGTGTGAAGCTGCTTTAGGATTGAATATTGTCTGCTGTCTTTAATAGGTTGAGTGACTTTAGGGCCTCCAAATGGTCTAGATGTCATAAATCAGAGGTGTTCAAACTTTCTTTGCATCACAGAATGACCAGAAGAGCATTTAAAATGCATATCCCTGAGCCTCACACTTTGTAGAGCTGGCAACTTTAGTGGTTACTTTGCAGCTTGTTGCCAAATTTACACATTATATATTTTTTGAAAATCCATAAAGATAAAGCTAAATATCTGAGAAATAATACTGTTAGAGTCATTTGAGATGAGCATAGTTTTTAAAGGTAAGCAGAGACATTGGGAGAAAAAATGAGATAAAGGAATGACAGGATTGCCCAATACAAACATAGAGGAGGGCTGTGTCATGTGGGGAGGGGTAGAGGTGAGGACGCATAGTGGATCTAAATAATACTGTAATTGTAACAATTGTCAGATTATTGTGAGGCTTACCTTTCTAGGCATGCTAATCTTTAAATAGAGGTCACAAACTCAGTGCCTACAGGCCCAGACAGGTAATGCAAATGTGAGTTGTTGAGGAGTGTTGCAGCAGTAGACCCTGAGGCCACTAATGGACAGCCATTACAATCAGTCCCGGCCTATTGTTGCCAAACCAAGTCCATATTTCTAGATCTTTCAGTTTTTAAAAGAAGCTGGAATTCTGGATTTTATATGAAGACTCTAGATTTTTAGGTGCTGGCTTAGTTTATTAAAGGCACTAAAAACTGAACACTCATCTCTGGGTTGGGCTTGATCCACCTGCCACCAAGTTGCAATCTTTGTTTTAGAGCTTCTCCAAGTGTGGTCCCCGGATTAGCAGTATCAGTATCACCTGAAACCTTAACAGAAACAGATTCCTGGGCTCTGTCTCAAACCTGCCGAATGCCCAGTGCCAGGGATGAGACTCAGTCATCTGTGTTTTAACAAGCCCTCTGGGTGATTCTGATGCATGCTTACACTTGAGAACCACTGTTTTGGAGCATGCAGTTTCAATTGAAGTTGAAACTGCAATTTCTATGTGGGGTTAGTATTAAAGACAGAAGTTCATCAAATATCCTGTAAATTTATCAAATTTATTTCTGTATCAAAAATATATCAGATATTTTTTGTTTTCAGGTATATATAACTTTTCATATTTTTTGCCAGAATCAGAACATACAATAATTGTGTTTTCTCCCTTTTCTTTCTTGTTAAGAGTATTGCAAATCAACTTAATAGCAGTTCTGTGCCACGTTTTGACCTCACTAGAACACATCTTAGACTTTATTTATTGGTTGATTAAAACTAGATAAATAAGTGATGTGGCTTTCAGCTTCAATGTTAAGTCTCCTTTAAAAGTATTAAATATAATATTCAGTAAGTCCTCACTTAATGTTGATAGGTTCTTGGACACTGACTTAGCCAAATGATGTATAATGAAACCTATTTACTCTAACTGATATAAACAAAAATTAAGTTCCCATGGCATATTTCTGGTCACAAAACATCTCAAACTTATAAATAAAGACCAAAACACTTCTAATGATAAACATTGAAATTAATGTGAGCTCTATGCACGTTTAAGAAAGATTATTCACCCACTGATTCCAGTTCAGGGTCGTGGGTGGCCAGAGCCTCTTTCAGCAACTCAGGGTACCAGGTGGGACCCCACCCTGGACAGGACCCCATCCCATCACAGGTCACACTCATACTTGCTCAGGCAGGGACCATGGGGATGAACCACTGAACGTAAAGTACACTCACCTTCCCAAGGTGAGAGGAAACAGGAGTAGGTAGAGAAAACCCAAACAGACCTGGGGAGAACATGCTAACTTCACACAGATGGGCTTAGGCTGGGAATGGATTATTTTTTTTCTCATCGTTATAACAAAATGACATTGAACAAAATGACATTATTCAAAGACCTATGATATATTAAGAATAAGGAATACTTTCTTATCACATTTTTCTAAATTGAGTTCTGTTTGCTGGAATTAGAATTTCCATTTCTACTTACCTACTTTTATATGAAAGAGGTTAATTTATGTGGTTTTATGTAAGTCTGGCCTCCTAACTGCTGATCAAGTTGTTTATATTTTAATGTCCAAGTATATCAATATCTTCCTCCATTTGCAGAATGTAGAAATGTTTGCTATCCTGATTGTTATCCTTAAAGTTCTTCCCTGGGTGTGGTGGCTCATGCCTGTAATCCCAGCACTTTGGGAGGCTGAGGCCTGCAGATTGCTTGAGTCCAGGAATTTGAGACCAGCCTGGCAATGTAGGGAGACCCCATCTCTACAAAAAATACAAAAAAATTAGCCTAGTGTGGTGGCACGTGCTTATAGTCCCAGCTACTCGAGAGGCTGAGGTGGGAGGATTGCTTGATCCCAGGAGGTCGAGGCTGCTGTGAGCCATGATCATGCCACTGTGCTCCAGCCTGGGCAACATTGAGACCCTGTCTCTAAACAAACCCCAAAGTTCTTTTTTTGTATAAACCAACAGTAAACATTTGTCCATTTAAAAGTTTTTAGTACCTTGCTAATCAGATATGAACTTTATATTGAGAATATTCTTACACTTAAAAGTATACAAAAAGCTTTTTATTTATTTTGAGGAAACTTCATGCATGTATTACATATTAAGTGCTTTAAATGCACTTTGGAGTATTTAAAATGCTGCAGTAGACTGAGAAGTTTGAAACAATTTGATTTAAAGTAATAGATTTTTGAACTAGAAGTCATCTGACTGTATTAATATTTTAAATAAAAATACGTTTCTATTCACAGGGTAAACCAGACTTGAATACAACATTGCCAATTAGACAAACAGCGTCAATTTTCAAACAACCAGTAACCAAAGTCACAAATCATCCTAGTAATAAAGTGAAATCAGACCCACAACGAATGAATGAACAGCCACGTCAGGTAAGGATCTAATTCATTCTCCAATCTTATTTTTTGAAAAATACCAGTATTTTTACCAGACATAATTCAAATAAATTCTGGTTAAAATGGAGCATATTTGGAAAGAAAATTGTTTTGTGTCCTTGGCTATTACATGAATGCTGGAGTATGCAAAATTTAGGTTAAATGTTTTAAGAAAAAATATAAGTTAATTAAGAATGAATCTAATTAATATTACGGACTAAATTTTTAGGCTTTTCGTGTGGTCATATACATCAGACTTGGCTCTGTCAATCTTAGTTTTTTAAAGATTATCTTTCCAAGAATAATATTTCATAGAAGAATAAAGCATGTAGTTTGTGTTGCTTAGTTTAAAAATATTTTCTATTATTTGGAAGCTAAAACTACTTTTTATTCTGATTTCTTATTTCGTGAAATCTGTCCCACCCCTTTTAAAAAACAGAATTAGATAAACTTTGTCAATAGGTATATTGTCCTGTGACTTCCATTTTTGTACAAATTTAATTAATTTTTCTCTTTCTTTATTGCTTCAAGCTGTATTCCACCAGAATCTTTTCTTAGAAAAAAAAAGCATTACATGAAAGGCCTCCCTGCTGCCTAATAATGCCATATAGCCCGGGGAGGGAGACTGGACAAAATGCTTAAACCTTCCAAGTAATCTTGCTTATTCACTCCCTAATTGTGGTCATAAAGCCTAGGTAGTTCATGAATTTTTAGTAGCAATTGGGGTGAGGGAGTGGAGGGAGAAACATCTGTGCATTTTTTTTCCTCTCCTTTCTCTGCCTCCTCCCACCTGAGTCCACCTAAGGATTAGAAACACTGATTTACCTACGACGATTATCTTTTGCTCTCGTATTCCCCTTTTAGATGTCTCACTCCACCTTTTCATTTGGATTTTGTTTTTCACTAGTCCTCCAAGGGTCTCATCTCCAGACTTCATAAAGGATTGGGCCAAAACTTTCAGACAGTTGCTCTAGAAGAAACTACATAAAGAAATTCAGTTCCCACATCCTCTGTAGTGTTTTTTCCTCTTCAGGTGAGCCAGGAAAACAGAAGATATTTGGAGCCACATTGGATCAGCATCTTGCTATAGATGTCTCAAGATTTGAAGTTCTAAACTTGCTTTACTGTTGGTCCCCAAGAGATTCAACAGGGGCCATGTAAGTGTATCACATCCAACATAAAAGATGCGTACCTGCATGTGCCTTTAGGCTCTTGTCACCACTTAGGTTTTCTTTGGGCCATTCAGCTTTCTGTGTGAGGCTTTTCCCTTCTGTTTTACTCCCACACCCAGTGATAGTTACCAAACCACTGGAAGTTGCAGTATATTCATTACAACAGGGAAGGAATTCTGCCATTCTGAACTTTGACCACCTTGATAAAGCCATTCCCTGGTTGTATTCTTTCTCAGATACTATCTAAAGTCTTGAACATCTTGTCCTTTGACTTTTTGGTGATTTTAAAAATCATTTCCCCGCAAAGGTATTTATTAATTGAAAATTTTGAAAGTATGTAATTGGGTAAAACAGATTTGCCCCAAAAATTCTGAAAGATGAAGGTGGAATGTAATCTTTAACTTAAAATGTTCCACGTTGGAAATTTGAATTGCCTTACTGAGATCAGATAGTATTTAATAGATTTTATCCTCATCTTTTCTTGCCAAATCATTCTCAATATAGTCAATAAACCCAAATGTTTTATTTAAACATCAATTGATTAGCAAATTCTGGCCATTTTAACAGTAATTTATTTTCTGCACCTAAATTCAGTCACAGTTAAAAAAAAACTCTAGTATTTATTTACTGGGTGTTTATCTGGCTATAAAGATATTGGTAACTTAGAAGTTTAAAGTTGAAGTAACCAGACTAGTTGCTCCTTGTTCTTTGGTATGTTAAATAGTTTTAAATTTTCTGTCTTTTATTACGGTGTATGAGATTATTCTCAAATGAAAGGTATGTGTCCAAAACGCTAAAGTTCCATCTCCTCTGTCTCTCCCCAGAAGCTTATGTCATTTCAATCCAGATCTTTTCAGGGTTTAATCTTCCTCTTAGCTTGCATAGACAGGAAGTGTTAAAATTATTTATCGGGCCACTTCTCCAAAAGCTTTGGCTGTTTTTCACTTTATCCTTATGGTACCTGACAATTTTTGTTGGATGCTTTTGATTATGCTAAGACATTAGTTGTCTTTTATCTTTCTTTATCTTCAATGTAAGAATTGAGGTAATATTTGACCGCTGTCTCACAAATAGAACGGTACATTGGGTAGAATATAGGAAAAAATAATACAAAGACAATTTTCATGTTAATGTTTTAAAAATCATGATCTGTTGTCCCAAGTATTCCAGTTTAGATTCAGTTAGTTAGTAAAGGGAAGATGTTGGTTTTAATTCTATTTTGATATACCTATGGCAGATGACTGTTAATCAGCTATTGTTATTGAGGAGATAGTTGGCAAAATATACATAGGCAAAAGTGATTCTTCCAGTTTTGCTATCCATTACTGGATTCATTGACTCAGTTGGTAATATAAATTGCCAAACATTCCATTTGGAGAAGTTATTTTTATCATAGAGTAAATGAATTAGACAATGAGGTTTCTATTTTTGAGGTTTGATAGATAGACATATTTTTATTCTTTATACCAAATTCTTTTAATAAGATGCTCAAGATAGTGGTATTGTAATTCCTTTTAAAGTGTTGAATTTTGAGGCCTGTAACTAGGATGAGGTTTCTGAATCTTAACTAGGCTCTACCGTGAAAAGATCTGAAACGTTTAGTTTACATGAGAAGCAATCATTAAAAATAATAATTCTGTCTTTTATAACCAACATCCTATGCCCAGGTCATTTATATGGCAGCCTAATTTGAGCCTAATTTGAAGTCTATAAAATATATAAATTATGAATTTTTAATGTATTGACTCCTTGAAAATGCCTTAGCTTTAAAAGTGCAAATTAGGGTATGTAAAGAAAAGTATTAAACAGAATTCAGCAGTGAGTTCTACTTATAATTAAAATTATAAGGTAGTGATGGAATTTGTAAAACCTAGTTATAATAGGGTAGTAGGCAGCCATTTTTGTATATAGCATCAGAGTATTTGATGATTGCTTGTCTTTTCTTTAGATTAAAAAGACCTCTGTAGTAGGGAGGAGGGAACTCTACCAATTATCAGACTATTATCCCAAACAGTAATCACTGAGATATCTTTATTCAGCTAGATGTATAAAACACATCTCAAGATCTTTTTAGTCTAATTGAGTTGTAATTTTTGCTGGTAACAATGCCTTTTCTAGTTTACCCACTGCATAATATGAAGAACTATCATTTCTGTTTCTTACTTTTTTGCTGCTGTCATCTTTGATACTATCTAGTCTCTTGATTGCTTCTTTTTCTCTTTTAGCCTCAAACCAAAGAATTTTCATCTTTGAACTATTACTTCTTACTTTTAATTATTAGATTATAGAGGACTAATAGGCTTTTGGTGTTTTTGACAGTCTTTGAATATTAATTATGTTTCTTACAGAATATTCACTTTTTTTGTAGGACTAATTGTTTAATCGTGAAAAAGCAGATTTGAATCTTCCACTTGATCTTAGATTTTTTTCCTTTTATTTCAGTTTGCCAATTCTCATTTCAATGATATGAAACTTTCCTTTACCCACTTCCAGAAGCTGTCCTTTTCTTTTAGAAGGAATTAAATGTATTAGAAGAAAGCTTCCTGATGAAAGATAAATTTTTAAAATGTGCATTTTATATGAAAAATGCATAAAATAGTTCAGCTTTCAATTGCCAAAACCCAGAGGGCTACTATTTCAGGCATTCTAGCAACATTTACTTGTTTCTAATCTCTAACAGTTATTTCTAGTACATTCTCATTATAATGTTCTTAATGAATGACAAATAGATAGGCTAAAGCACAGAGTCTCATGGAGGATATTATATTCCTTTGCTCTGGACAGAAAAATTGGCTGCCTGGACAGAGAAGATAGAGGATGTGTCCTATAACACTTAAAAATATTACTCTGGGTAATGTTGGGAAGATGCCATATACAAAGTGCCAAATGAATAGTAGACTAATGCAGGCAGGTGCTATAGGTGTTCAAGAAAAGTGAGGTTACTGTTGCTAGGAGGCTTGAAGAAATCTTTAGAAAAGGCATGAGATATATGCTGGACATATTTTTAAAATGTAAAAAATATTTTGTAACAATATTTTATGTTTCCATGGGCTAGATTCCCAGAAATATAATTAGTGTGAATATTTACATTTTTGATACATACTAGGAAATTGGTTTCCAAAGGGCTATACCAAATTAAAAGACTATCAAGAAGTTACGTTCATTCCAGTTTCAGCTTACCTTCTATAGCAGCAGTCCCCAACATTTTTGGCAACAGGGATTGCTTTCGTGGAAGACAATGTTTCCATGGACGAGATGAGGGGGAGGGGGATGGTTTTGGGATGAAACCATTCCACCTCAGATCATCAGGCTTTAGATTTTTATGAGGAGGGTGCAAACTAGATCCCTCACATGCACAGATCACAATGGGGTTCGTGCTCCTGTGAGAATCTAATGCTGCCACTGATCAGACAGGAGATGGAGCCAAAGTGGTAATGCTTTACCTTCTGCTGTGCTGCCCAGCTCCTCACAGGCTATGGATCGGCACCTGTCTGTGGACTGGGGGTTGAGGACCACTTTTCTATAGCTTTGAGTATTATTGTACTTGTTTTTGGGGGGCGGGTAATTCAGTAGTTTAAAAGGGTATTTTATTTTAAATTCATATTTTAATATGTAGAAAATTAAATAGACTGAGGCATTTGTGTTAAAATTTGAAAATGAGAAACATTTAGATAATTTTTAACTAGGGAGTAGCTTTTATATTATCCATCTGAAATGAACTTAAAGGTATCTCCTGGTGGCAAAAGCTATTCCAACATCTGTACTCTGCAGATGCACTCCCTCCTTCCTTCTCAGAGACCTCATCCAATGGAGTATGTCAGTTACCATTTATCTCCAGCCTGTCTCTAAACTGGCTTCTTCCTCAAAACATTTAAATATATTCAAATCCACCCATCTTAAAAAAAATTATACACCTTACTCCTTCTCCCCTTTTAGCATTTGTTCTCTTTCTTTTCTCGTTAAAGTCAGACTTCTTGGCATTGTGTGCATTTACGATCTGCCTTACCTCTGACTCAATGTTTATATCTCTGAAATAATAGCTTTTGTTCTTGCTGAAACTGTTCTTATCAGGATTGCCGATGTTCCTTGTTAAACTGAATGGACAAGTTTCAGTCTATAAATTTCTTGCCCTGCTTTAACATTAAACAATGTGACTACCACTCTTTCTGAAACATTAGCTTTCATTCTTTGACTCTATACTTTCTTGGTTTTCCTCTATACTTTTCTATTTTCTCAATCTCCTTCTTAGATTCTTCTGTCTCTATCTGTCTTTTAAAATGTCGAGGTTTCCCAGGGAATACTATGCTTTCTTTTTTGTATGTAAACCCTCCAGGGATGATTTCATTCATTCCCATGACTTCAATTATCATCCGTATGTTAATGATTCCCAAATTTATGTCTTCATCCTGAGCTTCAGTCATTTGTGTCAATTCACCTACTAACATTGTTCACTTGGAAGTCTCACCAGCACCTGTAATTTATCTCTTTATCTCTCTAAACTCCTTTATCATCCGATCAAATCTGCCTTTTATTAGATGTGCTTTATCTCAGTGAAAAGACCACTGTCCACTTGGCTGCCTAAGCTGGAAACCCAAGCATCATCCTTGATTCTTCCTATCTTTCACCTTAGGCATCTAGTTAGCCAGCAGGTACTATTGATCCTGCCTCCTGTATGTTCACTTACCCCATTCTGATACCAGGTAACTATCATTCATTTCATCTCATCTCTCTCTCTCTGCTGCTTGTCTTTTTTTTTTTTTTTTTTTT
>NW_016107593.1:598406-614160 GCF_001604975.1 Cebus imitator
CATCTTGCTTAGTCACCCAGGCTAGAGTGCAGTAGCACAATCACAGCTCACTGCAGCCTCAACCTCCTGGGCTCAAGTGATGCTCCCACCTCAGCCTCCTGAGTAGCTGGGACCACAGGCACATACCACCATGCCTGGCTAATTTTGTGTTTTTTATAGAGATGGAATTTCACTATGTTGCCCAGGCTGGTCTTGAACTCCTGGGCACAAGTGCTTCTTATCTTATTCCCTAACTTCCCTCTTCATATTACAGCCAGGTGTTCCACTGGGATGATAGTCTAGTAGTGTTAATAGTGTTATACTGCTGAAAACTCTTCAGTGCTTTCCGGTAGCTTTTAGGGTAAATTCAGAACATTTAACATGACTGACATAGCCCTTCATGATATGGCTTTTGCTTACCTCTCTGGCCTCACTTTGTTCTCTTATTCTACACATGGAGCACTTTTCAGGTTTTTGAACATGCTGTTCATCCCCTACCCCTGACCCTTACATACCCCAATCGAATTTCATGCTGTTTCCTTTCTTGCCTTCAGTTGCCTATTTCTTACTCATCTCTCAAGTTACATCAAGAACTTAGATGTCACTTCTTCTGTTCAGAAAACTTCTGATTTACCAAGTTTGGATTTAGAGACTATCCTTAGTGTTTCATCTTTCTTCTTTTCTGATCACAACTGTATTGGGCTATTCATTGCTTTTTCACATTTCTCCATTATAGTGCTTACTATGTAAACTTGTTGAATTAGTGAATTAAATTATTCATTCATTAAAAATTATTTCTTGAGCCTTCACCGTGTACTTTTCTAAACAGTGGGATACTGGAGTGAACAAGACAAAGTCCCTGCTCTCATGGAACTTTCCATCTAGTGTGATGATATGGAGTGAGTCAGACAAATACATGTATATATAATGTATCATGTTGAGATAAGTACAATGAAAAAACAACAGAAGAGTGACAGAGCATGTCATCTTCAAAAGCAGAGAAGTATGGAGGAACATTCTAGACAGAAGTTTTAGTCTGTCAATGGTATGTAGTATGAGGACTGGCAGGGTTAGGAGATTATTAAAGAAACTCTTACAGGAAGTTAGGGCATAAATGATAAGGGTGTGTTTTATGCTGGTCATAAAAGAATTGACAAAATTTTATTGACTTATCAGCTCTGCCTATATGAAGACTCTTAGAATAAAGTGACTGGGAGAATGATGTCACTGACAGAAATATGGACATACTAATGGGTAGCTCAGTATTTTTAAACAATAATAAAATATGAATTTGAATATTAGAAAATTTAGGCTCTGAAAGTCATTGTTGCATGTTCAGCTAGTAAAAGATGATAGGTTGGAGCCCAAGAGAGTCTGGAGATATGGTCAGTCTTTATGGAGGGAAGAATTGCAATTGAAACATTTTATGTGGATTTTTAAAAATTAAGGAATGAGGCTGGATGCAGTGGCTCAACACCTGTAATCCCAGCACTTTGGGAGGCTGAGGCAGGCAGATCTCTTGAGGCCAGGAGTTAGAAACCAACCTGGCTAACATGGTGAAAACACATCTCTACTAAAAATGCCAAAAATTAGCCACATGTGGTGGCACGTGCCTGTAGTCCCAACTTGGGAGGCTGAGGCATGAGAATTGCTTGAACCTAGGAGGCAGTGGTTGTGGTGAGCTGGGATCAGGCCACTGCACTCCAGAATGAGACCCTGTCTCAAAAGGAAAGAAAAAATTAAGGAATGCATAGGCTGTTCATTCATAGTTACCAATAATTATAATGTATTTTTCTAGTTCATTTTATTTTATTTTATTTTTATTTATTTATTTTTTTGAGACGGAGTTTCGCTCTTGTTACCCAGGCTGGAGTGCAATGGCGCGATCTCGGCTCACCGCAACCTCCGTCTCCTGGGTTCAGGCAATTCTCCTGCCTCAGCCTCCTGAGTAGCTGGGATTACAGGCACGCACCACCATGCCCAGCTAATTTTTTGTATTTTTAGTAGAGATGGGGTTTCACCATGTTGACCAGGATGGTCTCGATCTCTTGACCTCGTGATCCACCCACCTCGGCCTCCCAAAGTGCTGGGATTACAGGCTTGAGCCACCGTGCCCGGCCTTCTAGTTCATTTTAAAAACATGACAACTGTCATGTAAAAGGATCTATGAATTTTTTTTTTCCTCTACGTAACAGGAATACAAATGAAAAAAATCAAATAGTGTTTTTAAAAATGACTTCTCAAAACACTAGTTGTTTAAGTCTTCTAGGCTCTGCCAGAAACATTTATTCTTAATTCTTATATCTCTTTATAATTCTCTTCATATTTCTAATTAATATACTTATTAGGCTATGTCTTTGTTGATTTTAGTCATTATTTCTTTACTTTCCCCAAGGACAGGTGACTACCTATTTTTCTGTCTCTGCCATCATGCTCCCAACCTAGATGTATCGTAATTTTAGGTAAATAGGTTAAGTAGGGTTTACATTATTATGAATGAAATTTTTTCTGGGTAGGGTAAGTAATGCCCTGCCATCACCACTCCTCTCTGTCATAATTCTTTGTTGTTTTTAATCGTAATAACTGTATGTTAGGTTTTCTAATATAATTATAGTTAACCTTTTCTGATTTTAAAATTCCTGCCACAGGCCCATCAGTGGTATTTTCCTTATGCTGCTAGGATATAAATCTGTGGATCAGCAGGGGAGATTTTTTTGTAATATTAAGTGTTGTAGTCCACAAATCTTATATATTCCTCCATTAAAGTTTTATAGTTTTCAGTCTAATGATCTTATACATCTTTGATTCTTAGATATTTTATGTCACTATAAATGGTATCATTTATAAAATTTTTGTATTCTAATTATTTTTTGCTAATATTAGAAATAAATCAATTTTGTATATTGAGTCTGAATTTAGTTCTCTTTCTAAATTATTGTCTGTGATTCTTTTGGACTTTACATGTCAATAAACGTGATCTGTCAATGGGAGTTTTCTTTCTTTCCTAGCGATCTTTAAACCTTTGATTTTTTTTGTCCTTTTTTTATTTTACTGGTTAGAACTTCCAATACAATCTTGAGTAGAATTGACGATAACAGATATTCTAGCCTCATTCGTGATACCGGGGAACATTTTTAATGTTTCTCCATTAAACGTGATACTTGTTGTAGGCTTTTTTGTAAATACTCTTTGTCAGATTAAGGAAATTTGCTTATATTTCTATTTTACTAAGAATATTTCTCATGAATGGATATTAAATTATATCAAATTATTTTCCTCTACCTAGTTAAGTGATCAAATAATTTTTATTATTTATTCTGGTAATACAATGTATCATATTGATTGGTTTATGTGATTCATTTCACTGCTTGATGTTTTTGAGTGTTAAACAGATCTAGAATTCTTGGAGCAAGCCTAGTGTGCCTGTAATGTATTATGATTTTTATCACTATTTAGAGTTGCTGTTATTAGGTTTAGGATGTTTTGCATTTATATTCATATTCGAAATTGACATGCATTTTTCTTTTCCTGTAATTTTCTTCTCAAGCTTTGGTATCAAGGTTTTTCTGGCTTTGTAAAATGAGCTCAGAGGTGATTCCTCTTCTTATATTCTCTGGAAGAGTTTGTGTAAAATTAGTTCTTTTAAAAAACAACAAAAAAAATTTCTTTTTGAAGTAATTAATTGGGAAGTCACCTCAGCCTAATTTTTTTATGGAAAAATTTAAATTATAGACTTAGGCTGGGTGTGGTGGCTCATGCCTGTAATCCAAGCACTTTGGAGGCCAAGGCGGGCTAACTTTTTTCTTTGTTTTTGAGACAGGGTCTTGCTCTGTCACTCAGGCTGGAGCGTAATGGTGCGATCACAGCTCACTGCAGCCGTGCCCTCTTGGGCTTAAGTGAGCCCCTCACCTCAGCCTCTGGAGTAGTTGAGACTACAGGTGCACACTACCACGCCTGACTAGTTTTTACAATTTTGCTGCTTTTTGTAGGGATAGGGTCTCACTATGTTGCTCAGGCTTCAATTTTTAAAATAGGTACATGGAAGAATATTCATATTTTCTATTTTTTCTTTCTAGTTATGTGTTTTTCTAGGAATTTGTGCATTTTGTAATTTTCAAATTTAGTGGCATACAGGTTGCTTATATATTTCTAGTAATATTTTTAATGTTTGCAATATCTATTGTGATATTCTTTTTTCTGATATTGGTAGTATCCAAATGAAAAGTGGAATGAAGTACTGGGGAGATCTTTCCTAACAAGTTTTGAACTCAGTCTGTATGAGCTTTTCCTCCTTGAAATTCAAATCCAATTCTGTCAAATTTCTTTTTATAAGAAAACATTTCTTTTATAGAAGATATTTCTTTATAATGGATTATGCCTCGTCTTATTTGACACTGTTGCCTTGAAGTAATCTTATAGTACTATTGGGATCTTTGTTTTTTTAATGCCTGTATTTGTTTGCTATTTCTTTGCACTTCCTTTTTATTTCCAGCTTTCTGAGTCTCTTTATTTTTCTGTCTCTTGCATAAAACATATAGTTGAGTTTCTTTTATTTGTTTAAAAATATGATCTGAAGGTCTTTTTTCTTAATTGGTGGGTTTACCATTACATTTATTGTTATTATAGGTATGTTTTGTCTTAATTCTATCACTGTGTTTATATACTGTTGTTAATATTTTGCCATTATTTTTTGGTATTTCTATTTTTGTTCTGTGGTCTGGGTTTTTCATTTACATGTATACTTCTGGTAATTTTGAGAATTTGTAACCTGATTTTAATTCTAGTAGCTGATTAATGTCGTATTTCAAATAGTGCATATGTACTCTATTTGTCAGTTTATTGGTATTACAAAGGAAGAATGGCTGGGCATGGTGGCTTATGCCTGTAATCCTAGCACTTGGGGAGACTGAGATGGGAGGATTGCTTGAGGCCATGAGTTTGAGGCCAGCCTGGCAGTAAAATGAGACTCCATCTTTACAGGAAAATTTTTAAAAAAACTAGCTGGCACAGTGGTGAGAACCTGTAGTCCCAGTTACTCAGGTGGCTGAGGCAGGAGGATTCCTTGAGCTCAGGAGTTTTAGGTTGCAGTGAGCTATGATCATGCCCACTGCATGCCTGACTCCTGCTTGGGCAACAAAGTGATACCCTGTTTCAAAAAAAAAAAAAAAAAGAAGAAAAGAAAATAGTGTCTGTTAGTGTCCTACAAAAAGAGTGGAAATTAAGTTACACTACTGAAATTAGGTTCAAGAAAGCTTTTCTTAAGGGCATATCTTCTTATAAACAACTAATGATAATCATTATCAATTAGAGATCAAAGTTCCTTCAGCTGAGTGGGTTTTGAAATTATCAATTCATTCATTCCACAGCATATATTGCTGATTAACAGTTGCTATATAAAGAAAAAAGTTGAACATGTTCCCATCCTTACAAAACTTTGAATCTAATAAGAAAAACCAACACTAAACAAATAGTTCCAAGTATACTGACGTGTGACAAATATGTGAAAAGTGTTGAAGGAGTACATCTAAGTTCCTATATGAACTTATTTGTCAATAAGAAAATGATTATAACGTTTTCTGTGGGAGGAGCACATGAAAAATCTAGGCACCATGAATAATACTCATTCTGTGGTCATCTTAGGATAATTGTACCTTTTTAGGCACTTGATAAGTACTATATGCTCACTGTGTATAAGAGAGTATTCATGGCAAAATTTAGACAACTACAGCAAATGGTTACTGCACCTCTCCATGAACCCTGAAACTTGTCCTTTGCTTTATTCATCCATCCTATTTAGCCCAAATTATCTTTTGCTTTAACAAGAGATCACATTGTAGTTTGCACAGCCACATGAAAGAAGCTTGTCCTTAGTTTATGCAATAATTTTCTTGTCATTATCCAGCTCTTTCTTCTTAGGCCACCCTTAAAAAATAAGAGGATAGCTCATACTTGATCTTTGATGTTTGCAGGCCATGGTATTTAAGTTAAGTTGTTTTTGCTGACCATAACTAGACAATTCAGATACTATATGGGGTTGCCTTGAAGTAATCATATAGTGCCATTGGGATCTTTGATTTTTTGCTGACCATAACTAGATAATAACTGAATTGTCCAGTTATGGTCAGCAAAAAACAAAACAAAGATAAACTGCTTTATTTTAAATATTGAAATAAAGCAATTTATAAACTGGATAGTCAATTTCTTCTTGGCAAGAAACACCATTCATCCATGTAGCCCTAACCCAGTGTTTTGTATATTTAGCTTTTTGACAGTGACTAGAAAGTACACACTTTCTGGATTTTGCTTTAATGGACAATTATGTGACAACAGTCTCTATTATTTGATTAGATTTAGTAAATGCCTTATGAAAGTAAATAAGATATTCACTGAATTTATGGATTCCTAACATTAGAAAAAATTCTGAGCAATTTGATAAAAGATTTGTATTATTGAAGAACTTTCTCATATTTTATTCCTGTTTTAATACCCTGAGAGAGATCTGACAGTTATTAGAATTTCTGGTTTACTAGTGAAAATATATGCAAAGAGATTAAGTGCTTTCCCAAACACATCTATTTAGTGTTTGAGCCAGGATTAAAGCATTTAGCTGCCAAACCAGTACTTTCTATCACCCTGTCCTTCCTCTACTTAGCCAGAAATGCACCCCACAAACATCTGAGTGCTAATTTTGTGTCTAGCCCCTTGCTCTTGACAGATGTCGATTGCAGATAAAACTTTTAAAATGGTGAGATTTTTAAGGTAACTAAAGCATTAACACTTAAATAGTATATCACGTGTCTTATACATTTAAATTTTTTTCGTTAGAAAAAAGAAAAGCTTATAGTCTAAATTTTTGACTGTTAATGTTAGACATTTTAATTTGTTGCTTAATGGTAGTAAAGAATACAGAAACATACAGAGAACCATCATGAAAGGTCCTCAGTCCCCTGACAGCAGGTTAATGTATCAGTGAAGTAGGACAGTGGAGGCTTGAGCTAGGCATTGGATTTGGTAATGAGGTTACTGTGACCTTGGGCAAGGTCGGTGTTAATACAAATAAGAGGGGCAGAGCCTAGGTTAGAAGGAAAAGAATGAATAGAATGTGAGGAAGTAAGACAGAGGATCTCTCCACTATTGAGAAGGGAAGATAAAGATGATTTGAGGGGGAAGCAGTGTGAATAAGGACATTTTTTTTTTTTTTTTTTTTTTTTTTTTTTTTGATTTTTTTTTTTTTTTTTTTTTTTTTTTTTTGAGACGGAGTTTCGCTCCTGTTACCCAGGCTGGAGTGCAATGGCACGATCTCGGCTCACCGCAACCTCCGCCTCCTGGGTTCAGGCAATTCCCCTGCCTCAGCCTCCTGAGTAGCTGGGATTACAGGCACGCGCCACCATGCCCAGCTGAATTTTTGTATTTTTAGTAGAGACGTGGTTTCACCATGTTGACCAGGATGGTCTTGATCTCTTGACCTTGTGATCCACCCGCCTCGGCCTCCCAAAGTGCTGGGATTACAGGCTTGAGCCACCGCGCCCGGCCAGGACATGTTTTAAGTTGTCAGTGTTCGAGTGCCTTTGTCACTTCAAAGGAATAAGTCCCAGGAGAGGGAGGGAAAAATGAAAAATGTGAGAAGAGAAGTTAGGCAGATTGATGGGGCAAGGTCAGGAGGAGGTAGAAGATGTGATCAAGAGTGCAGGTGGCAGGATAATCTTAGAAGGGCAGCAGGATTCTTATTTCTCTAAATAGAAAGGAAATCTGAAGTAGAAAAAATGAGGTTCACAGAGGCTCTAGATCTTCAGGCTTCGCGCCTGGCTTTTCTAGTCATTCTGAGGTCGCTCTACAGGCTTCTTGGCTTGGCGGTTAATATACAGCTTATGGTGTCTAAAATAAACAGTTGAAAACCAGGAGTTTGGATATGTAGGAGTTTTAGATGAACTTCCCTTAGTTTCATTATTTAAATTCAGCATGTTTCTCTGACCAGTTTATTTTTGTTCTAATGGACATTATAATTTCAAAAGGGAAGATGCATTTTAAGACAATGCATGAGGACTAAAATAAGTTAAGTTTTCGCGTGGCTCGGTTTCGTGAATTTTCACTGGTTTTCATGTAAGAATTAGCCAGGCCTACTGATAGCTACATGCTAATTTATGGAAATTAATATGTTCCAAATAAATCTGTCTGTTCTATTTTGCTACTGTACCTACATTTGAACACTTAAAGTTATTCTAAATGGAGCTGTGCCTTTCTCAGTAGTCAGTGACAGATTCTCACGTGTGGGAACCCCAATCCCGTGGTAAATAAGAGAGCCTCTTCTAAAATCTCTATATACAGACACGTTCTAGTTTACAGATTGTGATATAAAATTTCATGTTTGGAACTCTACATCTTCCAACAGAAATTATATTATAAATGGTGCCAGTGTCCCAGACCCACCCATAAAAGACCATTTAATCTAAAGTATATCTGAATTATTAAAAATAATTACAACCACATTTCTAGCAGCAAATACGTTGACTAACAACTTTCTGAGGTCTGAAACATTTCTCTTACTTGTGCTTTATCTTACTCTCCAGAATGCCTGGGCTTTCTACCACTCCTAGTTGTCTGACAATTAAAAAAAAGCACCCACCTCTTAGGCATTTAGATTGGTTCTTCTAAGGTCATGAATGAGAAGCTGGAGAGACACTGCTGAGAACTGAGAGAGCGGCTTGCAGTGCTGGTGCAGTAGCGGGGGCCCTCCTTTCTCTTTCTGCTGTGAGATCTGGGTGCCTGCCTTTATAAACCTCCTATATCCCTATCCTTTTTTTCTTTCTCTGGACCAGTGGTTCTCAACTAGACATGATTTTGCTTTCCCCATTTCCTCTTACTGCCCACTCTCCACCTTCCTACCTGGGCACATTTGGTAATGTCCAGAGACAGTTTTGGGTTGTCACAACTGGGGTGGTTCTGCTGACATCTTGTGGGTATAAACCAAGCAAGCTGATAAATCATCTACCCCCAAATGTCAAGAATGCCGAGACTGAGAAATTCTGCTCCAGATAGTTGCTACTGGTTAGGGTTGTTTTTTTCCGTTTTTGATTCATTACAGCGTAGAAATATAGTCTGTGTTCCCTGATTCTCTCCCACCTTCTATTCTTGAAACAAGCTCACAGCTCTTTTGAGGTTTTTCTAAGGGATGGAACTAGATAGACTAAAAATAAGAAGAAAATTATAGTTTTAGGAATTCTTAATTAAAAGCTGTCCATGCTCTCCACTGGACTTTAAATAAAGCAGAATTCTGATCCTTCTCTAGGCTTCAGTCCTTTCCTCCCCGTGATGGTTTCCTCATTCCCTGGTCTTCCAACCTTCCTTACCCACACTGTTGCATTGTGGAGAGCCTTGACAGTCTGTTCATCCCAATGAGAAATGACAGGGATGAAAAATTCTTGCGTTATTTTAATGAGGAGTTAAGGGAAAGTTCCTTTGTATTGCATAGATCCAGCCAGAACTGTTTTCTGTTGTTCTTCTTCTTTTAAGAAAGTTTCAGGATGAGATTACATCCCAGCATTTCCTTAAGTACTGCTGCACAGCACAGGGATCTCCTTTCTCTACTCTTCTTTCCTTCTTTCTACTGCTGCCCTGTATTCGCCACCAATGCCAGCTTCGTGGGCATGTGACCTATGCAGTTACACAGGATCTTGTGCTTACAAGAGTGCCTCACTTAGAAGGAAGGGCCCATGCCTGATTTAGTGTTCTTCTGCTATACCCTGGAAATTCTTAATATATTTTTAACAAGTCTCTTTTTTTTTTTGAGATGGAGTCTTACTCTGTCACCCAGGCTGGAGTGCAGTGGCACAATCTCGGCTCGTTGCAACCTCTGCCTGCTGGGTTCAAGCAGTTCTCCTGCCTTAGTCTCCTGAGTAGCTGGAATTACAGGTGCCTACCACCACTCTCAGCTAATTTTTGTATTTTTAAAAGAGACAAGGTTTCACCATGTTAGTCAGGCTGGTCTTGAACTCCCGAACTTGTGATCTGCCTGCCTCAGCCTCCCAAAGTGCTGGCATTACAGGCGTGAGCCATTGCGCCAGGCTGAGATCTCATATTTTTATTTTCTTCTGGGCCCAGTAAATTATACAGCCAGTGCTGTTTACCAAAGTACTCCCAACCGACTGTAGGTCCAGGTGAGAGGCAATCTGGCTTGGAGGAGAGGAGGAAGAGGTAGAATTTAAAAATATTTGTAGTAGCAAGAAGTCCTCAGCTGAAAGGGAAGGGGGGAAAGGGCAGATTCATATTCTTGTGCTCATACTCTTCATTTGCTAACACTTACCTTTCACGATTGATTCTTTTTGCTTTTTTATGCTTACCAATTCTAACAAAATGACCAGCTACTTATTAAGCACTATTGTATGATCAGCAGTGTGCTACAGGCCACAGGTGAAACCAAATAGTAAAATGATAGTTACTATGTACTGGGCGTGTTCAAGTGTTTATAAAACCTCCTCATTTTGTTCCCATAACCCTTTGAGGCTGCTTATATTCTCCCATTCCATACAGTATGAAACCGAAATTTAGAGAGGTCAGTTGTCCAAGTTTACAAAGCTAGTGAAAAAAGCAATTGGTTGTTCAGATTCGAAAGCCAAATCCCATTCATCTGCAAATACGTTAGATATTCCTGTCCTGAGGGTTGACTGTCAAGTTGAGGTCATTAGTCTACATGGAAAGTCAGTCTCATTTTGTCTAGTGAATTTTTTTATAAACGCAACAGAGACACATCAGTACTTTTCAAATTGAATATAATGATTGATGAAAATAATGCTAGGATATATGGTGTAGATGCTTTTCAATGTGGTCATGAGAAGTAGCTATTAGTATAATTAATCTGAAACAGCATTCTTACAGAAAAAGTTCAAAAGCCTTCAGATATATATGCAAATCACACCCTTTTTCCATTTTTTGAAATACTTGCTACATTGTTAGTGTCACTTATCTGGAAGTATTTTCTTGGAGTAGGGGGTCTCTTTAATTTCTGTCCACCAAATAAAAATTTCATGTTCTGCATCATTGATATTTGCAAAATTGTGGTCTAAGAAAGCTAATTTGCAGAGACTATATGTTATATACCAATTCTTTATTTTTTATCGTGTGAGCTACTTCTCATGACAATTTGATATCCCCATAAAACTCTATGCTGGTTTTAGCCTCAATATGCTACAAGCCTGTCTTAATTCTGTGTAAGGAAGAGGCAGGCATCAGGCTTAGATCACTTACATTTGATGACTTACACGGTATCTATTACTTAGCAGTTAAATGGATTAAGACCATCATTCTCAGCAAACTGACACAAGAACAGAAAATCAAACACCATATGTTCTCACTCATTGGTGGGTGTTGAACAATGAGAACACATGGACACAGGGAGGGGAGCATCACACACGGGGATCTGTTGGCAGGAAATAGGGGAGGGACAGTGGGGGATGGGGAGTTGGGGAGAGATACCATGGGGAGAAATGCCAGATATAGGTGATGGGGAGGAAGGCAGCAAATCACACTGCCATGTGTGTACCTATGCAACAATCTTACATGTTCTTTACATGTACCCCAAAACCTAAAATGCAATTAAAAAAGAGTAATTTGATAGTTCTCTTAAAATTCACTTATCTATTATCAACAGTCTTTGATGGCATGAGCAGGAGTGTCTGAGGCTTGTACTATATAACCTACCAAGAGCCAAACATGCAAATGCTCTTTCAGAGCTTTTGTTGTTAAGAGAAGGACTGTTTAATCACACTGACCTGAGTTTCAATTCCAGCTGCACTACTGATTGTGTAAGTTATTTAACTTCCCCATGCTTCTGTTTCTTTATCTGTAAATGGGAGTAATATCTTCTCCAAAATGCTGCAGGAAAATTTAACTGAATTGCTGTACGTAAAGCACTTAGCACAGTGCCAGCCCTTTGGAAAGGTGTTGATGGCTAAGTGGTAGTTTTCCTCCTCTTCCTCCCCCTATTTCATCAAGACAGCAGGACTGGGCATAGTTTCACTGGGTAAAACAGAACATTGGATAAGCCCTTTTTTGATTTATACCTAAACTATTAGCTGTACTTTTTTATTTTTTTTGAGATGCTGTTTCGCTCTGTCACCCAGGCTGGAGTGCAGTGGTGCAATCTCGGCTCATTGCCATCTCCGCCTCCTGGGTTCAAGCGATTCTCCTGCTTCAGCCTCCTGAATAGCTGGGATTACAGGTGCGTGCCACTATGCCTGGCTAATTTTTGTATTTTTAGTTGAGATGGTGTTTCACCATGTTTGTCATGCTGGTCTCGAAGCCCTGACCTTGTGATCTGCCCTCCTTGGCCCCCCAAGGTGCTGGGATTATAGGTGTGAGCCACTGTGCCTGGCCAGCTCTACTTTAAAATAAACTTCAACGTATCTCCTCCTGCAATTAGATAATAGAAAGGCAAATGTCTTCTTCCTGTTGTCTGCAAGGAAGAGAACAGAATATTTTTTAAATCCTTAGGCATAATTAAGAATAAAACTTGGACATCTTGGTGGTCACTACATCCCCCACTACATACACATTACCATTCTTTCAACACACTTGCCTCATGAATACTATATGTATAAAGATACAAAACTGACTTCAATTTGGGAGTTAGTTTTTCTCATACCGCGAACTTCATCAGTCTTTCTCATACCTTGAACCTGAATCAGAATCACCTAAGGTATTTGTAAAAAAAAAAATAAAATTAGCTCTCTAATACCAGATCTTTTGAATAGAATCTCTGGGGATGAGACCTTGGAATATATATTTAAAGTAAGCCACTTTGGTTATTGTTCTGTATAAGATCTTTAGAAACACTGACCTGCATGTTCTCACCTCCTTGCCTGTACGATTTCCTGGAATTGAATAGTGTTTCTCTTCTACATGCCTATAGAATTGCTTACACAATTTTCAAGGGCTACCTCTTTCTGGAAGCCTTTCCAGTTTCTCCCAAATTGAAGTGAATTTTATATCTTCATTATTGCAGTCAGCCTTGTAGAGTTTTACTTGTTTTCCACCAGACAGCTCCTGGAGGGTTGCAGTTGCTGATTATCCTACCAAGCACCCCTAGTGTCAGAAAAACACGTTGCATATCATGGGCATTCAAAGAGTATTTGTTGAATATTGTTGATCTTCAAATTGCCTTTTTCTGGCAAACCATCTCTTTTATTCTTCGCTTAAGAGTACAGATCTCTTCAGAGTAATATTAATAAGCTCAGGGTGATGGAAGTAAATAATAATAAACATTATCAGCCTCAGTTCCCAGAGCATCAGAATAAGGATTGGTGTCTCTGAATGGTGGCAAAGAATTGTTTGTGATCCCTGTTTCTTTCTCATCCTCTTGGGATATTCTTCATAAGGCAAGTTGAACAAATCCCTCCAAACCCAAGTTAAATACATAACAATTACGAAAAGAAAATGCTATCGTGGGTTTGTTTTACTTTCAGTAGACAGATTTGATCATTGATCTCACTAAAGAGGCAGTTTTTGTAATACACCTTCATGTTTGTTCTCCGGGACACTAATTGGGGTAAAGTCCATGCAGCTGTGCTTCCGTTGATGCCCTGGATGTACTTACCAGGAGAACTGTGAAGAGAAAAGATGTAGAGATGAACTCCAGTGACTACTGGGCTGGTTTCTCCAAAGATGCTCTGCACTGTCACTTGAATTTTAGGTACTTTGGTGTTTTTAAGTGACTTTTAATTCCAGCTTATGTTTCTCCTTCAATCAGCTGATTGCCTGGATAGGGCATTGCCCAGATCGTTGGTGTTATAAGATGATATGCATGTGGAGCTAGCCAATGTTGTAATATATCGGAAGGTGACAAAGAGAACAAGATATTAGATGTACTCAGAGGGTCTGGTTAGTGAGGACTAGAGGGAGATGTAGTAACTAAGGGTGATAGCATGTTTAGGGAGTTTCTCCAAATGTTAAATCACTGTTCCATATACATTAGTCTATTTATTGGTTATTTGGCCTCACAACAGGCAGCAATATTAAGCTGAGAAAACCACTAGATTTGGCAGGGGAAATCAGCTTTTCAGTGAGTAGGTTAGGATTTATGACAGCGGTAGTGCTTATGAAGTGTAGTGCAAAGACTAGGTAGCCGTCATAGAGGGGGACTCCTTACAAATATTTTGAATACTTTGAATATTGCTCATCTTTGAATATTACTGTCTTTGGACTTCTAATGGTTGAGAAAGTAATAGAGTGGGTAGACCTCCCAGTGAACAGAATCGTGTAGGATAAACCTACTCACCTAAGTGAGTAGATCAGGAAATTTTTAATTTTTAAACTTAGGCAGAGGAAGACCTTTTCCTCCCCATGTCGCTCCAAAGCACTGAGGGCTATAAAGTGGCCAAAGGTAATGAGAGAAGATCATGGAATTTGGTGAGAGGAGCTGACTGTTAGAGTACATTTAGTGCAAGTTGGCTAGAAAGTGGGTGGGGTAATAAAGCTGCAGTAGGCTTGAGAAAGGGCGATATGCATATTGGACCATGAGGAACAGGCTTGGAAAGAAAAGAAAATGGTCTTTATATAAGCTGAATAAAGTCTTAGTGTATTAAAACCCAGACAGTACCGTCCCAGCACCCCAGAGAAGTTGCTTGTGCTGAGCCTTTGTTGTCAGACTCCCCTCCATCCCAATCTCTGGCAACCATTCCTATAGCTTTTCCTTTTCAGGGTGTCATAAAAGTGGAGTCACACATAGTGGGAAAGACTGACTTCTTTCACTTAGCATAATGCCTGCTGCATGTACATTTAAAATGCATTTTAAAATGCAAAGAGTCCTTGCCGCTGTCCCCCACCCAAACAAATAAAACAGGAAGGAATCTGAGAAGATAGATATACAGAAAGGTAACTTAGGAACATACTGAGATGTAAACAGATATTTACCTCCTGAGGACTGTTTCATTTTCTAGTGAAATTAGGTGAGCTTCTTGGCTTTAAGTAAGGGGTGGAAAGGTTAGAGAGGAAGTGACCTTGACCACTTAAGTGTTTCCTTTTTCTTTTTTTGAGACAGAGTCTCGCTCCGTTGCCTAGGCTGGAGTGCAGTGGCACCATCTTGGCTCACTGCAGCCTCTGCCTCCCTGGTTCAAGCAATTCTCTTGCCTCAGCCTCCTGAGTAGCTGGGGTTACAGGTGTGTGCCACCACACTTAGCTAATTGTTTGTATTTTTAGTAGAAATGGGGTTTCACCATGTTGACCAGGTTGGTCTTGAACTCCTGACCTCCGGTGATCCACCTGCCTCAGCCTCCCAAAGTGCTGGGATTACAGACAGACGTGAGCCATCACACCCAGCCTAAGTGTTTTCTTAAACTAGCCTTCTTTCCTTTTTGACCTTTTTCACTTCCCCTTTCTCCCCTGGTTTGGTGGTGGGAAAGATAAATACACACACACACACACACACACACACACACACACACAAAATGTGTGTGTGTGTGTGTGTGTATATATATATATATATATCTCCATTTTCATGGCATAACAATTTTATGTTTTTGTTCCTGCACTCTAGAAATGGTGCTTTTACTATAGAAAGAGCATATGCAAATATCTTACTTTCTTATGCCCTCTCTTCTAAAGAGGACATCCACACATATCAGATTCTAACTTTAGCTGGAGTTGAGGGCTGTCAGATGACGTGTGGTGGTACCGGGATGTGATATAATCTAGAGCCATATACTTGTGTTTCAACCGGGGATTTATTTTTACTAAATTTTTATTTATTTATTTATTTATTTATTTATTTATTTATTTATTTTTG
>NW_016107593.1:615042-637074 GCF_001604975.1 Cebus imitator
AAAAAAAAAAAAGATAGCATAAAAAATTTATTATTTTAATGTCTGGAATTGGAACTTTTAGATGTAAAATATTAAAATCTGTATCTGTTAATAATTCCCATGCTTTTATTTGGTAGTGCTGATTTATTTTACAAATCAGTGACTATGAGATTAGTAAGTGCTTTTATAATTAAATTGTGTACCTACACACACACACACACACACACACACACACATACACACACACATATAAATGTTTAATTATATTTAATTATAAAAGCACTTACTAATCTTATCCTTACTAATTCTCCTGGATAGTGTTAAATTAGAAATGTAACTGGGTTTTGCTTTTCTTGTTTTTTTTTTTTTCCTGTAGCTGTGATATTCAAAACACAGATGATATTATACTACCAAAGAGCAAAGAGAAAGCAGGCAGGCTTTCTTGGGACATTTATCACATTCCTCAATTATTACCTTCCCCTTGCTACTTTTCATCCATGATGATTAATATATTTATATCCTCGTATTGTTGACCTGTTTATATTGACAATATATGCTACCGATAATGTGATTAGCAGGGAAGGAGAGATAAGGAGATGTTACCATATACCAAAGGCCTACAGAGGAAAGTAAAGCATTCTGTTGCAAGGTTACTCTTGGTGCTAGCATTTAGCTTATTGCAAATTCAACATATTGCTCTTTTGACATAAATAGAATTATACTACTGTATCTTCCCATTTGTCTGGAGGACAATTATCTGATACTTTACGTATATCCAGAAGTCAGAATACAAGCCCCAAAAGCCCTCAGAGTGGCCACAGTTTGCTAAAAGCAAATGCAATAAATCTTGTGCGTAGTATATAAGGGATATTTTATACATATTACCTTATATAACTCCCATAGTAATCTTTTGTGATAGCCATTGTTGCCACATTTATAGAAGGGGAAATAAATTGAAGCTTCTGAAGAGGTTATAGACCTTGTCCACAGTCGTCTATCTAGAGAGAGAGAGAGAGGGCTGCAGCAGCTGAGATTTCAGCATGGGTTTGTGTGTCCCCAAATCCTCATGCTGAGTGCAGGTGCTCCCATTTTCAGTCATTTCCACAAAGATTTTTTCAATACTAACTTTGTGACAGGCCCTGGCATCCAGGATTAAAGACAGTTGTACAGAGTCCTATAGAATTCCTTTATCTGTTTTTTTGGCTGCAGTAAATATGAAGGAGACTAGAAAAGAGATGAGGCTAGAGGACAGTGACATTGTCTCCCTTAATGACTGTCACATCTGGAGGGTGAGCACAGCACCTAGTAGGAGCCTAGTAAATATATGTTGAATGGATGAGTGATATTAGTGAAAAGCGATAACTAACTAGGAGAGAGAACCAAATAGGAAAAGGATATAAAATAAAAACCATAATTGTCTTGGACCATTTAGTGTTTGAATAAGCAAAAACCTTGGTAGCCCCCAGGCCGTGAAGAGCCTCTCAGTGTGCTCACTGATGCCCATAATGATGACTCGGGGCCACTAAGTGACCATGGTGACCCAGGCCCTGTGCAGCAGGGAGGGAATCACTCATGAGTGTGACATCCAATTTAAAAATAAAGAAGGCATCTAAAACATTTTAGAAAACTTTTCATTAAAAATGGTTTTTTCTCCCTTAAAGTGTGTGAAAGGGCTAAACTTCCTTGTCTTGGAAAAATCAGATATTGGAGTAGCTCTTTCTCTAATGTTACTGGATAAAGGGAGATAATACATCATATAATTTGTTTTCTTTTCCCTAATAAGTTGTAGCATTAAAATTTCATGCCAGATGAATCTTTTAAAAATTCAAATTATATTCTTTGGAAGATACCTTATAAAAAACTATGTATAGTATACAGCATATAACCATCTATAGTACTGTAACAAGTGAATAGTTTACATAAAACAACCTTTTTTGAGCAGTGTCATCTGAGAGGATTATGATGCGTTGAAATAATTCATGTTTGGAATATCATTTAGCTTTTTATAAGGAAAAAATGAGGAAATTGTAGGAAACAATTGAAATGATTTAAATTTCATTATTCAACAGCATCGATGCGCTACTTTCTTGTTTCAAGAATGTATCTATTAACAGTGATATTTTGCTTTACAGCTTTTCTGGGAGAAGAGGCTACAAGGACTTAGTGCATCAGATGTAACAGAACAAATTATAAAAACCATGGAACTACCCAAAGGTCTTCAAGGTATTATCTAAGTTCAGTTGAGCAGACATTTATTAAGTACCTACTGCATGCCAGGCACTTTGTCAGCTGCTGTGGCTTCAGCAATGACTGACAGGAGGTCTTTGTTTTAGGAGGTCGTATGCCTTGCTGGATGACGTACCTCTTGTGTTTTTGTAAACCCAGGCAGAATGTACATGAAAAACTTGTATGTTGCGGGGATGCTTCAGTGTAGTATATTATCTTAGATTTTTCTCTGTGTAAAAATTTTGGCTTTAGGTTATGTTCATCATAGAAGTCAACTCGTGTTGCTTTTAGTGCTAGATGCAGATGAGTAACAGAATTTCTTAAGCTTCCTGCTTATAGCAGCATCTGGCCCTACCACCTGCCCTTTCTCTCATCCTCTTACTAAAAGGATAACTAACAGCTCTCCTTCTGCCCCTCCTTCCACAAACTGGTGCTCTAAGTAGCAGTGGAAACAGATGCACTTTGGTCCAGCAACAGCAGCCAGTGAGATCTGGGGTGCAAAACTCAGTGGCTGGTCTACCTTTCTTATTATATGAGAGCTCCAAGTTCTAGAGAAGCATTGTTTTTCAAGTATTAAAACTTTGCCATCTAAAGCTTGATATATTGTGGATTGCTCAAAAATCCTCATAATTCATGGTTAGATTACTACCTTATCCTTTTATTTCTTGGAAATGTTGGCCTTAACTAGTTAAACTGGTTTAGGACCTTAAGGATTACATTTAAATGTGACCATGGTGCCAGTATCTTACAGGTAATCAAGGTGTGCAGTTATGAATTCTCTGGTTTTGGATATTTTGTTAGGTTTTTGAAAAAAGCTGTTAAAGCCACAGGTACATCTTGCATTGACTTTTTCTTTGAAGTCCTGAGACAAAGAAGGTAATTGTCGAGATATTGCTGGAAGTTCATGTTAAAAGCTGCAAGGAGAAACTATACCAGTACTCTAGGAATACATTAGAAGGGATGCTTGAGTATACTCACTTCACAAGGTCTCACCTCATTAAAATAATTAACATTGCTTAGGAAATATAGCCAGCTTTTAAAAAGCTTAGTACCTTGGAAAATGGCATTTTAAAGTTCAGTAAAGTATTATAAAAATGCTCAGCTATAAGCAAGAATGAGAATTTTTTTTTTAAGTAAGAAAAAATGCTCAGCTATTTTGTTACTATTTCTGCAATATGAATTATTTGGTGTATCATATCTATTAAGTAGATATGATATTATCCTTTGCTGCTTTGTCTTACGTCAATTTTACATATGTGATCCCAAATGAATATAAAAATATCAGTTGTTTTAGGTCACATAAAGTTTGCTCAGCACATTGAGACATTTCCTTTAACTAGTACGTATTTCTCATTGCAGGAGTTGGTCCAGGTAGCAACGATGAGACCCTTTTATCTGCTGTTGCCAGTGCTTTGCACACAAGCTCTGCGCCAATCACAGGGCAAGTCTCCGCTGCTGTGGAAAAGAACCCCGCTGTTTGGCTTAACACATCTCAACCCCTCTGCAAAGCTTTTATCGTCACAGATGAAGACATTAGGTAATGCAGTTTAACATGACTTTTAAAACTTGGGTTTTTGCATTCAGGTATATTTTATATTGTTCATTAGGTTCAGTGGCATGTCCAAGAAGTGATATATCACCCAGAAAGTGATACTTTTTTTTTTTAACAGAGTTTTTCAGAAACTGATGGAAGGTGAAAAAAGACCATTATAACAAGCACATGCTTGAAGGAGGTATAAATGCTGCATGCCAGGGTCATGGTCATGGTCATGTCCAAAGGACAAGTACCAGATCAGTTGTATTCCCTATGCATCATTTTTGCAGTGTCTTTTGCAATTTGGGATTCTTACTTTCTACTCTACAGAACCTCTTTCTGCCAGGCACAGTGGCTCATGCCTATAATCCTAGCACTTTGGGAGGCTGAGGTGGGAGGATCGCTTGAGCCTAGTAGTTTGAGACCAGCCTGGGCAACATAGTGAGACCCCATTTCCAAAAAAAATTTTTAAAAATTAGCCAGGCATGGTAATGTGTAACTGTAGTCCCGGTTACTTGGGAGACTGAGGTGGCAGGACTGCTTGAGCATGGGAGGTCGAGGCTGCAGTGAGCTATGGTCACATCACTGCACTCCAGCCATGGCAACAGAGCTAGATCCTGTCTCAGAAAAATAAAAATAAAATAAAGAGCTTCGTTCATACGGTCATTCCTTTTCTGATTGCTTCCTTCATTAGTTTGTCTGGAAACCAATCTCTCTTTAAATCAGATGATAGTGGTGATGTTTTTAAGCTCACTTGTTACACAGTAGAGCAAGAAGACTAACAAGAAAGAAAGAAAAAGCCACAGGAAAAGCAGTAAAACACAGCCAGGAATGAGACAAGACACAAATTATGTCTACTGACATCTTTCACTCTTTCTAAGGCTGGCTCACAAGTTAGGATTTCAGCAGCAAATGGTGAAAGGAAAACATCCAGCTCAGATTGATAGAATCCAGAAAGTGGAAGCAAACCATTGCACAGGAAAAGCAAAATCACTCCAGTTAGTAAGACCACAGAGCAATTCTCATGTGGGTTTTTTTTACCTCACTATCATTGTGTTATGGTGATACTGTGGTATATTGCATTTCCTTTAAAAATATGACCTTGTATATACATCACTATTTCTGTCCTCTGAATGTAAATCAGTTTTATTGGAGTATTATTCCTAGACAAAACCAGCAGATGGCACTTGCGAATCATCTAATTTTAAAATGCTTTATATTTGTATTATTTTTTTAAATCCGTACAAAGTTGACATGAAAATGTTTTTAAATGGATAAGTCTAGCTAGATTTATAATGGGAAAGCCCTCCTTGGGTTTCGATTATTTTGCAAAGATAAAAAGTGGTACAGAGTTGTATTCATATGCCTTGATGGCATATGAATATGAATAAAGTTTCTTAAAACCTTTATTTTTTAAGAAAACAAAATAAACTGTAAAATCAAGAAAAGGAATCAACTTGCTCATTGGATTGTTCTTACCCTTGAGGAAGAAAATTATTCCAAAGACAAGTTCTTTTCCATCTTGGAATGAATACTGAATTAATCAGCAGGGATTCTACCAGGTCCTTATGGGTGTTGACAGAGGTTCTCTGAGTTATATCACAGGAATGTTGATGGCTTCAACATCAGATCTTTTGATAGTTGAGGAAACTATTTCAAAGCCAATTCTGGATGATTTCCTTTTCGGACAAATTTGTCTAACAAATTGCTCATTTGATTTAATTGTTATGACAGAAATTTGGAAGAAAATGCTCCTTATTAAATTAGTACATGTTCAAAATAAATTACTGCAAATGGAACTGTTACTCTTTATCTAATTGTGTATCCAATATTCTGTCTACATTAAACCTCCAACTGAAGAGCCCAGCAAGATATATCTCAAGTATTTTTAGCATATTTGATAATATTTGCATTGAAGGGTACTTTAATTTTCTAATACTTTGTAACAGAGGTTTACAAACTTTGCAGCTTAAAACAACACCCATTTATTAGCTTGAAGATCTGTGGGATCAGAAGTCTGGGCCTGTTGTGACTGGGTTCTGTATTTGGGTCTTACCTGTGTCACTGGACTGTGTTCCCTTCTGAAGCTTAGGGCTCTCTTTCTTTTTCTTTTTTTTTTTTTGAGACGGAGTTTTGCTCTCGTTACCCAGGCTGGAGTGCAATGGCGCGATCTCGGCTCACCGCAGCCTCCGCCTCCTGGGTTCAGGCAATTCTCCTGCCTCAACCTCCTGAGCAGCTGGGATTACAGGCACGTGCTACCATGCCCAGCTGATTTTTTGTATTTTTAGTAGAGATGGGGTTTCACCATGTTGACCAGGATGGTCTCGATCTCTTAACCTCGTGATCCACCTGCCTTGGCCTCCCAAAGTGCTGGGATTACAGGCTTGAGCCACCGCGCCCCGCCCAGGGCTCTCTTTCAAACTCATATGGTGGTTGCAGAATTCATGCCTTGTGTTTTAGGGCTGAGGCCCCTGTTCTCTTGTTGGGTATGGGATGGTGGCTGTCTCAGCTCCTGGAAGCTGCCTGCAGTTCCTTGTCTCGTTGCTCTTCCATGTACCCCTTCATGCTTCCTTCAGGAAGAGCCTAGCTCCACTAAGGGGTCCTATTAGGTCAGGCTCACTACAATAATCTCTCTCTTGATTGACTAGAAATCAGTTCATTTGTATCCTGAGAGAATTATATAAGGAGTGCACGGGGGTGTGGTGGGGAAGGGGAACTGTTGAGGATCACCTTAGAATTCTGCCTACAGCAATGGGCAAATGATTAAATTTCAGCTTTCACAAATGTGGAAAGTAATGCTCAAGATAGAAGAAATCAATGGCAAATGTTAAAGTTTAAGATAAAAATTCTCCATCAAAATTACTGCAGATTGTGCCACTTGTTCCATTTTCCCCGTCTTCCTAATGAGGTTACTCTAGGACAGCTGTGCAGATTCTTGTACTCTGTTATTAGTGAGAGACTGCCAGTGAAACCGATATGTCATTTGTCATAAACTTTGAGTCACTGACCCAGAGGTGAGACTAACCGTATAAGAAATAAACAAATGTGTTCTGCTTGACCCTGCCCCATTACATGAAAATCCGTTGAACTCCAGTTTCTTTTAATATCACAGAGGCTATAGAGCTAAGACTGACCCAATGACAGCTTCCCTCTTTTTGAAAATTCATTTAGTAAGTGAAAGTCTATACCTTTTAATTCTTTGTGTTGTTTCAGAGTTTAACAAAGATATCCAACATTTTTGTGGGATGTAGTCCATATATGTCACCTTCACTACCTTGGACATAGTCTCATTTGGTCAAAGGGGTGTGATCTTGAGTAGACTGAATATAACTTGGCAACTGGTTGAGCCCCTGTGGAGTGAATACTCAGGGACCCTTAGTGCAATCTTCCATAGCATTGCTCCTCTACCCTTCTGCTGCCCCAGGTTTGGGAAGTGCTGCAATCTGTCTTCCTCAATTATTGGTAGAGAAAATTACTTTTATTTTTCAGTAGAACTCTTAGTATATTCCTTGTTGCATCTTCATCTCCCACTCTGCATCTTTCCTTATCTCCTTTCTTGTCTCAGGAGGTTTGTCCTGTTTTCTATTCTGCTGACCCTCCCTCCTCTGTTTTGCTGTGTTCTTATTCTCACTGGAACCTTTACCTACTAGTCTTCTCTCTTCTCTTGTCTTTCTTCAACCGTTGCCTCTCTGCTTGGGTCTGGATGTCAGTTTCTATTTATCCTGCTTTGCTTGCTAGACATGTTTTAGGAATTTCTCTCTTACCCTCTGGGGGAGCTACTTGTTTTTTTTTTTGTTTTTGTTTTTTTTTTCTTACTTTATAAAGATTAAGTATATACGGATAGCCTTTCTTCCTGTGCTTTGTTCTTCATTGATGGATCAGAGCTTTCTTAATGACTTGGAGTTATTAGCCATCACTTTTGAGGTTCCTTTGTAATCACCGAAACACAGATTACAAAGAGAACACGAGAACATGTGTTCTTAAGCAACTTACTCTCTCAGTTGAAGAGAAGCTTTTCAGTCTCTGTTCTCCATGTGCCGGATCATGTGTTCCTGGCTCCTTCATGGTGACCTGTTGCCTATAGACCTGGGAACCCAGGAGAGAGCTCTCTCCTAACTAACCTAGACACGGAATGTCAGTCAAATCCCAGCTTATCATGGCTCTGCTTCCTCCATCTTTCTCAGTGCTTCCATGAACAAGTCACTTTCCTTCATTATTTATGCTCCCTCTATCTTTTATTCCTAAGTTATTTCTAATTGTCTTTATAGGAATAAGCCCAAATCTTGACACAGTTGACATTTTCAAAGTTGAAGGAAAGGTTACTGACGTCAGTCTACTCTTTCTAGAATTTCACGTGTGATGAGGGATAGCTGCCTATGTGAACATCCCTCTTTTTGGCAAGGCTCATTGGTGAGATTTGATTTGTGTGTAGAAGCAACCTCTGCAAAATCTGAAAAGGCAGTGTATTCTTCTGAGGAATTTAATGATTTTGAAGTAAGGATGAACTTCTATAGCAGCTTCAGTTTGTTATTACTTGCCAAATTCTCAGTATCTTTTAATTCTGCTTTTAAAAAGGAAACAGGAAGAGCGAGTACAGCAAGTACGCAAAAAATTGGAAGAAGCACTGATGGCAGACATCTTGTCTCGAGCTGCTGATACAGAAGAGATGGATATTGAAATGGACAGTGGAGATGAAGCCTAAGAATATGATCAGGTAAACTGACACCAGTGAGAGTAACTTGAAAGTTAGATGTTATGTTTTCTTGGCCGGGCACAGTGGCTCCTGCCTGTAATCCCAGCACTTTGGGGGCTGAGGCAGGCGATTGAGCTCAGTAGTTTGAGACCAGCTTGAGCAACATGGCAAAACCCCATCTCTACTCAAAATACAAAAAATAACTGGGCGTAATGTCATGTGCCTGTGGTCCCAGCTATTCAGGAGGCTGAGGTGAGAGAATCACTTGAGTCTGGGAGGCAGAAGTTGCAGTGAGCCAAAATCGTGCCACTGTTCTCCAACCTGGGTAATAGAGTGAGACCCCATCTCAGAAAAAAAAAAAAAAAAAGTGTCATATTTTCCTGTTATTTTCCCTTTATGGGCTCCTCAGCAGTGAATGAAGAAGCTACTCCTCTGTTTGGGTCATGCATGTGCTGTTGTTTGATTCTTCTCGCTGGATTTAAGGACCATATAAGTTATTGCATCCATTTGTTCTCATTCTGGGAGGAATCTGGCACCCCTGCAGTCACTTGCAAGGGATCTAGTCTCCTTTATTAAAGCCAGGTGGAAAACCTCTAAGGTGTCACTAGAGAAGAGCAGCAGCAGAAGAAGCAGACTTTGTCAGGTAGGGAGGAATAGCCGCAGGAGAGGAAGGTGGCTGTCATTTCCATCAAAGTAGCCTCCCAGGACATACTGCTTCCTCTTTAAAATTATGGTGTTGAAGTAGGCAAAATCTCTCCCTTTTTCTAGGTTCTCCCTAGCACCGATTTGATGCAGGGAGAACAAGAAAGTTACTGAAAAATATAATAAATACTTTACCTTAAAAAATACAGATTTTAGGCTGGGCATGGTTGGCTCACGCATGTAATCCAAGCACTCTGGGAGGCCAAGGTGGGTGGATCACGAGATCAGGAATTTGAGACCAGTCTGGCCAACATAGTGAGACCCTGTGTACTTCTTAATTATGAAAATACAAACAATTAGCTGGGTGTGGGGGAATGCGCCTGTAATCCCAGCTACTCCAGAGGCTGAAGCAGGAGAATTGCTTGAACTCAGGAGGTGGAGATTGCAGTGAGCTAAGATCGTGCCATTGCACTCCAGCCGGAGTGAGAGTGTGAGATTCCATTCAAAAAAAAAAAAAAAAGAAAAAAAGAAAAAATACACATTTTAGGCTGGGTGTGGTGGCTCATGCCTGTAACCTCAGTACTTTGGGACGCCAAGTCAAGCGGATCACTTGAGGTCAGGAGTTTGAGACTAGCCTGGCTAACATGGTGAAATCTTGTCTCCACTAAAAATATAAAAATTAGCCGGGTATGTGGTAGAATAGCTGGAATTTTGTAATTCTAGCTACTCAGGAGGCTAAGACACGAGAATTGCTTGAATCCAGGAGGCAGAGGTTGTGAGCCAAGATGGAGCCACTACACTCCAGCCTGGGTGATGGAGTAAGACGCTGACTCAAACAGCAACAATACAAATAGACATTTTGAACTTATCTCAAACTCACATTCCAGGCTCATAGCTCTGTGCTGTGGGCATACATTGTGTTTGGAGGGGCACCTGCCGATCTCCAAGGCTTTCTGTGGTCTCTTGCTTCCCAGCTTCCATTCTGCTTTGTTTTTACAGACCTTGTCTTCCTTTTTGCACCCCAAAACCGATTTTTATTAGTTTCCTTTGAAGCCAAAACAGATGGAGGGATAGGGGTGCTAACATGATGTCAAGTCAACAAAGCCTCTCTGAGAAAGTGACATTTATGTTGAGCCTGAAAGATACATAGAAGTGAGTCAAGGGAGGTTTGGGTAAAAGTGTTTTCATTAGAAGGAACAGCAAGGAGAAACTTGGTTTATTTAAGGAATGAAGAAAATATCGTGTGTGGTTGGAATGTAGTACGTCTAGGGAGGGGCAGGGAGAAGGTATGGGTGGTGAACCTAGTCACGTAGGATCTGTGGATTGTTAGGGAGTTGGATGACTGCTTGAGATTGATCCGGAAAATTAGTAGAAATCACTGAAGAGTCAGTAGCGTGATCAGATTTGCTTCTTTACAAGAGCCCTATGGATGCTGCATGAATAAAAGGATTGGAGTAGGGAAAGCTTGGAAGCAAGAAGACCAGTTGGGACGTTGCTGCGGTAGTCTCGTAAGAGATGACGGTGGCTTTAGGAGGAGGACATGCCGACGGGTTGGGAGAAAAAGAAGAGACGGGTAGATCTGAGATATTATCTGGAGATGGAATCACATGACCAGGTGACAGTCTGGAAGTGAGGGTGAGAGAGTAGCCAGGATGCCTCCGGGCTTTCATTTGAGCTGGGTGGGAGGGAATTCTGTTTGGTAGGGGAACAGGCTAAGGGTAGGGATTGCAGGGAGGGTGAGTTTAATTGTTAACACTTCCGTGAGTGCCTTTGTCTTAACCAAGGAGTGGCTTATGCCCCAGCAATACCAAAATCCAGTAATAAATATAATGTCTTACATTTACATGTCCACTCATGGCAGCACTGCTGGGTCACAGTTTCCTGACCGTACAGAATCATTTCAGGCTGGGTGTGGGGGCTCAGGCCTGTAATCCCAGTACTTTGGGAGGCTGAGGTGTGTAGATCTCCTGAGGTCAGGAGTTTGAGACCAGCCTAGCCAACATGTTGAAACCCTGTGTCTACTAAAAATACAAAAAATTAGCTGGGCATGGTGGCAGGCACCTGTAATCCCAGCTACTCAGGAGGCTGAGGTAGGAGAATCGCTTGAACCCAGGAAGCAGAGGTTGCAGTGAGCCAAGATCACGCCATTGCACCACAGCCTGGGCGACAGGAGCAAAACTCCATCTCAAAAAAAAGAAAAGAATCATTTCAATCCAGTTTGGTGCTATTCTATTTTAGCTCTTTTTCTCCTCCCTTGTTGAAGACAGGAAGGTGCTGTGTTATTACGTGGATTTTGTTTTCCAAGCTGGCAAGGATGTGTTTATGGGCTTTGATGAGTATACTTAATATGCTGAAAGTCTTTCAGAGGGAAGTCTGAAGTGTGTTTCTACTGTCCACGGCTTCAGCCATGCCATCTCTGGAGCACAGAGGGGATCTGGATCTTACCTGATGCAGCTTCTGCACCATTGCTTCACAGTGGACTCTCAGAAAGCCCTTCTCTTCTGTCGGAACTTTCTGGTTTTCTTTCAGACTTTTCTCATGAAATCACTTTTTTAGATAATCAATGGTCACTAACTGAGGTTTTACTAGACTTTTGCTTCCTTTACAGATTATTTTGCAGATTGACACCCAGGCTATACCCTTGTTTATGTGAGCAAGCCTGTGTTGTAGGCACTGGCAATATACTTATATAGAAGTTGGCAGCTGCTCATTGTCTTGCACAAATGTGGCTAATAGTAGTAACAACTAATGTTGAATGATTAGAATTTTAATTGGTTCTTTAAAAGTAGCCATTATTTTGGCATGTTAGGTAGGAAGAGATTTAAATTATGTATGTCACCTTCTAAGCTTGAGAATGGCATTATTAGACCAAGCCATTAGACCTGTAGATTGGGGAAGATTTAGATGTACTTCTTAATTAAGAAAATTACAGTTACCTTGCTCAGATAACCTCATATATACCTAAAAGGTTTAACAAACTAGAGCACGACCACATGATTTAATCAGCTGTCTGTAATAACCTGTGGCATAGGTAGGACTTAATTGGCAAAGGATGGGATGTGGCCATCTTCATGGCTCATAAGAGACAACCAAGGTCCATTCAGGTCTGCCAGCCTCTTCATGCCTCAGCTCTTTCAGTTCCTCCTTATTAGTAAGGTGGATGTTTATTCATTTATTTGTTTGGTTAGTTAAATAACAGGTTGCAATTTACAGTGTTACTTAAATTTTACAATCCTAGAGAAGTGCCAGCTTATTAGACAGATATTTTAGGAGTGATTACAAGAAGAAGATGACTAAAAACAAAGGCGTGAAAATGTTTAGCTATCCATGAGATAGCATATCAAAAATATTTCCATTTGTAGTCACACAGTGCCATTTCACCCAGACTAATCGATAGGAAGACTTGGTGCATACCTGTCATCTGTAAATGCTCTCATGTAAAAGAAATTGTGAAGTAAAATAAAGTATGAGTAGAAATTTTTCTACATTTTCTCAAAATATATTTGGGTTGGGATGTATCTATTCTGCATTTTCATTTGTATGACCTTTGAATTCTCTTTTTATGCTGAAGTAGTTAATTGTAGATAGAAAATATTGCATAAACATATAAAAGAACACACGTGATTTCTTTGGAAAATGAACAGGATAGTAAAGGTTATTATCAAAATAAAACACTTAAAACAGTGAGGTGATATGCTGAGCACTTTTTATTTATGAAGTGCTATAACTAAATGCTCACCAAGACTGTGAAAACATGATTCTAAGTGGAATTCATTCTCTAATTCTTTTTCAAGTATTGCTGACCTCTCACCTGATAAATCACTGGATTACTTAAGTTTGTTCTTTTTTTTTTTTTAAACAGGTAACTTCCGACCGACTTTCCCCGAGAGAAAATTCCTAGAAATTGAACAAAAATGTTTCCACTGGCTTTTGCCTGTAAGAAAAAAATGTACCCGAGCACATAGAGCTTTTTAATAGCACTAACCAATGCCTTTTTAGATGTATTTTTGATGTATATATCTATTATTCAAAAAAATCATGTTTATTTTGAGTCCTAGGACTTAAAATTAGTCTTTTGTAATATCAAGCAGGACCCTAAGATGAAGCTGAGCTTTTGATGCCAGGTGCAATCTACTGGAAATGTAGCACTTACATAAAATATTTGTTTCCCCCACAGTTTTAATATGAACAGATCAGGAATTCTAAATAAATTTCCCAGTTAAAGATTATTGTGACTTCACTGTATATAAACATATTTTTATACTTTATTGAAAGGGGACACCTGTACATTCTTCCATCATTACTGTAAAGACAAATAAATGATTATATTCACAGACTGATTGGAATTCTTTTTGTTAAAAAGCACACATAATAAAGAGCCCCTCATTTACCTTTCTGATTTAGATTCAACTCTGATCCCTGGGCCTTAGGTTTGAAATGGAGGTGGTGGAAGGTAGTGCATACATTTGCAGTATGAACTATTGCCTCTGGACATTGTGAGAATTGTGCTTTCACCAGAATTTCTAAGAATTGCTGCGAAATACCATCTAGCATGTGTCATTTTTTTTCTTGCCTGTGACTCAGACTTTTGGTAGTTCTGTAAGAATAAGGCCTTTTCTAACCTTGGGCATGAATTAGATTCACAAGTACCCTTCAGGTGTTACTAGAAGTTGTCCATGTTTATTGGTTTTTAAAGAATGTTTGGCACTCAGTAACGTCCACTAGCTTACTGAATTAACAGGTGTAGGTCAGACTCTTGGCTATAATGAGAGGCAGCTTCTAGGCAGAGTTGCTTAATGAAAGGGTTTGTAATACTTTACAAACCATTACCTGTACCTTGCCTGGCTTCCAAAATATTAACATTATTTTTCTGTTGAAACTCATGAGTGTAACTTTCATTACCATTTGAATTTATTGATATTTAATTATAAAAACTAACATTACTTATTAAATAAGTTCTAAAATCAAAACATAATCTGATACCAAGGAAGGGAGTGAGTGGTTATAAGCAAATTAAAACAAATTTTGATAGAGCAAAAGTAGAATTATTCCATAAAAAAGGTGTATTTATTTCTTCTTAACTCTTGAGTTCTTTTAAAATTAGACCCTAAATGATGCAGTCAGGAGTGTGGACAGTTCCACATGAGTGTCACCTGTACATTTTATTACCACTACCTCCAGTTCCCAAGGCAGGGAAGAAGAGGGGAATAGTCAAAGCAATATGAATGGCTAGGTGTGGGCTGCTGTTTTTCTGGGACTTTTATGCCAAACTACATAAACACTTTTTGGAATTTCTGATTTATACTCAACTTTGATCCCTGGGCCCTAGGGCCATTAGGAGAAGTTTCCTTGGAGAAGTCCTGTTGATGGATGGTCAGGGAAACTTGTAGATTCTGGGAGGCCGATTGGTCGAGGATGCCTGCCCTGGCCCCACCAAATTGTCCCAACTGGGGTGGGGTGAGGAGTCATAGTGATTTCTTTTTAAAAAGCCAGTTTGATAGTGAGAATGGATGTCCAAGGGCTTTTCTCTTCCTCCCCCAAGTCCATGATTCTTCATTTGTGATCAGGGTTGGGAGCTTCACCTTGGTGATCATATATTCTTTTTACAAACCAATCCAACCAAGATATATGTGCATTTATGAACAGCTTGTAAAAGCACAAACACAATGTATACACATATAAAACTTCGATTTTTTTTCTTATATACTTCGCTCAGGTGGAGAACAAGGTATGAAAGCCATTATATGGTGTCCCTTGGGGACCATCCATAAGTCTAGGGTGTTCCCAATATACCCACAAGACAATATATTCAAAACTTCATCACCTGATCCCCACAAACCTACCACCCTCTTGCATTCCTTCACTCTGGTAAAAGCAAGCCATCTTCTCCAGTTGTCCAAGGCAGAAGCCCTGGAGTGAGCCCAAATGCCACTCTTTCCCTTGCTTCTGACTTCTCATCAATCCTATTAGAACTACTGACTGCACCCCATGTCTCTCCTCCATCCCCATGATCACTGCCTTTGTATGAACTTCCTTTCCCATCTGCTGGACTTTCAGTGGCTTCCTTTTTTGCTCACCTATCTACTTCCTTCCCCTTCCCTCTCTCCATCCCTCTTTTTTTCCCCTCCATATAATCATCAGAAAGATCATCAAAACAGGCAAATGTGACCATATGATTTCCCTCACTTATCTTTGTATGCAGCTTAGAGTGGTTTTTAAGAGCACGCACTTTGAAATTAGAACCTGTGTCTGAATCCTGATTTTTGCCATTTGTGTGACTTGTCAGGTTATTTAATCTCTTGGAGCCTGTCCCTCCTCAGTGAAATAGGAGTAATAATACCTACCTCATAGAGTTGTTGTGAGGATTCAATGAGATAGACTGTTTCTAAAGTGTGTAGCACAGTGCCTGGCACATAGTGGGTGCTCACATTGGAGCACACTATTGTCCCTATCCCTGCAGGTGTTTTACCTCCCTTCCAAGAGGCATTTGCTAATAACCCTAACTACCGCCTATCCCTGTGACACTACTTTCTGCCTCAGCACCTAGTTTATTTTCCTTGTAGACATTTTCTAAATCTGTATTTTATTTATTTGTTGGCTTTTTGTCTATTTCTCTACTAGAATGTAAGCTCCATGAGAGCAAGGATATGCTTGTCTGATTTCCTGTTTACAGCCCCAGCACTTAGCTGAGTGTCTGGCACCCAGTAAGCACTCAGTAAATGTTTGCTTAATAAATGGAAGAATGGTCAAAAGGTTCTTCGTGATCTGACCCCTGCTTGTCTGTCTGGCCTCATCCTGCCACTATCTTCATTGCACCTTCAGCTCAAGAAAAACCTCTTTACTTGCTTCTTTGAAGTGCCCCTTGGGCCTCTGTGTCTTTGTACCTGTTGTTCCCTTTGCCTGAAACACCCTTGGCCTGCCTGTCTACACGGTGAGTTCCTAATCATTGGTGAAGTCTCAACTCAATGGCTACCTCCTCTGTGAAGCTGTCCCTGATTTCTCCAGGCGGATGTACTTTCCCCCTTCCCAGTTCCCACTGCACTTTGTAAATACCTCCATGGAAGCACTTTATTGTATTGTATTGTAATTTTTTTTGCATGTCTGTTTCTACTATTAGACTGTAAGCACGGTGAAAGCAGAGATTGTGTTTTTTTCATCCTGATGTTCCCAGAGCCTAGCCCAGTGCCTGGCACATAATAGTTTGTCATTAAATATTTGTTGAATGAATCTGTGATTGAACAAAGAGTCATGCAGTTGGAAAGTGTTAGAAGCTGTATGTATTATAAAGGAAAGAAATGCCCTTGGTGGCTTCCAGGGTATTTTTTTTTTTTTTTTGGTCTAAAAAGGAGATCTAGAGAGTGTTACACAATCTATTTGAATATAAGATTACTCGTTTGGATTTTAAAAATAATATAGATCTTCATAAATAATTGCAAAGATATAAAAAAGCTTTGTGATCTCTCAAATGCTATGAAGCCCCAAATAAATATTTGCACTATTAGTATTTCCATAGTAAATGCTATGAGAAAATGTACAGCAATAAATTTTGAAGCTTTAAAAACGTTTGTGTAAGTCATCTTCAATGACTTAATTCATGAAGGACATCTTTGGATCATGTTTGTTGGGCACAGGGGACATCAGACTGCGGGAGTGGGGTCCCAATGTTCACGGGGCGGGGAAGGCAGGGTACACCAGTCAGTTACAAGCTAATTAGCTCGGAGTAGCTGTGGGTTTGGACTTGGAGCAGCAGCTTGTCAAAATGAATGTCTCAAAGGATCTGGAGTAGACTTTAAAATTTCAGTTTGCATGCTGGTTTTCTCAATAAGGGCACATGCAAATTTTATGGGAAAATAGTTAATTTTTTCAATTATTTGAATTTTAATGATGGGAAAACAAAAAGTTTTTTTATTTTCTCACATTTATATAGCATTTTATAATTTATGGAGCACTTGCACCTCCATTAATGTCATCTTTGGATTTTAATCATATGTAAGCCATGTAATATGTACATATTATTCTTATCTTCGTTTATGAGTTAAGGAATCTAAGACCCAGACAAGTTAAATGACTTATCCTAGCCAATAAGATCCAGAGAGGGAAATTTTAATGTAGTGGTTTTCTGTTTCTAGAACGCCATGCAACCTCCAATGCTATTCTCCACTCAAGTCTTAAGCTGACAAAAAGCAACACAGTTTGGTCTAACAAGTACAGTATGACTGTGGCCTGAAGGCAGAGTGATTCTTCCTAGGAAATCTGGTTCTTTTGTGAGTGACCAGTCAAAGCTTTTCCAGTAAGCCACCCTGCTGAGAAATCTTTACTAGGATTATTTATCTTATAAAAGAGGTGAGACTAGGTAAAGCTTCTTAATCACAGAATGTTGGGAATTATTTTTATCTGATGGTTAGCATTTTCTTCTTAGTACTTTCAGCTTTTTGCCTCATAAACTTGATGCTCTGAGAAGTCTGGCAGCAAGATGCAACTGAACCGTAGGCCCTGGGGCAAGAGTCCCCAACCTTTTTGGCACCAGGGACTGGTTTCATGGAAGACAATTTTCCCACAGACCAGGGTAGGGCGAGGTGATGGTTTTGAGATGAAAGTGTTCCACCTCAGATCATGAGATGAAAGTGTTCCACCTCAGATCATCAGGCATCAGATTCCTATAAGGAGTGTGCAACCTAGATCCCTCACATGCACAGTTCACAATGGAGTTGATGAGCCAATGAGAATCTAAAGCCACGGCTGATCTGAGAGGAGGCGGAGCTCAGGCATAAATGTTCACTCAGCTGCTCAGCTGCTCACCTGCTCACCTGCTCACCTCCTGCTGTGTGGCCGGCTTCCTAACAGGCTGAAGATCAGTACCAGTCTGCTGCCACCTGGGAGTTGGGGCCTCTGTTGTAGGGGATGTGTAAAACCATTTGCGGGGAGTGGGAAAATAGCTGACCTTTTAATATTTGTTTTTGGAAAATAACTGACCTTTTAATATTTGTTTTTATCTAATGTTTTTGTGATTCTAATTTTTGAGTGTTTTCTTATAAACATATTAGTAGAATAGTACACGTATATAATTTATGAGTAAATATCCATACATTTGGAAATACGTGTTTGTTTTGGAAAGGATGTATTGGCAAAGGAGTTTTGAGACCACTGCTCCAGTGCAGGACTCCTCATCAGGGGTCCATATTCCCCTGGAGTCAAGGAGCCTGCCAGACTCTTGCCATTACATACACAATTTTATGACAACGTGGCTTTCCCCTGGGGTAGTATTAGTAGCTTATGTAAAATTCTCAATGGGGATGTATATCCAAGAATGAGCCACCGAGGGCTGGTCTAGTGATTTCACTCCATTCTTGAGGCAGGATGGCTGGCACATAAAAATTTAGATCATCTGCAGCTTGATATTTTGTTATTGTGGTTGCATTTGTTGGTAGGCTCCAACTGACTTTCCATTTTGATGTGATAAATTAGTGTTAACAAAATACTTAATACACTGGCCTGCATATGATAATGCATTTCATAAATGGTAGCAACCTCTTCCCTCACAAACAAACAAACAGAAAACACTGGTAAATCATTAGGGATTGGAACATGCTTTTGGGGTAGTTACCTTGATTTTTGCTGACTGGATAAATATTCCCTGTACTGAAAGAGAACCAAAGCAGGGAGTTAATTGTGTGTGTGTTGGGAGAGATTGACAGCAAACAAGAATATGCTTGTTGAACACAGCATGATTCATACAAAGGCCTTACACCCAACAATAGCTAGTTGTGTGTACACAGAAACATTTGGAAACTTGAGGGGACTGATACAGAGAGCAACATGGTAGAATGTGCTGTCAAGAATGGATGCCTTCTTTTAAACCTTTCTCTTCCCCTCCTCTGTCTGCTACAAGAGCCAAGTCACTTAGTAAAAGTTTACAAATCAGAAAGCTATAACCCTACAACTATGACTTTTATTTTAAGAAAATCTTGTGGCTTTTTGGAACAAACAAGATTTTGGTTTAACAGAAGCTTCTGTGAGAAGAGGATGAATTAGTCACCTAACTCTGAAAACATTTAACACTGGGGGTGGAGTGCTGGGGGAAGGGTGAATGCATTATTACTCATTGAGTCATACACACTCAACCTTACTGGAACTTTGCATTCATTCAAGGAATGGTCACAATCTTCGCTGTTGTTTTTCTTCCTCTTCTTCTTTTTTTTTAAAAAAAATGAAATTCTATAGGCTCTACTGCCATATTCTTAAAGATCAGTGGAAAGGCAAGAGGAAATATGGGTGAAAGTTAAAGAATGGAGGTAATTCAACCTACTCAGGGAAATTTTCTCCTGCTAGGGTGGGACTGAGGTTCCTGGTTTTTTGCTGACTCTTAGGTGTTGTTCTCAATGTCTAGAGGCTGCCCCACATTCCTTGGCTCCTGGCTCCCTTCATGCTCCTGTCATCATTGTTTTTTTTTTTGAGCTAGAGACTTGCTGTGTCGCCCAGGCTGGAGTGCAGTGTTGCAATCTTGGCTCACTGCAGCCTCTCTGCCTCCTGGGTTCCAGCGATCCTCCTGCCTCAGCCTCCTGGGTAGCTGGGATTACAGGCACGCGCACCACCACTCCCGGTTAATTTTTGTGTTTTTAGTAGAGACGGGGTTTCACCATGTTGGCCAGGCTCGACCTCCTGACCTCAGGTGATCCGCCTGCCTCAGCCTTCCAAAGTGCTGGGATAACAGGCATGAGCCACCTCGCCCAACTGACTCCCTTCATCTTTTTTTTTTTTTTTTAATTGCATTTTAGGTTTTGGGGTACATGTGAAGAACATGCAAGATTTGTTGCATAGGTACACACATGGCAGTGTGATTTGCTGCCTTCCTCCCCTTCACCTATATCTGGCATTTCTCCCCATGCTATCTCTCCCCAACTCCCCACCCCCCCGTCCCTATTGCCCTTCATCTTTATGGCCAGGAATCAGGTCAAAGTTTTCTTACTGCTCCAAGTTCCACTTCTGCCTCATGTGTTTCACTCCAGCCAGAGAAACTTCTCCGCCTTCAAGAACTCATTTAATCAGATTAAGCTCACCCAGCTAATCCAAGATAATCTTTCCATTTTGAGATTTGGAACCTTAATAATTGTACTGGCAGAATCACTTTGGCTGTGTAACCTAACATGATTACAGTTTCTAGACATTAGGGCATGGATAAGTTTTTGGGGAAAGCGCATTCTGCCTGCCACACACTGTTAGCTGCAAGTAACAATATCAGTCTCAGATGGTTTAAGCAATAAATAAATGTATATTAAATGTATCTAAAAGACAATTCTAGGCTACTTTAGATTCTTAATGGGAACCACCAGGGCCCTAGCTTTGCCTCTGTGTAGCTCTCTAGCCATGGCCTCTCCTCCATGAATTGACTTCAGCCTCAGCTCTGTAGCAAGATGGTTCCAGGTGACATGCCCAAACACGACAATGGCAAGCAAGAGAAGATAGAATTCTTCCTATGCCTGCTTTTATTTATGTTATTTATTTACTCTTTTAAATATGTAGGGATCGCTCCCGTGTAAGGCCCCCTAATGTGTGGGCCTCACCAGACGGTGAGCTTGAGCCCAAACACAGTTTCCTGCTGGAGGCAGTCGAGCTATGAGAAAGAAGGAACTAAGAAATGACTGATGTTGCAAAGGTTTCTACTTCTGACTACAATGTCGCTTGGGCAAGGGTCGTGTGGTTTTGTTAGACATTATGTCTCCACTAGGCCTCTGCATGACCTTTACGACTTTACTTTTCAAGAAGTTTTACCTTATCTGCATGACCGCCTTGAACCCTAGATAATGACTTTATGGCTTAACTTGTGACTCTTAGGTATTGTTATTCACAAGTGTATTTTGGTAAAAACAGATAAAGCATACCACCCGCCCACTTTTATGATCCTTGAATGTCATGCTTAAGATTGTTTTCATGATCCTATATTTTGTAAATTTCCATTCCTCTTATTGTTGATTGTGTAAACACCTTTGATCTTAAGGTATATCTTGAGACCCTGGACAAAAATAAATTCGCTGTTTAGGCGTTGCCTTTTCAGTCCTCCAGACACCAGCTTTTCTGTCTCTCTTTATTTTTGCGCACCCCCTCTTTCAGGTCGGGACCCTCTTGCTGGCCAAGACTCCCCGGCGAATCTTCCGTCGCCCACAAAATATATGATAGAGATAGAATCTCAGTATGTTGGCCAAATTGGTCTTGAACTCCTGATCTCAAGCAATTCTGTCTTAGCTTCCCAAAGTGCTGGAATTACAGGTACGAACCACCACACCCAGCCACATGCCTCTTTTTAGAAGGCCCCAAAGACTTTCCCTTGTACCTCATTGGCTAGAATTGGTTAATACGCCCATCCCTAAACAAGTCGCGGAGAAAGGGGTTAGAATTACCTCAGATGGCTTAGATTAATCATCATATGGAAGTGTCAGGGCTGCTGGGGAGTCAACCACAACACCTGCTTCAATCTTCTGCCTCAAACTGCCTACTATTCTTTTGTGCTTTCCCCTACCTGTGTGCTTTCATTTTTACTCATTTCTCTGTAGAATTAGCTTCTTTTTGTTCTCACAATCAATCAGTCTAGACCCTTTGTTTTCTTTTCTTTTCTTTTTCCAGATCCTATCTTTTACCTAAGCAAACAAAAAGTATCACATTTCTTTCCTAAAGGCTTGTCAAATGCATTCCTCCCTCCAATCTGTCCCTTCTTAGTAGTGTGACTCTGCCTGATACCTTGTATGTGAGTACAAATTGCCTGCTCCTCAAATGCTTCTCATCTTAACTAGGTTATAAGTTGCTCTATTGCATAAACAATGACTTTTAAAAAGAATGAATTTTGGCATGAGTTCATCAACTCATCCCCAAATGAGTTAAGTATCTGGCATAAGCATACTGCAAAGTTGGAGGGCACAGTCCTTCACAGGAACACCCTCTTTCTTTCTTTTTTTTTTTTTTTTTT
>NW_016107593.1:637104-659399 GCF_001604975.1 Cebus imitator
TTTTAGTAGAGACGGGGTTTCACCATGTTGACCAGGATGGTCTCGATCTCTTGACCTCGTGATCCACCCGCCTCGGCCTCCCAAAGTGCTGGGATTACAGGCTTGAGCCACCGCGCCCAGCCCGAACACCCTCACTTCTGACACCACTGCAAGTTTAGGGGATTCCCCAAATCACCCTCAAGTTGGATAATAGGAAGGACTCACAGGACTTACTAAAAACGATTATGTTCATGGTTATGGTTTGTTGTAGGGAAAGAATACATGTTAACATTAGCCAGAGAGACACACAGTCTTCAAGAGTTCCAAACATAAAGCCCACCTTGTCCTCCTCCCACTGAGTGAGGGCACATTACCCTCCTAGCATTGATGTGTGATATACATGCGGTATTGCCAACCAGGAAAGCTCACTTGAGCTTTGGTGTTCAGAGTTTTTAATAGGACTGCACTTAACACATGATTAATTGATTGAATGCCCACATGATTTTACTCAGTCTCCAGCTATGTTGTCATATATTTCCTAGGCACTCTAAGGCAAAGCTGTCTTAGACTGAGAATCCTAGACTAATTTTAAGAATTACTTTGGCCAGGCCCAGAGGCTAATGCCTACAATCCCAACATTTGGGAGGCCATGGCGGGAGGATCACTTGAGCTTGAGCAACATAGTGAAACCTCATTTCTATTTTTTTAAAAAGAAATTAGCTGGGCATGGTAGCTTGTGCCAGGAGTCCCAGCTACTCGGGAGGCTGAGGTGGGAAGATCACTTGAGCCTGGGAAGCCAAGACTGCAGTAAATGCATAATGCAAAATCCCACCCTAAGTCACATGGTTATTATTACTCCAATATCGTATGATGCACAACTCCCCTGTGATACTATTTCTAATATCTGGCGGGGGAGAAAATGATATTACTTTCAATATCATGGGGGTATACACCCCTGCCCCCTGTGATATTGTTTCTTATATCCAGGGGGAAAAAAGATGATATTATTCTGAATATCAGAGTACACCACCCCTGTAATATTGTTTTTAATATCTGGGGGGAGAGAAGATGATATTGCTACCAGTATCACAGCAAGTGTACACCCCCCAATGATATTGTCTCTAATATCCTGGGGGGAAGAGAATGATATTACTGGCAATATCGCAGGGGGTGTACACCCCACCTGTGATATTCTTCCTAATATCTAAGGCAGAAGAGGATTATGCGACTCCAAATATTGCAGGGGGTGTACACCCCCATGAGATATTCTTTGTAATATCCAGGAGGGGAGAAGATGATACTACTCCCAACATCGCAGAAAGTGTGCACCCTCCCTGTGATATTGTTCCTAATATCCAGGTAGGAAGATGATGATATTACTCCCAGTATTGCAGTAGGTGTACATCCCCCTGTGATATTGTTTCTAATATTCAGGGGAGGAGAGGATGATATTACTCCCAGTATNTGTGATATTGTTTCTAATATTCAGGGGAGGAGAGGATGATATTACTCCCAGTATTGCAGTAGGTGTACATCCCCCTGTGATATTGTTTCTAATATCCAGGGGAGGAGAGGATGATATTACTCCCTGTATCGCATTGAGTGTACACCCATTCTGTGATGTGGTTCTTTATATCCAAAGGGAGAGAGGATGATATTACTCCTAATATTACAGGTGGTGTACACCCTTCCCGTATTATTCTCCCTAATATCCAGGGGGGAGAGGATGGTATTACTCCTAATATCACAGGGGGTGCACAACCCATTTGTGATGCTGTTTCTAATATCTAGGGGGGAAAGAGGTTAATATTACTCTCAATATTGCAGGGGGTGCACACCTTTCATGTGATATTGTTTCTAATATCCAGAGGGAGAGAGGATGATATTACTCCCAGTATTGCAGAGGGTGTACACTCTCCCTGTGATATTGTTCTTAATATCGGGGGCAGGGGAGAGGATCATATTACTTGCAATGTCACAGCAGGTGAACACTCCCCCCACCCCCCGCAGGATACTGTTTCTAACATCCAGGGGTGAGAGAGGATATAACTCCCAATATCGCAAGGGGTGTACACCCCCCTGTGATATTGTTTTCAATATTAATTTTTGAAAAAGATGATATTACTCCCAGTATCGCAAAGGGTGTACACCCTTTCTTTGATATTGTTCCTAATATCCAAAAGGGGATAGGCTGATGTTTTTGTTTTGTTTTGTTTTGAGATGGAGTTTTGCTCTTTTTGCCCAGGTTGGGGTGCAAAGGTGTGATCTGGGCTCACTGCAACCTCCGCCTCCTGGGTTCAAGTGATTCTTCTACCTCAGCCTTCCGAGTAGTTGGGATTATAGGCATGCGTCACCACACCTGGTTAATTTTTTGTATTTTTGTAGAGATGGGGTTTCTCCACATTGGACAGACTGGTCTCGAACTCCTGACCCCAAGTGATCCACCCGCCCCAGCCTCCCAAAGTGCTGGGATTACAGGCGTGAGCCACCGCGCCCAACCGAGGTAGGCTGATATTACTCCCAGTATCACAGGGTGTGTACACCCTCATTGTGATATTGTTCTTAATTTTCAAAAGGGAAGAAGATAATATTACTCCCAAAATCGCAGAAGGTGTACACCTTTCTGTGATATTGTTCCTAATATCAAGGGGGAAGAAGATAATACTACACCCGATATCACAGGGGGTGTACATCTTCCTGTTTTATTGTTCCTAATATCTAAGAGAGAATGATATTAATTCCAATATCTCAGGGGGTGTACGCCCATTCTGTCATATGGTTCCTAATATCCACGTGGGAAGAGGATAATATTACTCCTAATATCGAAGGGGTGTTAACCCCACCCCTGTGATTGTTCCTAATATCCGGGGCGGGGGTGGCAGAGAGGATGATATTACTCTCAATATCACAGGAGATGTACACCCCACTATGATAGTGTTTCTAATATCCAGAGGAGGAGAGGATAATATGACTTCCAGTATCACAGAAGGTGTATGCCCCCCTGTGATATTTTTTCTAATATACAGGAAGGGAGAGGATTATATTGCTCCCAATATCCCAGCGGGTGTACACACCCTCTGTGGTCTTGTTTCTGATATCTAGGATGGGGAGAGGATGATATTACTCCCAATATTGAAAGAATTGTACACCCATGCTGTGCAATTTTTCCTGGTATCTGGGGGGTAGAGCATAATATTCCTCCCAGTATTGCTGGTGGTGTACACACCATCCTTAATGTTCCTAATAGCTAAAGGGGCAGAGGGGAATATTATTCTTAAAATCACAGGGGGTATACACCCCCTCTATGATACTGTTCCTAATACCCAGTGTGGGGGGATGGACAGAATAATATTACTCTCAATAAAGCGGCAGTATCCATCCTCCTGTGATATTGTTCTTAATATCCAGGGGGAAAGAGGATGATATTACTCCCAATATCCTGGAAGGTGTACACCACCCCCTCCCCCGTGATATCGTCCCTAATATCCAGGGATGTACATCACAAGGGATGTATCACCGCTTGTGATATTTTCTAATACTTAGGGAGGAGAGGATAATATTACTCACAATATCCCATTGAGTTTACATGCCCCTGTGATATTGTTCCAACATCGTAGGCAGTGTACAACGCTTCTGTGATAAAGTTTCTAATATCCGGGAGAGAGAAGATGATTATACTCTCAATATCGCAGGGAGTGTACACCACCACTGTAATATTGTTTCTAATATCCAAAAACGGAGAGGATGATATTACTTCAAATATCGCAGGAAGTGCACAACCCCCCTGTGCTATTGTTCCCAATATCTAGGGAATGAGAGATGATATTATTCCCAATGTGGCTGGGGCTGTACACCCACCCCGTGTTAGTGTTCCTAATATCCAGGGAAGGAGAGGATGATATTATTGCCCATATTACTGGGGGTGTGCACCCTTCTGTGATATTACTTCTAATATCCAGGGCAAAAGAGGATGATATTACTCCCAATATAACAGGGAATATACTCCTTCCCTATGACATTCTTTCTAATATCCATGGGGAGAGGGAGATATTACTGACAAATATCCCAGGGGATGTAAACCTCCTTTTTGGAGTGGTCAGATCCTACCCTGACACTGTTGGGTGGAAGTGGCCCTACCCTAAAATCCAGTCTGACCAGATCATACCCTAAAAAGAAGGCACTTTTATCAGATATGACCTAGAACATCCCCCAGAAGCTGAGGAGAAAGGCTAGTTCTGTCTTTAGGCAAGGTCAAATTCTTTATTCCATACTTTGTGATAAATATTTTGTTAGTAAACACTAATTTCGTTATTACTGTGGCCCTAAGAAAAGTTCCCTTGATAATCAAATTATTATTTAGGTATTCTAGAATGATCATATTTTAAGAGCAATTAACATTTAATGCCATTCCACTAAAGCTTTATTTTTCAACTTTATAGGAATACGTTCTTGTAATCATCACGTAAAATAAGCAAGATAATTTCTCTGTTGCGCTTTCTTCACAAATTATATAAGATAATTAAGACATAATAGCTTTCTTTTTCCTTAATCTGGAGCAAATAAATGGTTCAGGAATAAACAACAAGGACATAGACTCAGTAATCTTGCAAACACTTTACCTCCTGGAAAGAAAAAGCAATGATCTCCATTAAACCTCAGCAATAACAGTTATTGCAGCAATTACAAAGCCATAGGTCTTCTCTATCTTTAATATTTTTAAAATCTTTTTTATCCATTTTTTTGCCTACATCATATTAGAACTATTTTGGTTCTAATCTGTGACTCTAATAAAAGAGATAAACCAACTCAGTGAGGCTACAGGACAAGAGACAACGTCTTGACATATATTATTTCTATAATAAAGTCATCATTATCTGAGTTCTGAGGTTCCAAAGTTGAGAAGGTGAAAAATATCTCTATCCACCAGTCAAAATTACCCTAGAAAACTCTCTAAACCCCTATAAAGTACACCAGATATAGTTTGGCATACACAATTCTATAAAGTAATTATTTTTTTTCTTTTGAGACAGGGTCTTGCTCTGACACTCAGGCTGGAGTGTAGTGGCGAGATCTTGGCTTACTGCAGCCTCAGCTTCCCAGGCTCAAGTGATCCTCCCATCTCAGCCTCCCGAGTAGCTGGGACTACTGGCATGTGCTACTGTGCCCAGCTAATTTCTTTTTTAAAAAATAGAAATGAGGTCTCACTATGTTGCCCAAGCTTAAGCAATCCTCCTGCCTTGGCCTCCCAAAGTGTTAGGATTATAGGAATGAGCCTTGGGGTTTGGCCAAAATAATTCTTAAAATTAGTCTAAAGCAGTGATTCTCAGTCTAAGTTAGCTTTGCCTTAGACTGCCTAGGAAATATATGACAACATTAAATCATTTTTGGCTGTCACAATGAGGGGAGAAGAGAGCAGTTGCTACTGACTTCAAGTGCATAAAGGCAAGGTATGCTGCTAAAAGCCCTACAATGCACAGGTCACTCCCCCAACATATCAATAGTGCCAAAACCCTGGCTTAAGGAAATGTATATTTGTTAAGGTTCTGTGGAGATGTCTGATTATTTCATTTTGTCCTTCAGGTAACTGTCAATCTCCAGAAGTGAATGGAGGGTGGATGGGAGGGTCAAGAATTCTAAAGTGTTCCAGCATGCCTGAAAAGCCGCATAGTATATTCTATTTTTGTTTTTGTTTTTCCTGGTTGGCGTTCATTTATTGAAGACAGATATTAAGCACTTAAACTTATACAGTTGTGTTTCTAAAAACTAGGCATACTTCAGTGAACAAAGATGACAGTCCTGGGCCTCAGTTCTCTGTTGGGAGTCAGACACTCACAGTACATATTACAGGCAGGTAATGTCCACAGAATGTTAAATGTGATGTCCTATCGGGGACTCCTCTAGGTATGGATGCATTTCGCCAAATTCTGACCCCAGGACAAAGCATAACATTTAAATAGATTAAGAAAAAATATTTGACATAACTTATTATTCTTTTATGATAACAACTCTCATCATATTCAGTGTAGAACAAATGTGCCTCAAGCCAATACTGACCGTATAACAAATGCACAAGTAACATCATACTAAACAAAGACAAGTAAGGCATTTTCTCTAAGACCTATAAGAAGACAAGGATGGCCACTTTCATCACTTTTGTTCAACATAGTACTAGATGTCCAAATCTAAGCCATTAGAGAACAAAATCAAAGTCATCCAGATTGTAAAGGAAAAAGTTAAATAATCCTTCTTTGCAGATGATATGATCTTATATAATAAAAAAATTTAAAGAATCCACCAAAGAACTGTTAGAACTCATAAATTCTGAGAACTTTTGGTATACAAAATTAAAACACAAAGTCAGTAGCATTTCTATACAGTAAGAACACATTCTCTGAAAAAGAAATCAAGAAAGATTTACAACTACCATAGCTATTAAAAACATAGGTAGAAATAAATTTAACCAAGAAAACGAAAGATCTCTACATTAAAAGCCAAAGAACACTAAGGTAAGAAATTAAGTAAAGATTGGGCCTGGTGGCTCACTCCTGTAATCTCAGCATTTTGAGAGACCAAGGCAGGAAAATCATTTGAGTCCAGAAGTTCAAGACTAGCATGGGCAACATAGAGAGACCTCATCTCTACAAAATTTTAAAATTTAGCCAGGTATGGTGGCATGCACCTGCTGTCACAGCTATTCAGAAGGCTAATGGTGGCAGGATTACTTGAGCCCAAGAGGTTTAGGCTGCATGAGCCATGGTTGTGTCAGTGCATGGCTGCCTGGGTGACAGAGCAAGACTCTGTCTGGAAAAATATTAAGTAAAAGACAAGAAAGATGTTTTTTATTTACAAATTTGTAGAATTAATATTGTTACAATGTTTATATTACATAAAGTGTTCTACAGGTTTAATACAATCACTCACTGTCAAAATACCAATGACATTCTTCACATACCAAAAGAATCCCCCAATTTATATGGTACCACAAAAAACAATGAACAGTCCAAACAGTTGAGCAAAAGAAAGCAAAGCAGAAGGCATCACGGTACTTGACTTTGATATATACTAATTGTTAAAACTGTGAATTTTATATTATGTATATCTTACCACATTTATTTTATAAAAATAAACTAGTTGTGTTAGACAATGAGTTAGACATCATTTTTGTCCTCTGGTCTAACCCAAGGTAATATGAGGATGTGATTTGCCTGGTAATCACAGTCTTTGTGGAGCTAAAGAGAAAAAGAAAACAATATAGTATAACGTTAATGATATTCTTGTAGAAATATAACTTAATTTTGATATTTATTTCCACATTTTCCTAGTAAGTATTTTTGAGTGACCTTTTTCTTATCTTAGTGACTTTCATCCTTAGAGATCAGAATTTCTTTGGCTATCTTACTATTAAACAAATGTGGATAGGAGACTACACATCTGGCTGTAACATCTGCCATACCACAAATCTGCAGGATAGATTCAGCAGATCTGGCCAGAAAAGAGTGTGTTGCCTTTCTCATTTATCAGTGTTACCCTCCTGAAGCTCTGAGAAAAGGCAGGCTTTCCAGGTAGATCTTGGCCATAGTAGTACAAATGTGGAACTTATAAATCATAACCACATCTTCCTTACTACACACATTTCAGTTTTAATTTATTTCCTTTTTTGATGGAAGACTAGTTTCTTTGTTTTCTTGGATAGTTTGGGGGGAAATTTTTGGCTAATTCCTGAAGAAGAAAAGGTGAAATCTGATTTCATCATCTTAATAATCCTAAATAATGAAAAATTGGTAGGCTGAAGTGGTGAGCATAGAAAATAACTCTCAGTTTGACTCAGTGATGTGTTTTCAAAAGATGCAACTACTTTTAGAACCCTGTGTGAAGAAACAAATGAGAAGGGGAAGGGATATAGGAGGCATGAACCCAGGGTCACTCTTGTGATCAATTTAGGGGCCGCATTGGAAAATGGAGAGAACATCCTGCAATAACTTCCCTTCCTGCCTGGGAAATTACACAGGTTAGACACATCCAGGATAAATATTACTTTCTTGTTTCTTATCACAATCAATTTTTGCTGCCATAGAAAATGTTAATCAGTCCTTACTGAATTGGTGAACTTCCAGAGCCTACCTCATGAAATATAGTTGACTATGGAATAACGTGCACAGCCAAAAATCTACACGTGACTTTCAGCTTCCCCAAAACTCAACTACTAATAGCGTACTGTTGACTGGAACCCTTGTCAATAACATAAACAGTCATTTAACACATATAATATTTGTTATATGTATTACATACTGTATTCTTGAGATAAAGTAAGCTGGAGAATAGAAAGGCATTAAAATCATAAGGAAGAGAAAACATTTATTATTCGTTAAGTGGAAATGCATCATTTTACAGGTTTTCTTCCTCATTGTTTTCACATTGGGTAGGCTGAGAAGGGGGAAGAGGAGGGGTTGGTTTTGCCATCTCAGGGGTGGCAGAGGCAGAAGAAAACCTGCGTGTAAGTGGACCAGTGCCGTTCAAACCCATGTTGTTCAAGGGTCAACTATAATAACAATAACACCATATATACATGATCTTAATTTAGACTCACAATAACCCTACATGAAAGATGCTACTATCCCCATTTTGCAGCTGAGAGAGCTGAGTCCTAGAGGACCTTCAGCAGGGCCACTCAGCTGGTGGGCCTCAGACAGACCTTGAACCCCAGCAGCGTGGTGCCAGGGTCCACACAGGACACCATCTTCACCTCTTGATTCTCTCTGTGTGGGTCAGGTTAGTATATTCGTAGAAATAATGGCATTGGAGAACCACCACAATCCTAGAGAGACATGGATTGTGTTAAAGGGAGAGAACAACCTTTTTGGCAATATTTATTGTAGAAACTCCAGAATTGAGAGAAGTAAAATAACCTCTAACAAGTGATGGAGAGTTTGAGAGCAGTAGGGGAATTGGGAATGAAGAAAGAATGAGAAAGGTGAGAAAATGTGGCTTATGATAGAAATATATACACATCTATTCCGTCTTACTCTCTATTTTATTTATTTATTTATTTATTTATTTATTTAGAGATGGAGTCTCTCTTCTGTCACCCAGGCTGGAGTTCAGTGGTGCCATCTCCGCTTGCTGCAGCCTCTGCTTCTTGGGTTCAAGCAATTCTCCTGCCTCAGCCTCCTGAGTAGCTGGGACTACAGGTGTGCACCACTATGGCCAGCTAATTTTTGGATTTTTAGTAGAGACGAGGTTTTACCATGTTGGCCAGGATGGTCTCGATCACTTGACCTCGTGCTCTGTCTACCTTGGCCTCCCCAGATGTTGGAATTACAGGCCTCAGCCATGTGCCCGGCCCATTCCCTATTTTAAAATATATATATGGGACCATACTCATATATACAGGTATACATTCACATATATACAGGAAATAATAAGGAAAAACGATGATTAAAAAAAACAACTTGTGTCAAAGATTGAAAGAAAATAAGGGCAATAGTCTCCTGGTGAAAGAAGCCACATTTAGATACTTTAGAAAATGTTGCTTCTTTAGCGTTTTGCATCTTTGCTGTGTTTCTTTAATGCTTCACTTTTTCTAGACTTTGGTTGGGGACGCAGCCTCATTACTTTCATTTTTTTTCCTAGCTGTCCAAATAGCTCAGGTTCAGATGGGCCAAGCAGAGTTAATGACCCAGGCAGGGTAAATGGGAAACTTTCTTACTCTTGGGAATAAGTCATCAATTTAATATCTTTCCCAAATGCTACATTCTTTCTAAAAATAATATAAAAATATGTGTGCAAATCAGTTTCTGAATTGTTTTTATTCAAGAAAATTTAAGATGAGCATTGCAAGCTCATTCATCAATGTCAGTGAAATACTTAAAATGAAATGTGTTCTATGAAGCAGGCATTAAAAAAGTCACTGCTAAATTTCTAAAATAACTCTTCTGAGGTTCTATTCAAGTTTACCACACTCAGACATTTTGTCCTAATTCCTTTACAGAGCTGGAATGCAATGACTATCTGGGCTACATCAAAGGGAACCATTTCTAGGATGCGGTGGCTGTCCTTTCTTTCCTCTCCTTTCTTCCTTTTTTTGAAATAGAGTCTTACTTTGTCACCCAGACTGGAGTGCAGTGGCCTGATCATAGCTCACTGCAGCCTCAAATTCTGGGCGCAAGGAATCCTCCTGCCTTAGCCTCTTGAGTAGCTGGGACTACAGGCTTACATATACCAACATCCCCTAGCTAATTTTTTTGTTTTGGTAGAAACAGAGTCTTGCTATGTTGCCCAGGCTGATCTCAAACTCTTGGCCTCAAGTGGCTGTCCTATCTTGGCCTCCAAAAGTGCTGGGATTACACGCATGAGCCACCCCACCCAGCCTCCTCTTTTCTTTCTTTCCTCTCATTAGTCAGCATCACAGCCTGCATAGCTTCATTTCAGAATCGTTTTAGGAGAGGAAAAGCAATCAGGGTTGGGTCACAGAATTGAACTATGATTTCACTTGAACATACAATTTGGTGTTAACATTCACTTCCTATCTGCCTGAAATACAGCCCTACCATTACCCTTAATTATGTATGGTGATAGTCTAGGTATTATACAGGGAGATACAATCTTTGCCTTCTGGCCAAACCTAACGAGTGTTTTTAACAAGGGACAGTCACAGTTTTCCCCCAAATATAAATACCTACATCTATATCTTTCATGCTTGTGAGTACTTGCCTATGAATTCTTTTCCTCTTACCATAGAATTGAAATTACCTGGATATGAAAAGCTTTGTATTTATTGCTGACTCACTGGAAGCAATCATTTGTATCTTACATAGTATCCCATTTTAATTTAGGAATTCCAGAGCATGTAGTAGTATTTCAAAACAAGGTCCCAATAAAATTCATAACAGCACTACCAGTAGAATTCACTGCTTTTCTCCACCTTTTTTCAATATCAGCACATCAAAGTGTAAAGGAATAAATGTTCTTCTTTTTTGCCACACTTTCCACTTTTTGGTCTAGGGTACTTCACTGCTCCAGCTGTTTCTATCACCCGGGCTATTGGTTTGCTAGGGCTTCCCCAAGAAAGTGTGACAGATGAGTGGCTTAAGCAACAGAATTGAACTTTCTTATAGCTCTGGAGGCTAGAAGTTCAAGATAAAGATGTCAGCAGGGTGGGTTTCTTATGAGGCCTTTCTCCTTGGCTGGTGGATGACCATCTTCTCTTCCCTGAGTTTTCACTCTGTGCCTGTCTGTATTCAGTCCTATTAGGTGAAGGCCCAGCCTAATGGCCTCATTTAAACTTAATCGCTTCTTAAAGATCCTGTCTCTAAATATGGTCACATTCTAAGCCACTGGGGGTTAGAACTTCAACATAAGAATTTGGCAGGGGTTGGGGGTGTGGGGACACAGTTCTGCCCTTAACACCTTAAATACCTCATACAACCTCTCAGATGTTTATATTTGTTAACTTTATATGAATGTCCACTGTGCCAGCATATTTTCACCATAAACGTTATTTCAGCTTAATGCAAAGCTTCTTATTTAGAGCCCATGGGCTACATGGAGTAAGGGTCCATAAACATGCTGAAATCATGTGCCAAAATGTATTGTGTTATACATTATGATCACTTTTCTGTCAGACTCTTAAAATGTTTGCCATGCAAAAAAAAAAAAAAAAAAAAAAGGACCTAATGACTGACATAAAGGGGTTTTGTCTTGTTCATCTCACAATATCTTTCCAATAAATAACAAGCACCCCACCTTTTGTTTCTGTATTCAACAAATACATATATAGCATTGCATAGCCCTGATAATGTGCCAGACTCTGTTTTAAGTGTTTCCCTAATAGGATCTCATTTAATCCTCACAGGGACACTTGAGGGAGGTAATATTTACAGATGGGAAACTGAGGTACACAAAGGTTAAGTAACTTAGGTTGCAGAATTAGCAAATGTCAGAGCCAGGATTCAAAACTAGATGGTCTGGGTCAAGAGTGTTAACCATTACCCTGCACTGCCTCTCCTTTCCCCTATTAGGCACAAGAATTCCAAGCCATATTATTTGCACCCATAGAATCAATGATCTTCATTACTGTGTTAGTCTGTTCTTACACTGCTATTAATATAAAGAAATACCTGAGATTGGGTAATTTATAAAGAAAATAGGTTTAATTGGCTCACAGGTTTGCAGGCTGTAGAGGAAGCGTGGTGTTGGCATCTGCCTGGGTTCTTGGGAGGCCTCTGGAAACTTATAATCATGGTGGAGGGTGAAGGGGGAGCAGGCAGGTCATGTGGCCAGAGCAGGAGCAAGAGAGCGGGGAGGCATCACACACTTTTAAACGACTAGATCCTGCAAGAACTCACTATCCTGAGAAGAGCACTAAGAGGATGGTGCTGAACCATTCATGAGAAATCCTGTCCATGATCCAATCATCTCCCACCAGGCCCCACTCCCAACACTGAGGATTACATTTCAACATGACATTTGGGCGGGGAAAAATTTCCAAACTACATCAATAACTATTGACATAACTTACATTTTTACCCACAACTTACAGTGAGAAGGAATTTGAAAGTTCTGTAAAAGCCCTTGCCATGTATGTGTCTCACTTTGGTAACTGCTAGCATTAGAGCTCTCTACCTCCAGGTAGTCAGTAATTTTGTGTTTCCACAATCATGCATTCAAGCACATCCAAACCTCCTAAATTAAACCCTTCTATTTGCCCAGGATGTATGAACAATGATAATTGCATCTAAACTCAATAACTATCAGAAATTGCTTTAATAATACAAATAACAATCTTTAAAACTTTATCAGGCTTTCTAGAATGTCATAGTATGTTGACCTAAAAGGAAGAAGCAGAGGCAGAATTAATAAAAGTAGAAAGTTTATTTGGTCCAAGCTTGAGGATTGCAAGCATAGATTCAAGTTGCCCTGAATATATACTCCTATTAGCAGATGTTACATGTAGGTTATTAAAGGAAAATATTTTTTTTTTTTTAAAAAAGGAAAAGACAGAGTTCCTAAATTGTTAACCAAAAATCTACATTAAAATAACAAGTTATTGATTTTTGTATCACAAAGTCCAGAAACAAGAAGACTATGAGAGAAGCAGCAAGTCAAGAACAAAATGCCTTTAAACAATTGCCTCCAGGCAGGGTTTGGTGGGAGTGGAAGTCCCATACTCCTGTCTTTCTGGGCCTGATAAATGACTCATGCCTTTCTGGGACTGATGCATTTTGCATAGCTCACATAGCTCGGACTTCTCTGAGTTATTTTTCTTTTCTCAATCATTTTATGTATACCCAACATTTTGAAGGGAGGGAAGAAAAGATTCTCAATATAATTTTTACTTTCTCCTGGGCTTTAAAAGAACAATAGCACTGTCAATGGGCTTCTTTAAATAGAACATTCTATCATTTGCCTTGGGCTAGGGTGGGGACAGGGGTTAGCCAGACAGCATTTGCTTTTAGGATTCCAGTGTCTGCCTAATCTCTACTTACTTTTACCTTCCAACCCCAGGGAGAACAAGAAGTGCCTTATTCCCTCAGGCAAAAGATGCTTAATTAACAAAACACAACTAGCGGGGAAAGTAAATACTAGTGACATCTTTCTGTAATTGGAAAATATTTGTATGCACCCAGTTTTCCAGAAATTATAGCTGTAACCATGCAGCCTTGTAATATTGCAACTGGTATTTGTTCTGATACTTTCTGGAAACTCAATATACATGTAAGGAAAAAGCATACATTTTTAAGGCTTTCGTAGTCCCATATACCTTAGGACTGCGTCAAAATTCCTTAAGTAAATGAAAATGGGAGCTCCTAGACTGAAGGTTGCTAACAGTGAGGTGAATCATTTAATAAGGGCTTACATATTTATGCATTTCTTCTGCTGAGCTTCTTGGCACACTTTCTGAGTGACAACTGCAGTGGTAAATTGGAAAATTTTGTGAATGATTCTCTTTGAATCTATTGGAGTAAACGTATAACATCCTAATGGGTGAAAGATGGTGTGGTGAGTGAACACCTCTTGTATGAAAATTGTCAATCCAATTATTTCAGCTAGCTCACCCATTAAATTAGATCACTACCTAATCAATTACTAGATGATCAGTAGTAAAGACAGCCTGAAATTCCAAATGAATAATGCTTGGGCCAGTGTCTAAGGCACAAGTGTAATTTCATGAAAAAGGCAACTGGTTAAGTCATAGGACATCAGTGGCTTAATTACTTTCCATGTTTTTATTTTTGCTGTCAAATCAAATGTCTAGACTAGAAATAACTCCCTCCTCTTGTAAGTTTTGTAGACCTAAAAGGAAGAGGCTGAGGCAAAACATACAATGTAGAGAGTTTACTTGAGCCAAAGTGAGGACAGCTGTCTGGAAGACTCAGACACCAGTAATCTGGGCTTCCCTTGGCTTTCATTATAAGCACGTTCTCAAAGGCAAACAAGAGGGAAAGGGAGTGGGCTGATATAAAATTGCTTTGTATAAACCCAGGAATTCTCATGGGTTTATAGAAACGACACTGGTTAGTGATTGGCTATACACTGTTGAGCTACAGGGTGTGGGTAATCGTGGCCGGTGCAGCATTCTTAGGTGAATTTATGGCTATTTGTGGGACTGGCAAGCAGTTTCAAGAGATGAATACAGAGCTCCAAGGGGGGAGTAGTGCGTGATGGCTGCTTCATTGTCATGTCTCTCTGGGCCTGATCAGTTACAAAGACTTGCGCTCATCAGATAAAAGTTCTTTACTCAGTATTCGTTTTTCAGAAGAAAAAGATTCAGCCGTATATATACAGGTTTAAAAATGCTTCCTCCAAAGTTCGTAGAGATAAAGAGATTTACCTAAGATTACGTTTTTCAGGCTCACCAATTTTCAATAAATTCAGCCTCTTCCCAGGTGCGTGCTCTGGAGAGGCGGACTTTGAGGTGGTAACGATCACCACTGCTGAGGAAAGGAGCTTTCGGGAAGCTGTCGTGCAGGTAAGACCAATATTACCCAGAGGAAAATCGATCAGGACTCTCACAGGAACTCTTGCATGGTCAAAGACAGTCTGGCAGTGAGGATCCCAGACACCATATGCAGCTTCTTCCACTGACCCCAGTGAACTCACCAGGGCAGTTGGGGAGCATTGTCCCCTCAGTGGCGATCAGGTGGCCCTGAGTCCTGATCCTAGGCCGGGTGCAAAAGAAGCCATTTTGAAACCAGAGAAGCTGTCTTGGAAGGGCAAGTCTCCTTTAGGTAGAACAGCACTGCTTTACATGTGAAAAAGTCTGTACATGATGTTTAGAGAGTAACCAAGTTATCGTTTTCAAACTGTTGTTTTCAAAGGGCCTCATAGTTTTCTTTCTTCCCTTTTAGTGAGACTGTTGATGATGTACATGATATGTAACTGTATAATATAATCTATATGATTATAATGATGGATGCACAGTTGTGGATTATTTGCATTTTAGGGCCCATGTCCCAGTCCCTTTTGGAACTCTTATTCCTCTGGACGGTCTGCCCTGAAGAGGGATTAATTCCTTAATTTTATGGACTCTCAAAATTGCCCCTAGGTCACACTTGCAGACTGGGGATCCCAGCTTCCTCAATATTTCTGATTTCCTCCCTTCCTTCTCCATAAAAGGACAGATCTCTGGATGGCCTGTGGTTAAAAATAAAATTTTCTATTGCCATAAGAGTGTCATTAAGATTCTTGTGAGGACTTGACATGCCACACTCTTTTTTCCCCCATCCCATAACAATGATGCAGCTTGCTTCCCCAAGCAGAGTTGTGTTTCAACCTAATGTGCACGTGGGCCCTTTGGGGACCCACCCTTCTCCTCTGGGTGAGAAATTAAGCAGCTGGCAGTGATAAAGCAATCCAAGCAACCGGGTCTTCAGACGGCCAAAACTTCCCACTGTCCTTGTATTGGGAAGGGACCGGACGGGGTTGGCAGCTGGTCGAGGGTCTCAGCTGCCATATGGGGCAGGGAATCAAAGATGCACATTTAAAATGCAAGCGCTTGTTCCCAATGTTTTACTAATATTGTAGCAAGCTTAACTGCTGGCGCTTGGGGCATGAGAAATTCGCTGACGAGATTTGCTCCTATTAAGGTGGTTTTAATTGATAGCACTTGGCAGTGAGATCACGCTTTCCTTCTCTTTCCTACTCTTCATACCCCTTTCGAATTATAAGAAAGAAAAGCAACATTTTCTCTTACTGTATTTATTTTTTACCCAGGGCCAAGTGTATAGCAGATTGTCAATGAAAAGGAAGAACCTCTAGGGGTCAGTGCAGCGTAAAAAATGGCCCAAGCTCAGGCCCTGGAGCCCGGTCTTTAAGGTTTCAAGCACAGCTTTGTTCCTGCTTCATTCTAATGAGGGAGCAGTCCCATTACTTCATGCTGAGCCCGGCTCCAGAAACAATCCCCTTGATGGTCATTTTCCTTTAATATAAGTTTAAACAGTTGCAATCAAAGGCAGATCTAATTTGAAATTTAGGATTGGGAATGCTGTTTTCAAATGCGATGCTTTTCACCTTTTCTGTTTGAACCTAAGGTTCTCTCCTCCCTCTGTCCTTTCCTGGGTTCAGGCCAGTGTAGGTGGGGACTGCTGTTCTTTTACTTCCCTTTAGCTGCCCCCAACTTCTGTTTCTTTTAGTGAGAGAGACTTGGTTTTGTGTGTGTGTGTGTGTGTGTGTGTGTGTGTGTGTGCGTGTGCCTATGTGTGTTCTTTTCCTTTGTATGTATATGCCCCTTTGGCCTTTGTCTTTTTTTTTTTTTTTTTTTTTTTTTTTTTTTTTTTTTGAGACAGAGTCTCAGTCTGTCACCCAGGCTGGAGTGCAGTGGTACAATCTCCGCTTACTGCAACCTCTGCCTCCCAGGTTCAAGTGATTCTACTGCCTCAGCTTCCTGAGTACTGTAGCTGGGATTACAGGCACGTGACACCATGCCTGGCTAATCTTTGTGTTTTTAGTAGAGACGGGGTTTTACTATGTTGGTCAAGCTGGTCTCAAACTCCTGACCGCAAATGATCGATCTGCCTTGGCCTCCCAAAGTGTTGGGATTACAGGCATGAGCCACCATACCCAGCCTATCTTTTAAATTGGAAACTTTCTACTTCTTTCGTTATATTATCAAAGGATAGTTCAGTTTAGGTCACGTCGTGGGTAGTGTGGCGTTTCGTCGTAGAGATGATATGAAAACACAGGACATGGGCAACACAGTGAGACTGTCTCTACAAATAATTAAAAATTAGCTGGGTGTGGTGGTGCTCGCCTGTGGTCCCAGCTACTCAGGAGGCTGAGGCAGGAGATCATTTGAGTCTGGGTAGTGGAGGCGGCAGTAAGCTATGACTCATGTAGCAGGCCCAGAGTCACTGTGCCACTGCACTCCAGCCTAGGTGACAGAGCAAGACCCTGTTTCAAAACAAAAACAACAACAACAAAAACCCAAAAAGCACAGGACACACCAAAAGTGATAGGCTGGGGTGAAGAACTCTGTTGAGATTCTTAGGCAGACATTGCAGGCTATGTCACCCAGGCTGGAGTGCAATTATTCAGAGGAAAATCGATCAGGACTCTCACATGCTCAGACAGACAGTCTGGCAATGAGGATCCCAGACGCCACGCAGCTTCTCCTATTGAGCCCAATAAACTTTCCAGGGCAGCTGGGGAGAATGTTCACTCCATGGGGATCAGGTGGACCTGAGTCCTGATTCTAGGCCAGGTGCAAACGAAGCCACTTTAAAACCAGAGATGCAGTCTTGGAAGGGCAAAGCTCCTTTACGTAGAACTAGGTTGTTTCACAGTGTGGGTAAGACACTGGGAATTTCTTGAGGTCATCATCTTTACTCACCAAGGTCATTTCAACTCCTCCCTTTTGCTCTTTAACTCTCCTCAGTTCTGCCCCCTCTAAATCAACATGACAGCTCTCCATGAAATCGCAAATGTTTCATTTCCAGCCTCCCTTTTCTCAGCATGTAATTCTATATCATCTCCTGAGGCACCTGCCTCCATTAAACATGTCTTTCTGTTGTGCTTTCTTGTCATTCTTTTGTAATGTCACCTCTTGCTACCTCCTTTTTCTCTGTCAGCCTCCTAAATCTGGGGTGCTACCACTTCCCCCTCCCCCGCCAACTGACAACCCTGTGAATCCATCCTGGCACCCTGAATGTGGCCCTAGAGTCTTCCTTGGGGACTTCCTGCAGACACTACCAATAGATCAATGTCAACATGGTGGATGAAACCTCCTTTCCTGCCTCCCTTAATTGTGCCTCTCCTGCAGTCCTTGATTCCATTTCATTTTGGTATCCATCCTTTCCGTGGATGACATCATCTCTTCTTGCTCTTTCAGTTAGAACTCAGGTGCAAAACACATGCCAATCTTTAGCTTGAGAACAAAGCTTTTCCCTGACTCTAACACTGACAATTGTTAAATTAAGTCAAAGTCACCTCCTTTCATATTTTAAGTTCAACCTAAAGGTTTCTTCCTACGTAGTGAACTGTAACCCAAGTGGATGTGGAAACAGACTGTAATCTACTCTTGTACCAATCACGGAGAATCTGCCAATTACAGGAGGCTGATTATTCAAGTATTCAAATAAGGGAAATGCTGAGCCGTAATAAATTCAGCTGTTTCTGTACCTAAATTCAGTTTTCTGGACCTTACTCCATTTTTCTGTTCATAAATCTTATCCTACCATGTAGCAGGCCCAGAGTCACTCTGAACCTATTCTGGTGTGTGTGGCTGCCTGATTCACAAATTGTTCTTTGTTCAATTAAACTCTGCTAAATTTAATTTGTCTTTAGTTTTTCTTCTAACATAGTTCTATAACCGATGCAATTTCTCCATCTGGAACTCCTACAAACATTTTCAATTTAGCATGTCCAAAACCAAGCTCATCATATGCCCCCAAATCTCAGTGGCCTATATTCTCCACCCTTATTAATGGCATTATTATCCATCTGGTAGACCAAGCCAGGTGCTTCTCTTCCTCTCTTTTAATTCCTCACACTTCTGACCCATCATGGCTTCTTCCTTTCCCTCAAAATTCAACCATAACAAAGGGCATATATGAGGTGCCAAATGAGTAAAATAGGTAATTATTTGGTGGAGAGGGTTTCATATTTATTTATTTATTTATTTATTTTTTGAGACAGAGTCTCAGCCTGTCATCCAAGCTAGATTGCAGTGGCCTGATCTCTGTTCACTGCAACCTCTGCCTCCCAGGTTCAAGCGCTTCTACTGTCTCAGTCTTCTGAGTAGCTGGGATTACAAGCATGTGCCACCACATCTGACAAAGTATTTTTAGTAGAGATGGGGTTTCACCGTGTTGGCTAGGCTGGTCTTGAACTCCTGACATCAAGTGATCTGCCTGCCTTGGCCTCCCAAAGTGTCAGGATTACAGGCCTGAGCCACTGTGCCCAGCTGTTTTTGTAATCTCTATGAAACCACCCTTCCCATCCAACCATCCTATGTAAACACATTGTAAGTATAATGATATAGTTTCTCTGCAAACACAGCTTCTCCATGCAACCTCTCATTTGAGGAAAGCTGCCCATAAACTTTTGTGTATGAGTTTTGGAGCTTTCTGTGTAGGCAAGATATCTTAAACATAAATATAGTCATACCACTTCCCAACTTAACAAATCTCTCTCTGACTGTCTCTCTCTCTCTGTGTATATGTGTATCTTTGCCTATAACATAAATCCTAAACCTTTTAGCATGTTATCCAAGGCTTTACCTGGCTCCACGCTCCCTTTCCAACTAGATTTTCTGCCCATTCCTTCCCCCACATCCAGCCCCCATGCCTGGCATGTTTCTTACACACTTAATTAATTGACGTTTTCCAGGACAATTTCCTTGCAATTCTGTTTGATGTGCCTTTTCCTACTAATTCTCTATTTGGACACTGTGCTCATATATATATATATATATATATATATGTTTTATTGCACTTTAGGTTCTGGGGTACATGTGCAGAACATGCATGATTGTTGTATAGGTACATACATGGCAATGAGGTTTGCTGCCTCCATCCCCCCATCATCTATATCTGGCATTTCTGTCCGTGTTATTTCTCCCCAACTTCCTTATCCCCTTCTGTCCCTTCTATATTCCCCCCCAAAAGACCCCAGTGTGTGATGCTCCTCTCCCTGTGTTCATGTGTTTTCATTGTTCAACACCCGCTTATGAGTGAGACTATGCAGTGTTTGATTTTCTGTTCTTGTGTCAGTTTGCTGAGAATGATGGTTTCTAGATTTACCCATATCCCTACAAAGGACACAAACTCATTGTTTTTTATGACTGCATAGTATTCCATGGTGTATATGTGCCACATTTTCCTTGTCCAGTCTATCATTGATGGGCATTTGGGTTGGTTCCAGGTCTTTGCTATTGTAAACAGGGTCACTGAGCTTTAATGTCATCTCTGGGAAATCTTCCCCAACTCATTCAAGCAGACCAATAAGAATTAGGTGCGTCTCCACTATGCTCCCCCAGCACAGGATCCATTTCTCCATCGTGTGTATCCTGTAGAGTGCTGATTGTTTTCTGCCACCAGATTCAAGTTCCTAGAGGGAAAGACTGCTGCTGATTTTTTGAGTCCACAGCATCTTGCTTCATGTCTAGCACAAGGCAGACATTCATTGTTTTGTGAATGAAGGAGGCAGTGGATGTGCTAAAAGAGAAAATGAGTGTTATTGATGACAAAATGTCATTAAAATTTTGCTTCAGGCCAATCCCTAGTAAGCACATTTGAAATCTAAAAGTGTAGTTCTGTGCTCTGCAAGGCGCAAAGGAACCCCTTCCCTACCCTGAGCTGGGATGAGGAAGAGAATAAAATGGTGTCTGTGGAAGTTTAGACACCCTCTCTCTCTCTCTGTCTCTGTCTCTGTCTCTCTCTCTCTCTCTGTGGAAGGGAGGATGATGGGGTAGGTAATTCCCCATGGAATTATCTGTTTGTAAGCAAAATGAACATTTCTCATTGTCAAGGATAATACGACTTTTGATTTTCAAGTGCTGTTTGAGCTGCTCCTTTGGACAAAGCATAGAGTAGTATGTGCAGAGGGATACAGAGAGGAATGGGACACAGTTCCATCACGGAGTACTCTGCAGCCCAGCCAGGGAGGGATATTTTTGCAAAGACAGGTTTGATAAGGTGGGTGATTGCATTTTATCTTCCAGACTGGGACATTTTTGAGCATTTTTAAATGTTATTAAGTATTTCACCAGTAATACAGGTGCAAACCAGGATTGTTCCACACAAACTGGGGACACTTGGTCCCATTAAGGATGTGGTCCAATGTGTAATATGGACCACAAATATCCTAGGTTCAGAGGAGAAAACAATCACTACAAGACTGGGAGTCCACAGAGAGAATCTCTGAAGAGGGGTGTCTTGACCTAGGCCCTGAAGAAAGAGGAGGATTTTCTTAGTGACAGGAGGTGAGAGAAAATGTTGAAGTGTGGAAAAGTGAGGGACATAAATTCACTGGGGGAACATAACATGGTTTGTATGAAGAATAGAGAGCGGAGAACTTATAGAAGGTGGTGATGAGATAGGTAGAAGAGGGAGTGTAGAAGTTGGGAGGGTAGCTGAATGCCAAGCAGGAGCTGGAGAAAACTTTGTCAAACTAGAACATTTGGATTTTTTATTCAAGGCAATGAGGGATTGATATGGTTAGGCTTTGTGTCCCCATTCAAATCGCATCTTGAATTATAGTTTCCATAATTCCCATGTGTCATGGGAGGGACCATGAATCATGGCGGTGGTTTCCTCCATCCTGTTTTCACGATAGTGAGTAAGTCTCATGAGATTTGATGGTTTTGTAAAGGGCAGTTCCCATGCATACCCTCTCTTGCCTGCTGCCATGTAAGAGTAAGATGTGCCTTTGCTTCTTCTTCACCTTTCGTCGTGATTGTGAGACCTCCCAAGCCATGGGGAACTGTGAGTCCATTAAATCTCTTTTTCTTTATAAATTACCCGGTCTCAGGTATGTCCTTATTAGCAGTGTCTGAATAATAAAAGGACGAATGACAGTTTTGACTGGAGTGATTTTCTCAAACCAAAGAAGATATACATATATATAAAACATATCCGTAATACATATGTAATATATATGTATGTGTATTTATTTGTTTATATTTTATTTATTTATTTATTTATTTATTTATTTATTTTTGAGACGGAGTTTCACTCTTGTTACCCAGGCTGGAGTGCAATGACACGATCTCGGCTCACCGCAACCTCCGCCTCCTGGGTTCAGGCAATTCTCCTGCCTCAGCCTCCTGAGTAGCTGGGATTACAGGCACGCGCCACCATGCCCAGCTAATGTTTTGTATT
>NW_016107593.1:659935-673098 GCF_001604975.1 Cebus imitator
CGGGTTCAAGCAATTCTCCTGCCTCAGCCTCCCGAGTAGCTGGGACTACAAGGCACGTGCCACCATGGCCAGCTAATTTTTGTATTTTTTAGTAGAGACAGGGTTTCACCATGCTAGCCAGGATGGTCTCGATCTCTTGACCTTGTGATTCACCCACCTCGGCCTCCCAAAGTGCTGGGATTACAGGCGTGAGCAACCACACCCAGCCTATATATTTCTAAAATAAGGTTAACCTTGCAATATTTTCAGGATGTAGCAGGGAAAAGCTAGAAGTGCAACAGGAGATTGCAGCCGTCTAGCCATAAGGCTATAGAATCTTGAGTGGGGTCGTGACAGAAGGAATGGAAAAAAAAAAAGATGTTTGCAAGATACTTTATGAAAGGGGAAAAAAAAAGCCCAAATGTAATCTGGAGGCTGTTTTGCATATGGGAGGTGAGCAACAGGGAAAGGAAGAGTCCAGAGACACCTGAGGTTTGATACTGGGTGACTGGGAGGTGTGGCCCCACCAATAACAGAGAGTAAACATGTAAGTGAAAATGGTTTAGGAGAAGATAATTAAGTTGAAAGGATTTTAAAGATTTTGTTTTTTAATTTTGATGTTAAAAGTAATACACACTTATTTTAGGAAACTTGGATAGTGCAGGAATTATGGATGAGAATTTTAGTATCTGATGATTTTGATATGTCTCATTCCTGGGATATTCCTGATGTCTAACTAATACTGAAGGAATAAATATAAAAAGCAGGTGGAGTGAAGTGAAGCCTGATTTCTATGTAAATTTTAAGAATGGTTTACCTTCTGTGTTGGGGAAAATATTTAATTTATAAAATATGTTCATTTAAAATGTATTAGCCCCTTACTCTGTTTCAGATATTGTGGAAGAAACAGATTTTAAAAGTGACACAGAAAAACCCAGAGGTGAAAATGTGTGGAACAAGTTTGACATGAATGATGATAAGGAGTTCAGATACCCAAGTGAAAAGCCCAATTGAAACATACAAAGCATGAGCTCCCGTGGTGGGAATAATTAACACAGTGAAGATGCTGACAGGTTTCTTGTATGTTTGAGGTTTAGACAATTGAAGATCTGCTGGGGTTTATCTCTATGGAACCTGGATTGTTCCAGTCTTAACCAAACTCTTTAGTTTCTTCTAGACTTCTTCTGTTTCCTTTGTTCTTGATATGTGTTTGCTCATCAGAACTATTGCTGCCTTATCAGCAAGAAAATTTATGTTGCATATTGGTAAGTCAAGACAATGTTCCAGATGGTGCACAGGACTAATGGGACTTTCTTTATCAAGCCCCATTAGCTTGCTCACAATAGTAGTGTAAATACTACTTGTCTGGCTCTTTCCTGTCCTGCAATTTTAAGATCTCCAACAGCCAGTTATTTCTTTTCTCTTTTCTTTACTTTCCTTTTCTTTTTTTCCCCTAAGAAGCAGCCTCACTCTGTTGCCAGGCTGGAGTGCAGTGGGGCGATCTCGGCTCACTGCAACCTCCACCTCCCGGGTCCAAGCGATTCTCTTGCCTCTGTCTCCTAAGTAGCTGGGACTACAGGGGTGTGCCACCATGCCTGGCTAATTTTTGTATTTTTAGCAGAGATGGGTTTTCACCGTGTTAGCCAGGATGGTCTTGATCTCTTGACCTCATGATCCACCTGCCTCAGCCTCCCAAAGTGCTGGAATTACAGGTTTGAGCCACCGTGCCAGCCAGCCAGTTATTTCTAGGGATCATCAGAGAGTATTTCATGTTGCTCATGAATAGAATCCTGTCAGCCACCACAAGGCATTTTCATTTTCCTCTTTTGACAATATATCCTGACCTGTTCTGCCAAAGTTGTTGGTGAAGTGGACACCTGCAATGAATGGTGCCTTGTTGCTTTTGATTCTGGTGCTGCTGCTTGCTAAGTAGCTCTTGGTTACCAGTATTTGCTCTTGGCCCCTGAACTTGTGCAGTGCTAACCGTAAAGGGTCCTGTAGTTACTGCCATGTGCTAAAACACTGACACTGCTGAGGCTGTTTTATGTCCAGTGCCCTTGATGTGATGGTGCCATGCTATGCTGACAGATGAAGTGAGGGGACATCATTCTCCTAGCTTTTGTCACACCCTCTTGGTTCCAGGGCAGTGCTACCGTCTGCTTCCATGATAACCCTGAAAATAAATTATTCTGTTTGAGCAGCTCTCAACTTTCTAAAATTCTAACAGAAGACCAGAGCTCCTTGGTCCAGAGGACCATCTCAATGAAAGATACGTGCTGTGCTCAAAATTATCCCTTGGCGTCTAGAACATTGTCATCAAGTGGATGGGCATGAAGGCTTCCACTTGAGCTCTTACCCAAGGGTTCTCCATTTCTCTGCTCTCTCATATCTCATACCTCTGCAGAGCCTACCCAACTGACCGAAAGACATACCCAGATGTGTCTTTTTTCCTAGCATAACATGACAGTCAGGATGGAATCCATACTTTTCTGCTAGTTCAGTGATGATGTTCCTCTAGTTGCAGCAAATTTCTATTGAGGAAACCGGAGTAGCAAGCTCGAAGTGCTGATCCCGTCTTTCCACCAGAGGGCAGATCGGGCATATCTTTTGAAACATACACAGGTTCTGTTTTACAATAAAAACCACGTTAGTAAAAAATGTAACCTAAAAATTACATTCCTGTATCTTTCTCTGCATATCTTTAATATTTATGAGTATCTAGAGTATATTAATATATATAATATTGATATCTATCCTAAGTGAATGTATATTCTTATACTGGTTTTATGGACACAGAAAGGGTATTTAGCAATAGAAATTGTTTTTATACCCTGGTTTTCCTTTAAAATAGGCGTCATACAAAAAAGAGATTTTAAGAAGAAATAAATGTGGAATTAATTGGCATAGCATGCCATTTTGTAAGAATTTTTGCTCTTACGTCCTTCTTTTGCCTGATATATCTTTGAAACAATAATTCTGATATCCTAATTTTTTCCACTTGAAGATTTTTTTTTTTCAGCTTGTAGAATAGCTATCTGCAGTTTCTAAGTAGCAATATTTTGATTTTGAATATCCTTTCTGTCAATTTACTTCTGCTGATTGGAGATTAAATCGTTTTGAGTACCATGACTGATTTGTGGTTTTAAGGAGTTCTCGAAATCATGTGAAAATGGAAGCTTTATAAGGGCAATATGAGGTATATCTTCTTATGGATTACTCTTTGACTATTGAGAAAACCGAGGTACAGAAATTATTCTGAGGCTCAAAGAGAGGGAAGTTCTTTATGTGTCTGTTTTTGGGCTGTGGCTTTTAAAAAATTGGTGCAATGGCTTATCCACAATTTTTCAGTTAAACACGTATTTCTAAAAATATAGAACTGTAGTCTCATAGTTAGTTTCAAAGTTGATACAGTGCTTAAGCCCAAAGGTATTCTGGGGCCTATGCATTCCTTTTGCCTTAGTTCAAAGGAAAAGCATAGCATATCCAGCACCTCACTACTGTTCCAGAAACATCTCAAGAGAGGAAGAAGCCAGAGTAAAAGGCATGGCGTTAATTTTTTTGAAAGAGTGAGCATAGGAGGCTCAGACAAATGATATTATGTGAGATTAAAGCTAAACTTTTGACCATTCCCCAGTCAGCCTGCTTTTTCACTGCTGTTGTGAAATAGGAAGACTCTGCTGGAAATGATAAGGTAGCCGACTCTCTACTCTAAACAGAGCGCCCCCTCCTATGGAAGTGAGGATGGAGATAGGAAGGTGATAGGAGAAAACAGGAGGAAACAAAAAACATTTTCTCAGTGAGTCCCCCTTTTTTTCTGTTTGTTTCATCACTGATATGGTTTGGAAACTATGCTTAAATATATTTTGTCTGGATATTCAAATTTCTGATAAACTGCACAGTACAACACATGCTTCTTGCCATTTATTTCATCAGCTTAGCTTAGATCTTTGCTGCTTAAAGCGTTGTGCATGGACCGGCTGCATTGGCGTCAGCACCCAGGAACTTGTTAGAAATGCAAAACCTCATGTCTTACTCCAGACCTCCTGAATTAGAATCTGCATTTTAACAAAATCCAGGTGCTTTACATATGAGTTAAAGTTTGAAAAGTGCTGGCTTGGATAACACTTTCTGTTTTTTAACTGAGGTTTCCTGGAGCAGAGACTGCCCTCCTATTCTGAGGATTTTCTGGGAAGCTGGTCTGTTTGGTGCCAGTGATCCAGAACTAGAGCAACTGACCTCATGAACCTAATGAGTAGACTGCACAGAAAGATAAAGTTCTACATACTCTTCAATATTACGTATTTTTTAAAACATAAATAGATGCAGTTTGTCTTTCATTAAGCAAACTTGACAAAACTCCAACTTACAAAACATAAAATAGGGAAGTGATTATTCACGTTGTAAGAGAACCTCTGCTTTACAGATAAATTTTCCAAATTATTTTTAAAAATTGCCTCGGGGTATATGTGGAATAGAATTTGACTCAAATATTACTTCACAGTCCAGTTTTTAAGATGGCACATAACACATAAATTGAGACGTGATTGTATAGATAGTAGTTTTGTGCACATTCGTTATTAATCAATTTCTGAAAGAGATCTTAACCAGCCTTTTCATTTCTTTTTCCCATTTCATCCTAATTTCTCTAAGTCTACACTCTGGAATCACTTCTTTTTATTCATCTACCAACCTATATAACTCTATTGCTTCAACCCTTATGAAGCCAAAGACCTCAATGAAATTGAATTATCAGAGGAGATGCCTGAAGATGAATTCAAGAAAAATGACCCCTCAGCCTGATGAATAGTAATAGTGGTATTAACACTTGATTTGAGCTTGTAATGTCCTCTCTGGCAGTAAAACCCTCCCTAGGAAAAGCAGATAGATTCCAGCAGAACACTGAGCAACAGCACAAATATATTTCTTGGGCCCCAAAATATTATCTGTAACTGGTAAACCACATTGAAATAGCTGCTCTGATCACCAACTCTTCTGGATTCGCATGGGTCTTGTTCATATCTCTAACATGGTATTTATATTTCTATAGTGCCATCTGTGTTTTTGACCATTTCTTCTAGAGAATTTGGAAGTCAAGGACTTTGTTTTTCTCATTGTTATGCATCCAGTGTCTAGCATCTAATAGTATTTCACACAAGCTTGTTGGATGAAAGTCTTTGCAATCTACTGCACAATTACTGATACTTTTAGAAAGGAGCAAGAATTTGACCTCTGAGCAAGGCAGCTACAAAAACCTGGTGAAACACTGATTTGTTATCTCTTCCCACAGAGGCAGGAGTAATGCAGTTCATCTAAAATATCAGATAATAAAAATTAGTATTTGGCTTAGAAATTGTAGCTATATTTGAATAACTATGAAACACTAAAGTCGAAGAAGAAAACTATGGCTGCTTCACTGAAAAGCTTTGACTAACCAGTTACATCTCAAACTGTCGTTTATCTCAGAGGCTAGCTATGCTTGTTCAGAGTCACTTCTCAGGTCAATACAAAGAACTCAGCTCTGCTGGAAACCTTGCTTGTTCACACAGGCATATAAGGTTTTTAAAAATAGGCCTTCTTTTCTAGGCTTTACTTAGAAAGAATCACATCTTTGTCATCTAAGTAAATGCAAAGAGTCCTCCCATACAGATTAAAAATCCTGCCAAGGTAATATATTAGGAGGTGGGTGATTTTCTGGAGTAACATTCTTTATGCAGTTGGAGCTGTTCCCTGCTGGCACTAGGTTCCTAATTGCTGTAGTCATTTGGGCCCCCTGTGTTCAGATATCTGTCCCCCATGCTATCTGGAGTTAGCCCTTACTGCAGAAATTTGTGAAGATATATTAGTTCATAATGATTGAACTTATACTTTGGAGTGAAAGTCACACAAGTTTTCTACGCACTTAAATACACACAACAAATCAAAAGCAGGGTTCTGGTAGAAAGTTCCTCAGTAAGAAAATGATGAGTGAATGCAAAGGGAAGAGGCCCTATTCTTGTCTGCTCTGGGCATCTCTTTTTCCATTATATAAAATATGATTACTCTTTGAAGAATTTCTTGTATTTTTTCCCCTTATACTCGTATATCCAGAGATTTCAGTTGCTTCCATCATGAAACCCAGTGGCAGAAAAACAAAAGAATATCTTTTACTTATACTGTATGCCTAATGAAGCTTATTACCCCCAGAAGGCTCTGAAAACTGTTATTATTATTATCTCAAGAATGGGATGCCAGCTGTTTGTTCTGATAGCTTTTTGATTCTCAATCCAATTGCTTTCAGGGCTTTGGCCATTTTCCCTTGTATTTTCCATGATCTAACCTTAACTTTCCCTACTATTGACAGTAGAAGTCACTTTCTGATCAGTGTTAGAACTAAAAATAGATATTCTGTTTGATAGACATATGGGCACCAGGTGCTTTTCATGCACCACTATTAAATACATCTCTCCCGTCTTGCAACAGTCTAGTAGTGGTTCTCTTTAAAAAATTCCATACCCTATATCTCATGGGGTTTTGGAAGGGCAGATACAGAATAAGATAAAATATCATCAGGTTAAATCTTTGAGGATAATTGAGTTGGCATAGGCAATGGTCCAGGGGCACAGATTTCTCATGAAAGGAAGAGAATAGAAAGTCAAGGCTGTCTCATTAGTGATGCTTGGAATTACATGACAAGAAATCCTCCCTCTTCTTCCACCTTGGGAAGTGGCTTACACTTGGAGATGTGAAACTTGTTTGGAACATTAACTTTACTCAAGTTTAAACATTTTTTTTAATTAAAAACATTTTTTAGAGATAGAGTTTTGCTACATTGCCCAGGCTGGTCTCAAACTCCTAGGCTCACGTAGTCCTCCTGACTTAGCCTCCCAAGCAGCTGGGGTTACGATGTGTGCCGAGTTTTTTTTTTTTTTTTTATTTACGAACGAATTTACTGTCACATTTAATTGAGCATTTCANCTCCTGACTTAGCCTCCCAAGCAGCTGGGGTTACTTTTTTTTTTTTTTTTTTAAATACGAATTTACTGTCACATTTAATTGAGCATTTCAGAAGTGAAACTAAAAATACCATTGACTGATTCGTTGCAATGTCAGTCTCCTTTGTGCTTGGATGACACATGGATAGTGTATGAGAATATGTGCTTTAGTTTAACACCAGGAAGGGAAGGAGGAGCTTTTGAGACAAGTGCCTCAGTCCTTGGTATTTTGTCTCTGGAGCTTTGCAAGCTGCCTGGTTTCTTGGATACCTGCATAATGTAGTACATCTAGGGACATTCTTTGTGGCTGTTGGAAGTGTGTCCAAAATGTTATGAAATATAGCTCAAGCAGTTGACAAGTAATAAAAACAGTTGATCTCTTATCTTTTATGTGCTGTTTTAATGTTCTAAGCACTCTCTTGAAGGAGATAGGAAGAAAAGCTATTGATTTTTGCTCTGTTTGGGGTGGGGTAGGCTTTAGTTGTATTGACAGATGCATGTCGCCAGGGAGTTTGTGGGAGGAAAAAATACATCCTTCCTTGGGTCAGACAGGCATTTTCTCCAGAGGGTTCCAACTAAGAGTGAGCATGGAAGGATTTCTCAGGTTTGTGTTTTACAATACAAAGGAATACCACCACTTAGCTGAGAATGCTGGTTGTTATGATTTGTTTTACTTAAAGGATTTAGAGTTTTTGGGATTATCCAGTAACTTTCTATCATCAATCCCAATTATCTAAAGATTAGAACGTCTTGCCATAGGCTGGAGTAATAGGGGAAAGCTGTCTAATAATGCTCCTTGACATCTACCAGCCAGTCTAAAATTATTGGATTATAATTGTTGGTCTAATGTTCAAATTGTTTCCAGTCCAGAAGCTGGGTGGAGGGCATGTACTTCTCAGACACATTTATAAGAGAAAAAAAATCAGGCAGTTAGGCCGTCCCGCGGTTCTGACTCTTGCTTCAACACTGTTTGGACGGAACAGATCCTGGGGACTTTTTCTTCCAGCCTCTGACCGCCCTCCAGTTTCCTCTCCACTTGCAACCTCCAGGACCATCTTCTCGGCCATCTCCTGCTTCTGGGAACCTGCTGACACAGTTTTTGTGCTTAGCTCCTTTTTGCCGACCAACCATGAGCGCCCACGTTCATCAGAATTCTTCCACCGACGTGGAGGCAGCAGTGAACCGCCTGGTCTATGTGTACCTGCAGGCCTCCCACGCCTACCTCTCTCTGGCCTACTGTTTCGACCGTGATGATGTGGCTCTGGAAGGCGTGAGCCACTTATTCCGCAAACTGGCCGAGGAGAAGCGCGAGGCCTGAAGATGCAAAACCAGCGGGGCGGCCAAGCCCTCTTTCAGGGCATCAGGAAGCCGGCTCAAGATGAGTGGGGTAAAACCCTGAACGCCATGGAAGCCGCCATGGCCCTGGAGAAAAATCTGAACCAGGCTCTTTTGGATCTTCATGCCCTGGGTTCTGCCCGCACGGACCCCCATCTCTGTGACTTCCTGGAGAGTTCCTAGATGAGGAAGTGAAAATCATCAAGAAGATGGATGACCACCTGACCAACCTCCGCAGGCTGGCCGGCCCGCAGGCTGGGCTGGGCGAGTATCTCTTTGAAAGGCTCACTTTCAAGCACGACCAGGAGCCTACTGAGCCCAGCGACTTCTGAAGCGCCCTTGCAAAATAACAGGGCTTCTGCTAAGCCTCTCCCTCCAGCCACTAGGCAGCTTTCTAACTACCCTAACAAATCTTGGACCAAATGGAAATAAAGCTATTTGAAGAAAAAAAAAATCAAACTATAGCATATTGAAGGAAATATACAGCCAGATTTGACCCAAGAAAAAGTAGACGGGGAGACAAAGTTCAACTTCAGCAACTCAGGTATTCTCAATGGATATTAATTTTTCTTTTCTGTACTCCCCAGCTGAGGCAGGAATGCATAATTGTTTTCTTTTTACCTTAACAATAAGATTTGAATACTTTTCATGACCATCAATATACGTATTCGTCAATAATTTAAATGGTTGCTTAGTATTCTATTCTATCTAGTGTTCTATAGTATTCTATTGCATTTTCTCTTCCTTGTGTTAGGGATACAGTGTTTATAGGCTCTCCACATATTCCTATCAAAATCAGCTTTAAGAAAATTCTCTGATTATAGATAATAGGTTGATCTTGTTAATTCATTCAACAGACAGTTGTGGAGCCAAGTACACTGGTGTTGAGGAGGGAGTAGAGGCAAGAGAGAAATGTATTAGAGGAATGGATAGGAATGAGATAAAACATATCCTCAATGCTTATGTGCTACTTTTTCTAGAAAAATGTATTTTTTTTAATCAAATATGGCTCCATGGTCTTGTTTTCTCTTAAAGAAATTTCAGTCTTGGTTATAGGGGAAGGGTAGGCTTGTGGGAATAGAGAGGCTTTTCCAATCACATGTTACTTTTGAGAGTGAGGCAACTACATGGTAGTGGAATAGATACGTAGCTGCATACTTATTTGTTAAGAAAGGGGCTCTTTTTTCCAAATGCCATCCATATGGTTTAAAAATTACAAATATAAAAACTCATTGTAGAAAACTAAAAANAAAAAAAAAAAAAAAAAAAGATAGAAGAGAATGAAGATCAGCTCTAATTGTGACATCCAGAGAAAAACGTTTTTAACGTTTTCAGATAGATTATGCCTTTTTACAAAAATGAGACTATAAGTCTTCTTGTTTTTATAAAAAGGCAGAATCTTGGAGACACAGAAATAGCAGCATTAAAAGAGATTATAGTGCTAAATGTTCCCATCAAGAAGAAAGACCTCAAATTAACAAACTGACAAAACTGACATTAAACAGGGAGGAACTAGAAAAACAAAAACAAAACAACTCCAAAGCTAGCAGAAGAAAAGAAATAATTAAAATTAGAGCTGAACTGAATGAAATTGAGACATGAAAAACCATACAAATATCAACAAAACCAAAAGTTGGTTGTTTGAAAGAACAAATAAGATTTATAGACCACTAGCGAGAGTAATTAAAAAAAATCGAGAAGATCCAAATAAACACACTCAGGAATGACAAAGAGGGCATTACTATCGACCCCACAGAAATAGGAAAAAAACCCTCAGGGACTATTACAAGCACCTCTATGCATACAAACCAGAAAACCGAGAAGAAATGGATAAATTCCTGGAAACATACTACCCCACCAAGATTGAACCAGGAAGAAATAGAAACCCCAAACAGACCAATACCAAGTTTCAAAATGGAATCAGTAATAAATAGCCCTCCAACCGGAAAAAGCCCTGGATCAGACAGATTCACAGCCAACTTCTATAAGATATGTAAAGAAGAGCTGGTACCAATCCTATTGAAACTATTACAAAAAGATGAGAAGGAGAGACTCCTCTGTAACTCCTTCTATGAGTCCAGCATCATCCTGATACCAAAACTTGGCAGAGACACAACAGAAAAAGGAAACTTCAGGCCAATATCTCTGAAATTATTTGCAAGCATCCTCAACAAAATACTAGCAAACTTAATCCAGCAGCACATCAAAAAGTGAATCCCTCACAATCAAGTTGACTTTATCCCTGGGATGTAAGGTTTGTTCAACATATGCAAATCAATAAGTGTGATTCATCACATAAACAGAACTAAAAACAAAAAGCACATGATCTTCACAATAGATGCAGAGAAAGCTTTGGATAAAACTTAACATCCCTTCATGATAAAACTTCCAACAAACTAGGTATGACGGAACCTCAAAATAATAAGGGCCATCTATGACAAACTCATAGCCAACATCTTACTTATTGGGCAAAATGTGGAAGCACTCCCCTTGAGAACCAGAGAAAGATAAGGATGGTCTTTTCATTCCTGTTTAACAACGTGGTACTGGAAATCCTAGCCAGAGGAATCAGGAAATAAAAAGCATTCAATAGGTACAGAGGAAATCATACAACCTTTCTTTACAAATGGTATGATTTTATACCTTGAAAACCTTATAGTCTCTGCCCAAAAGTTCCTAGATCTGATAAGCAACTTTAGCAAAGTTTCAGGATAAAAAAATCAGTGTATTAAAATTAGCAACATTTCTATACAACAATAATGTCCAAGCTGAGTGCCAAATCAAGAATGTAATGCCACTCACAAAAGACACACAGATAGACAGACACCAGACACACACACACACACACACACACACACACACACACAAAATACTGCCTTGGAATACAGCTAACCAGGAAGGTGAAAGGTTGAAAGGTCTCTTTAATGAGAATTACAAAACACGGCTCAGAGAAATCAGAGATGACACAGACAAATGGAGAAACATTCCATGCTCATGGTTAGGAAGACTCAATATCATTAAAATGGCCATACAGACCAAAGGAATGTACAGATTCAATGCTATTTCTATCAAACTACCAATGACATTTTTCACAGAATTGGGAAAAAAATAACTATTCTAAAATTCATGTGGAATCAAAAAAGAGCCTGAATAGCTAAAGCAATCCTAAGCAAGAAGAACAAAGCTGGAGGCATCACTCTATCAGACTTCAAACTATGCAAGGCTACAGTAACCAAAACAGCATGGTGCTGGTGCAAAACAGACACAAAGACCAGTGGAACAGAAGAGAGAACCCAGAAATAAGGCCACACACAACCATCTGATCCTTGACAAAGTAGACAAAAACAAACAATGAGAAAAGGACTCCCTATTCAATAAATGGTGCTAGGATAACTGGCTAGCCATATGCAGAAGATTTAAACTGGACCCCCTCATTTAACCATATACAAAAATAAAGTCAAGATGGATTAAAGACTTACATGTGAAACCTAAAACTATAAAAACCTACAGAAACAGAATGGGAGGAAATATTTGCAAACTATGCATCTGACAAAAGTCTACTATCTGGAATCTATAAGCAACTTAAAAATAAACAACTGGATTAAAAATAAGCAAAGGATATGAACAGACACTTTTCAAAAGAAGACATACACTTGGCCAACAAGCATATGAAAAAAATGCTCAACATCACTAATCATTAAAGAAATAAAAATCAAAACCACAATGAGATACCACTTCATACCAGTCAGAATGACTATTATAAAAAAAAAAAAAAACAGTTGCTGGTGAGGTTGCAGAGAAAAGGAAATGATTATACACTGTTGGTGGGAATGTAATTAGTTCAGCCACTGTGGAAAGCAGTTTGGAGTTTTCTCAAATAAATTTAAACAGAACCACCATTAAACTAAGCAATCCTACTGCTTAGTATTATACCCAAGAGAATATAAATAATTCTATCATAAGCACACATGTATGTGTATGTTCATTGTAGTGCTATTCACAATAGCAAAGACATGGAACCAACCTAAATGGCCATCAATGGTTGACTGGAGAAAGAAAATGTTGTACATATACACCATGGAATACTACACAACCATAACAAGAAATGTCCCTTGCAGCGACATAGATGAAGCTAGAGGCTGTTATTTTAAGCAAATTAAGGCGGAAAGAAAACCAAATATGGCATGTTTTCCCTTATAAGTGGGGGGCAGACATTCAGTACACGTGGATGCAAAGAAGGGAATGACAGAAACCAGGGTTTTCTTGAGGGCAAAGTGTGGGAGGAGGGGTGAGGATCAAAAAATTACCTATTGGGTATTATGCTTATAACCTGGGTTACAAAATAAACTGTATACCAAACTTCCATGACACACAGTTTACCCACGTAAATCCTGAATGTGAATATGTACCCCCTGAACCTAAAATAAAAGCTGAGAAGAAAAAGAAAAGAAAAAATATACTATTTTGTTGCCTAATCGTTTTACCTTAATAATACATTCTCAGCATTTTTTTCTATGTCAATAAAACACACCTATCAATCCATGATTTCAATGGTTGCTTATTACTTTATTGTACATCTGTATATAACCAAACCCTAACTGATAAGCATTTATTTTACTCTAAATTACTTGCTTTTCTTTAAAATGCTTAGATGAGGCCGGGTGCGGTGGCTCATGCCTGTAATCCCAGCACTTTGGGAGGCCGAAGCAGGCGAATCACGAGGTCAGGAGATTGAGACCATCCTGGCCAACATGGTGAAACCCTGTCTCTACTAAAAATACAAAAAAATTAGCTGGGCATGGTGGCATGTGCCTGTAGTCCCAGCTACTTGGGAGGCTGAGGCAGGAGAATTGCTTGAACCTGGGAGGTGGAGGTTGC
>NW_016107593.1:673209-743703 GCF_001604975.1 Cebus imitator
AAAAAAAAAAAAAAAAAAAAAAAAAAAAAGCCTATATGAGCATCTTTGCATGTACAACTTTGTATCCTTATCCAATATGTTTTTAGGGTAATCCCTTTTCAATGAAATTGCTGAGTTAAACATTTTCACACTGATTCATGTTGCCAAGCTGCTTTCCAGCAGGGGCCAGTACACATAACCATAAAAAGTGTATCCATGTTCTGTTTCCTCCAAACCAAAACCTGTACTGGTCTTTAGAATTTCTTTCATCAATTGGAGAAATAAAATACAGTTTCTTAACATTTCAAGTTGTATTTTTTGATTATTAGTGATTTTAAACATCTTATCACGATTTCTAAGAGTTCTATCATTTTAGTTCTTACATTTAAGTCTTTGGTCCATTTTGAGTTAATTTTCTTTTTCTTTTTTATTGAGATGGAGTCTTGCTCTGTTGCCCAGGCTGGAGTACAGTATGGCATGATCTTGGCTCACTGCAACCTCCGGCTCCCGGGTTCAAGGGATTTTCCTACCTCAGCCTCTCAAGCAGTTGGGATTATAGGCATGCGCCACCATGTCTGGCTAATTTTTGTATTTTTAGTACAGACGGGGTTTCACCATGTTTGTCAGGCTCATTTCGAACTCTGGGCCTCGTGATCCACTGCCTCTGCCTCCCAAAGTGCTGGAATCTCAGACATGAGCCAATGCACCTAGCCAAGTTAATTTTCATATGTGGTGTGAGGGATGGGTCCAACCTCATCCTTTCAGATGGGCACATCCAGTTGTTTCAGCAGTATTTGTTGACAAGACTGTTGCAAAATCAATTGACCATAAAGGTATGAATTTATTTCTTGAACACTCAACCCTATTCTATCAATACATACAGTAGTCCTCACTCATCTGTGGATTTGCTTTCTGAGGTTTCAGTTACCTGTGGTCAACTACAATCCAAAAATATTAAATGGAAAATTCCACAAATGAATAATTCCTCAGTTTTAAATTGCATGCTGTTCCTCAGTTTTAAACTGCATGATGAAATCTTTTGCCATCCTGCTCTGTCCTGCCTGGCACATGAATCATCCGTTTGTCCAGCAGATCCCTGCTGTCTACGCTGTCCACCCTAAGTTAGTCACTTAGAAGCCATCTAGGTTATCAGATGGACTGTCATACAGTGCTTGAGTTCAAGTCACTCTTAGTAATGGCTTCAAAGCACAAGAGTAGTGATGCTAGCAATTTGGGTATGCCAAAGAGAAGCCTTAGGGTGCTTCCTTTAGGTGAAAAGGTGAAAGTTCTCTACTTAATCAGGAAAGAAAAAAATCCCTGTATGCCAAGGTTGCTAAGATCTGTGGTAAGAACAAATATGTCTATGAAATTGTGAAGACAGGAAAAAAGAAATCTGGTTTTGCTGTCACACCTCAAACTGCAAAAGTTAACAGCCAAAGTGCATGATGAATGTTTAGTTAAGACGGAAAAGATATTAAATTTGTGGGTAGAAGACGTGAGCAGAAGTGTGTTGTGACTATGGCAATCTGGCTTGGTACCACCCATGGTTTCAGGAACCCACTGGGGGATCTTGGAACACATCCCCCAGAGATAAGGAGGGACGACTATACATCTATTTTATACCAGTAAGTTACTGTTTTTTTTTTTTTAATTTTTTTATTTTAATTTTTTATTGATATGCATTTTTATACAGGCACATAAAAATTCAACTTGGCTTGGGAGCAGACTGCATTGCGTTGTATAAATGACTCTGGCCTGTGTACTTTGATTTTATAACTTGTAATCTTTTGTTTACAGTGAGGGGCTTTCTGTAACTTGTTTTAATTTAGAACACTTTGGTAGCAATAGAAACCCTGGATACATTTTTGTATGGTACATGTGATGCATATAGAATTAGTACTTTATTTTTATTTTTAAGAGGTAAAGCATTATGTTAGGGGGGAAAGTAGGGTGGGTTTCCAAATTTGCATTTTTTATATTAAAAATAAAGTCAAGATTTGGACAGTGTGGCCATTTTATTTCTGTAGCACTAGCTGTCTGGGTGAGCCCCCAAGGACGGGTGAGGGTGCTGGCTGCGAGGGGTGGGGACATGCCTTTATGTTAAAAGTTGTCATGGGATGGCATAACATCCCATATAAAAAAAGTTATTTTTTATTATACTTTAAATTCTAGGGTACATGTGCAGAACATGCAGGTTTGTTACATAGGTATGCATGTATGTGGTTTGCTGCATCCATCACCTCGTTATCTACATTATGTATTTCTTTCTTTTTTTTCTTTTTTTGGGACGGAGTTTCGCTCTTGTTACCCAGGCTGGAGTGCAATGGTGCGATCTCGGCTCACCGCAACCTCCGCCTCCTGGGTTCAGGCAATTCTCCTGCCTCAGCCTCCCGAGTAGCTGGGATTACAGGCACGCGCCACCATGCCCAGCTAATTTTTTGTAGTTTTAGTAGAGACGGGGTTTCACCATGTTGACCAGGATGGTCTCGATCTCTTGACCTTGTGATCCACCCGCCTTGGCCTCCCAAAGTGCTGGGATTACAGGCTTTAGCCACCGCGCCCGGCCTACGTTATGTATTTCCTCTAATGCTATCCCTCCCCTAGCCTCCCACTCCCCTGCTATCCCTCTCCTGACGAGTGTAGCTTTGACATAAGTTTTGAAATTGGGAAGTCTGAGTCCTCCAACTTCGTTATTTTTCAAGATTGTTTTGGCTATTCTTTTCATGATTTGGCTATTTCTATTTCTCTTTTGAATTGCCTATTTATGCCTATAGCAAATTACGTATTCATTTGATTTGTGAAAGGAGAAATTCCTCCTAATATCTCATGGCTTTGAGGAATGACATAAAATGAGCATGTGATGTGAGATTCAGTACAGTGTTTTAGCTATTTGTCTTTTATTGATTTTTGTGTGGAAAAAATCTAGATTAGGCAAGATTATGATCAGAAAAAATTTAAATTTTAATTACTACCATGAGCAAGACCACCTTAAGACAAAGATAAAATGAATTTAAGAAAAGCAAGCACAGTTAAAAACAGACTGCCTCAGTCAGCTTGTCAGTGGTTCCCAACCAGGACAGTAAATGTATGATGCAATGTGCAATGATTCATTGGTATGAGGAAAAAATATTAAAAGTCATTTTTAAAAATAATTAAAGCCAAATTAATTAAAATCTATAAGTAAAAGACAGTTGATTACAATAAGAAAACCCATGAACTCAGAATGTGTTGTTCAGCGTTTCAATCTTAAAGTCATAATGCACTGATTGTATAACCATATTTTCTCTTCTGTAAAATGACTGTAATCACAAGAACTCTCTCTCTCTCTCTCTCTACCCCCCTCCTCTCTCTCCCCTGTCTCCTTCCCTCCCTCCCTCCCTCCCTCCCTCTCTCTCTCTCTCTCTCTGTCTCTAAAGACAAAGTCTTACTCTGTAGCTTGAGCTGAAGTGCAGTGGTGTGATCATGGCTCACTGCAGCCTCAAACTCCTGGGTCGAGTGATCTGTTTGCTTCAGCCCCCAGAGTAGCTGGGACCAGAGGCATGCTCGAACCACACTTGGCTAATTTTTAAATTTGTTGTGGAAATAGGGTCTCATTGTGTTGCCAAGGCTTGTTTTGAACTCTTCTTCTCAAGAGATCCTCTCACCTTGGCCTCTCAAAGCACTGAGGTTATAGGCATGAGACACCACATCTGGCCTTGATCACAAGATTTTTATAAGTAATATATAGGAAACACATAAATATATAATGGAAGAATTATCAAGAGCAAAATGAATGTGATGCTCTTAAGTCAAGGTTACCTCTTTGACGTGGACCAATAAGGTGGCACCATGATACAAGATGACTTTGGGGAATTTGACATTCTTGAAATTTCCGTCTCTTGAAATATGTCACTTTGACTAACAGGACCTCATTCTCACTGTTTACAGTATTCTCTCCTTGAGGAGCCTTTGCTGGGGTTTTAGCACATCCTTCATTCATGTTTCAAGGGCTCATCCCCTCCTTTCCCTTCTACATTAAAATCCTCTTCTGAGGAAAACTGATGTGTTATAGGCAAGTAGTGACACGTAACTATTTTCATCTCATTAAAAACATCTATTTTATGCATACAGTTTGTAATATTTATTGTATAGTAATACAGTGACACATGTATTTATGTTAAAAGAAAAATGCCTATATTAGAAATATACACTTAAAAATATTTTCCTGATACTAGTGAAAAATAAGAGAAAATTGGAGGCCACAGGTCGATTTACGCCTCAGGCCATCCTCATGCATTTTCTTTATTTCTGTGCCTGTCTTGATAATGACTTAATTTCTTGACAACTTGAATCCTGTTACTTGGCCATCCAATTACTCCTTTTCCTTTTAGAGACAGGGTCTCGCTCTGTTACTGAGGCTGACGTGCAGTGGAGTCATCCTAGCTCACTATAGCCTCAACCTCCTGGGCTCAAGTGATCCTCCCACCTTGGCGTCCCAAAGTGCTGGGATTACAGACATGAGTTAAAGCGTGTAAAGCAATTGGAACAAAAATTGGCACAATGAATGTACTTCATAAATATGAACTATTATTATCATTGTTATAGACAGCATTGCATTATTTTTTAAAGTGAAAGTGAGAGTCTAGCAGTAAATAACCACATTAAAAGCAAACATTTGAAAGACAAATGCTGGTAAGTTAGGACTTGCCTTTATTGGAGCTGTGTCAGGGCAATTGCTCTGTGGACTCACAAACCAGGTGCAGGATGGAGGGGTGAATGGGTCTAACATAAATTCAGCAGACTGGGGCATTTCAGTGAAATTCCCATCACTCGGATCTGTACCATGGGATCTCAATGAAATCTATTCTGTCCACATCCCTTTTCCATACATTTTGAATTTCACCTGTTTCATTTATTACAGTGCATATGTGGAACACCTCAGGGGATAGAAATCTTGCAAGAAAAATGATGGCTTACAAAGTTGCCCTGGAGGAAAAAACAAAACAAAAATAAAAGTTCTTGCCTTTGAAACATCTGCCAGCATGTATTTTCCCATGTGCCAGTTATTATTTTAGAGAATTTCTCTTCAGAAACATGAGCACAAATTTTTTTTGCAGGCTTGAAGTTCAGTTTAAATAGCTGAAGCACTTTGCGTAATTATTTGTAAAAGATTTAAAGAAGAAACAAAAACAATATTCATTTTCCTTCTCTTCTTTAGCAACTTTTGCCAGTAAGCAGATTAATTAAAAATGCTATATTTTAGGCTTTACACCCTTGACTTAAATCCCTTGAGAGAATTCTTTGCTATTTAAAAGCTACTATAACCCTAGGATCACGTTGTTATTATTTATAACTAGCTCTGGTTGATTGGGGGGTAATGAAGACATCACTGCAGCTAAAGTAGGGTTTTTTCCCCCCCTTAGGAAAAAAATATCTAAGCTCTGCTGACAGGAAAATTAGATCATAAAGGAGAAAATGGGACTGCATGGTTTATTTTGTAAGCAGTATCTATTTAAGAGATAACTTCTTTAATAGGAGTTTATAGTGCTTCCAGCTATATTCCCTTCTGTCATATTTAGTGAGAAAATTTACAAGGCAAAAAATTAAACACCTTTAGGTTTGCCTCAGGCTCCATGTCTATCTGGTATAGATCTCAACAAAGGTGGATATTATTATCTTGTTTAGTTTTAAGGCAAGGAACAGAGAGTTATTGTATATACATCTTTAAACAAGTTTTATAGGCAGGAATGTGCTGTACTAAAAGGTGGAGATGAGGTGTAACTTTGTTTTTGAATAGTTGATGTAGTGGCAGGAGCACTGAACAGGGAGTCTCAGGAGCTGGATTCTAATTATGGCTTTGTCACTAGCTAGCTCTGTGTCTGTAAGCAACCTACTCAACTTCTCTTCATTAATTGAGTCATTCATTAGAAAGGCTTAAATAGAGAAAATGAGACTGGCCTCGTATATAGAATGAGGGTATTAAGTTGTACCATGGGCATTTAAACATTTTGGTTACAACTCACAGTAAGACATGAATTTTATATTATAGCCTAGTATACATACAGACATGTATGAATAGGCACATAAACATAAAGTTTCAACAAAAAAATTAGTGTTACTCTTTCGGTGTATGATTCCTCCACCCAGCATCCTGCTTCCCTAATGAGTGGCTGGAAACTTTAATAATTTAAGAAAAGGCTGAGAATGGTCTACTTGATTCTCTCTTCCAAATTGTGTATTCTTCTCTATTGCCAATCAAAGGAATGCCTCATGTTTGAATTTTAGGTTAGGGTTTGAGGAAAAGGTCTGGAAGAGGGGCTGCTAACTCATCCTGGTGAAAGGCTGGCCCTGCCTGTGACTGTTATGAACAATGGGATTTCAAGACTCATAGACATGGCAAAATATTGGGCTCTAGTTAGTTTAATCCTTTTATTATTTCAGGGCCAATCCAAATAGTAATTTTAAAAAGTCAAAGTATTAACTTCTCTGCTTAGGCACAGTCAGGAAGAGTAAAATACACCTTTGTTGAAATTAAGGATTATAGACCAGGCATGGTGGCTCATATCTGTAATCCTAGCACTTTGAGAGGCCAAGGTAGGTGGACTGTCTGAGCTCAGGGGTTCGAGACCAGCTTGGGCAACACTGAGAAACCCCATTGCTACTAAAACTGCAAAAACTTAGCTGGGGGTGGTATGCAATTCTATAGACTCAGCTATTCTGGAGGCTGAGGCACAAGAATTGCTTGAGCCTGGGAGGCTGATGTTGCAGTGAACTGAGATCATGCCACTGCACTCCAGCATGGGTGACAGAGTGAGACCCTGTCTCAAAAAAAAAAAAAAAAGAAATTAAGGATTACATAATAATCATAACAATAATAGTAGCATAATACTGAATTTTCATAGCAAGTTAAAAACTGTCAAATAATAGTATACATATAAACATATATACAAATTTTTATAGTCATTTTTAATCCACTTATGAAGTGGCATTATTCTTATTTTACATGTGAGCAAACTGAGGTTCATTTAATATGATTTGCCCATCTAGTAATTACATCTAGGAGTTGGAAAGGTATGCATATGATGAATTTTCACAAGGTGAACACAGCCGTGAAACCAGCACCCAAAGCTAGTCCCTCAGAGGCCCCTCTCATGCCCTACCCCAGGGATTAGGTCTTCCCAGCCTCTGCTGCCAAGGAAAACCCTTGTCCTGACTTCTGACAGCACCATTATATTTGTGTGTTTTTGAACATATAAGATTCAAATAATAAAGTATGTACTCCTTTGTATATTTTTAGAAAAGAAAATACTAAGAGCCTATAAATATTTATTTAGTGGAATATCCATATTATTTTAGATACTTTTAATTGGTTCCCTTAGATGAGCTGTTTTGTTCTCTCCTGATGAGTCAAGAATACTGGCTTTGAGATGAAGATGAATACACTTCTGTCAAAGGGAAGTTATGCTTGATTTGGAGCTCTGTTTGAACAGCTCAATTAATCAGATCGTAGTGGTAAAATACTGCCACTTTCAGGACTCATTGCAGGTGGTATTAAATTATAGAGTCTAGTCTTGATGTTTATGAATAACTCATAATAAATAAATAGACTTAGCATTTTTACACAGTTACTAATAGACTTTGACTTATTCCTGTGGGCTGATTTAATGTGTTCAGTCAGCTGTCAGGAATGGGTGCCCAGGAAGCATTGCCAGTGAACAAAGTCTAGAAGGGGCATTTCTACTAAGGGAGGATGGTGCTTTGCTCTTAATGGATAAAACCCCCAGATCTTGTAGATGAATCACATAGAGCTTATTGACTTGGAGACTCTCCTCATTCTCTGGACACTTGGTTTTAGCAACCAAACAATTTTGTTTTCTAATATAGCTAGAGAGCTATCATTATGGTTTAAGAGGGAGTCACATTAGGCTGAATCTCAGGGCCTCAGTTTCCATGTCTGTAAAATGGGGATGACAAGACCTGCCTCACAGTATTGTGAGGATTAAATGAGAGAATACAAGCATTTAGAATGACACCTGTCACATAGTAAGCACTCAATCAGTATTATCTACTAGAGATAGACTACTGAACAGGTAGTAGTGCAATGAACTGAATATTTATGTCCCCACAAAATTTATATGTTGAAATTGCAACTTCCAATGTGATGGTTTTAGGAGGTGGGACCATTGGGAGGTAATTAGGCAATGAAGGTGGATCCCCTCATGAGTGGGATCAGTGTCCTTACACAGAGAACCCCAGGAAGCTCTCTTGCCCTCTTTTCATCATGTAAGGATACAAGATGGCAGTTTGCAATCTGGAAGCACAGCCTCACCAGAACTCGACCATGCTGGTACCTTGATCTTGAACTTCTAGCCTCCAGAACTGTGCAAAGTAAACTTCTGTTGTTTGTAAGCCACTCAGTCTATGGTACAGATGTTCCTAGTCTTACAGTAGGGTTATGCAAAGTCAAAAAGTTGTAAGTTCAACCATCATAAGTCAGAGACCATCTATACTTTGTTACAGCAGCTGGAACTAAGAGAGATGGACTAATTCACTACATGGCTGCCCACATGGTGTGTTCTGAGGGGTTCCAAGAGAGTTCCATCTATAGAAAGAATTTCTGTAAACCATCATCATCCGTAAGAGATTTACTATTGGTTTTGTTAAATGGCAGGGCAGGCTGGACACGGTGCCTCATGCCTGAAATCCCAGCACTTTGGGAGGCCAAGGCAGGCAGATCAGGAGGTCAAGAGTTCGAGACCAGTCTGACCAACATAGTGAAATCCCTTCTCTACAAAAAATCCAACAATTAGCCAGGCATGGTGGTGCACGCCTGTAATCCCAGCTACCCGGGAGGCTGAGGCAGAAGAATCGCTTGAACCTGGGAGGGGGAGGTTGCAGTGAGCTGAGATTGTGCCACTGCACCCCAGCCTGGGTGACAGAGCAAGACTCTGTCTCAAAAAAGGCAGGGCAATACCACAGAGCACAGAGACGTCAGCCAAACTTCTGTGACTCACTCACTCAGTCTCTTCTCATATTTCTGTTTTTTCCCAGGTTTCCTCATTATTCTGTTATCTTATTGAGGCTGCCAATGCTGATTGTCTATCTTTAGCCCAAACATACTTTCTTGAGTTCTATAAACCTGTTACCAGTTGTCTGTGAGGTAACTTCATTTGAATATTTTACAGATATCTTAATCTGAAGATGTTCAAAACTGACCTTGCTATTTTCTCCCCTTCATCTGGATGAATTAATAAAATTATTCACTCAATTGTGCACTCATCATAAACATATGAAACTCCAGTGCCAAGCTAAGTACTGGGAACACAGTGGTGAACACTGTGAACTTGACCCTTTTCTCATGGAGCTTGCAGTCCGTGGAGGGACAGGGAAATAACCATTATAGTGTCATGTAGTCAATGCTACAATGGGACAGCGCATAGGGCTCATAAGACAATTAATGCAGATGTAAGCAATCAGGAGGACATTCTGGAGAGTCATGTGTAAGAAAAGATCTCAGCTGGGCACAGTGGGTCATACTTGTAATCCCAGCACTTTGGGAGGCCAAGGTGGGCAGATCACCAGGTCAGGAGTTTGAGACCACCCTGGCCAACACAGTGAAACCCTATCTCTACTAAAAATACAAAAAAATTAGCTGGGTGTGGTGGCACACACCTGTAACCCCAGCTACTTGGGAGGCTGAGGCAGGAGAATCACTTGAATTTAGGAGGCGGAGGTTGCAGTGAGCCAAGATTGCTCCATTGCACTCCAGCCTGGATGACAGAGCGAGACTGTCTAAAAGGAAAAAAAAAAGAAAAGATCTCATTTAAGTTAGCCAGGAAAAAGGAAGCAGAGTAGATAGATACCAGCTAAAACTTAGAATTGCATTGGAATTTGTCTCTTACCCTCACTCTCCACAACATTCGCAAATGTCTCTGGACTCATCTATATATATGAGTGAGTAAATTTTTTTTTTTTTTTTTGAGATGGAGTCTTGCTCTGTCACCAGGCTGGAGTGCAGTGGAGCAATCTCTGCTCACTGCAACCTCCACTTCCCCAAGCAATTCTCCTGCCTCTGCCTCTGGAGTAGCTGAGACTATAGGTATGTGCCACCATGCCCAGGTAATTTTTGTATTTTTAGTAGAGGCGGGGTTTCACCATGTTGGCCAGGATGGTCTCGATCTCTTGACCTCATGATCCACCTGCCTCGGCCTCCCAAAGTGCTGAGATTAAAGTCGTGAGCAACTGCATCCAGCCATTTTTTTTTTGTTTTTTGACAGAGGGTCTTAGTGGTCACACAGGCTGGAGTGCAGTGGCACAATCACGGCTCACTGCAGCCTCGACATTCTGGGCTCAAACACTCCTCCTACCTCAGCCACCCAAGTAGCTGGGACCACAGGCATGTGCCACCACACCCAGCACATTTTTTGATTTTTTTTTGCACAGACAAGGGTCTCTCCATGCTGCCCAGTCTGGTCTCAAACTCATAGGCTCAAGCGAGTCTTCTGCCTTGGCCTCCCAAAGTGCTGGGATAACAGGCTTAAGCCACGATGCCTGGCCAGTATTAATACTAACAATAATGTTTGTTGAGTACATAATACATGCCAGACACTCGTAGAGCACTTGATGCACATTATCTCATTTAATTTTCACCACAGCCTCGTAAGTCCTATTGTTTTCACTTTAGAGAAGAGAAAACCGAAGCACAAAAAGGTGAGTAACTTTGCCCAGCTTTATGCAAAAAGTAGATACCAAACTAGGATTCGCACCTGGAATGGGTCAGAGTATTACCATCCTCAGCCACTCTTCTGCCTGGTAGCCCTTCCCCTCATTCTCTCTTGCCTGGCCTCCCAATGATTCTATTTGCCCCCATTCTTGCCATTTCCAAACAATCTCCCACACTGGCCCCAGAGTAGTCTTCCTAAAATATGACTCGAATCACGTCATCCCTCCCTGCCAATGTTCACCAGTGCTTTCTCCAGCCAGCAGAGCCATGTTATTTCACCATCTTATCTCCCCGTCTCTGACCCTCTGTGGGCAACAGGCCCCTGGCTCCCACTCCGGCAGCCTTGCTCACCATTCCCTGGTTGCTTTCCAAGTTTTCTCTGCATTGACCGTGGATCTCTTGCATTCCTGGATCTGCACAGTGCTGCCTCCTCCTTTATTTTCAAATCCCGTTCTTCTTTTTGTTGGACTGGTGCTTACACGAGCTTCAGTGTTTAGCTCCTCCCCTACCTCAAAGCCCTTCCATATTAGCCAGGGGTCTCCAGAGGGACTGACCAGTAAAATATATGTGAATATAAATGGGAGTTTATCCTCGAGAACTGGCTTATGAGGTTCTAAGGTAAAGCTCCCTGATGGGCTGTCTGCAAGCTGAGGAAAGAGAAGCCAGTAGTGGCTCAGTCCAAGGGTAAAAACCTCAAAACCAGGGAAACTGACAGTGCAGCCCTTAGCCTGAGGCCAATGCTCAAGAAACCCAGAGAAGCCACTGGTGCAGGCCCCCAAGTCCAAAGGCTGAGGAACCTGGAGTCTGTGGTCTAAGGCAGGAGGAGAGAAAGCAAAGCGTCCAGCAGTGGAAGAAAAAGCAGGAGAGGATTCTGCAGGCTGCTTGTAGCCCTTCTTCCTGCTTTGTCCCAGCCACACTGGCAGCCAGTTGAATGGTGCCCACCCACACTGAGGGTGGGGTTCCTCTCCCAGTCCACCCACTCAAATGTCAATCTCCTCTAGTGACATCCTCACAGACAAACTCAGGAACAATGCTTCCTCTGCCATCTAGGCATCCCTCTGTCCAGTCAAGTTGACACCTAGCATTAACCATCGTAACCTTTCAGTCTGGTGAGAGTCTTCACTCCATGCCCCCAGCACCCTCTCCCCTGACCCCAGTGACACTCTCCCTAATGAGTCACTTACAAACCTCTAATAAAGGGGTCTCCAAGCCAGGCGCTGGCAGACCAGTATCAGTCTGTGACCTGTTAGGGACCAGGCCATACAGCAGGAGCTGAGTGGTGGGCAAGTGAGTGAGAGCTCCATCTCCTGTCAGATCAGCAGTGACTTCAGGTTCCCCTAGACGCGTGAACCCTATTGTGAACTGTGCATGTGAGGAATCTAGACTGCGTGCTCCTTCTGAAAATCTAATGCCTGATGATTGGTTACTACCTCCCATCGCTGCCAGATAAGACCGCCTAGATGCAGAAAAACAAACTCAGGGCTTCCACTGATTCTACATTATGGTGAGTTGAATAAATATTTCATTATCCATTACAATGTAATAGTAATAGAAATAAAGTGCATAATAAATGTAATGTGCTCAAATCATCTCTAAATCAGCCCACTCTGCTGGTAAATGGAAAAATTGTCTTCCATGAAATTGGTCCCTGGGGCCAAAAAGTTTGGGGATTGTGGCTGTAATGAACTTTCTGTTTCTTGCCTTTCTGTTCTACTAGACTGTGAGCTCCGTGCAGACAAGGGCTGTTCTTGTTTATTTTGGCATCCCTAGCCCATTGCCTGGACCAGAGTACTGCTCAACAAATGATTGATGAGTGAATAAATAAAAGTCTGTCATACAGAGAGCAGGGCTCTGGGGTGACAGGACTGAGAAATGGAATGGAGAGGACTTAGGAGCAGCAGCTCAGGGGCACTTTGCTAGTATTTGGAGGAACTTACCAGAGGGTAAGACATAATTACTTATCAGCAAATGAAGAGACCAAGGGATATATAGAGAGGCCCCCAGGAACTGTGCTGCTGGTATCTCAGGGCTCCTGTCAGATGTGATTTTTATTATTCTTTTATTAAATATCTCCTGTGGCATCATCCAAAGTGGCTCACTTAACAATACGAGAATTTATTCTCACCATCTTTTCTTCCTTCCTTTGTTCTTTTTTCTTTCCTTCCTTTCCCTCTCTTCTTTCTTTTATTATAACGACCTTCTCAAAATTACAAAATTAGTTTTAAGCATTAGTATATATGCAAAATTAGTATATGTGCGTTGACAGTAGGAACTTATAGACAAGCAAAATTTTGAAAATTATTATTGTATTCATTTATCAGGATTTCCATGACAAAGTGCTGCAAACTGGGTGGCTTAAAACCACAGATATTTCTTTTCTCACGGCCCCAGAGGCCAGGAATCCCACACTGAGGCCTGGACAGTGTAGCTCTCTGAAACACAGAAGGGAGAATCCTTACTTGTCTCTTTCTAGCTTCTCCTGGGACCGCCAAGACTTGGAGTTCCTTGGCTGGCAGCTGCATCACCCTAATTCCTGCCTCTCAGCACGTGGCCCTCTCCTCGTGTGTCTGTTATCACATGGTCCCCTCCCCTGCATGGCTTTCCCCTCTTCTTATAAGGACAGCATTCATATTGGCTTAAGGGTTCATTCCAGTGTGACCTCATCTTAACCAATCACATGTGCATTGACCCTGTTTTCAATAAGGTGACATTTTGGGGTACTAGGGATTAGAACTTCAACATATCTCTTTGGGAGACACAGTTCAAACCGTATCTAATATGTTCCTGCCATTCAGAGATAACCATTGGTAACATCTTATTGAATATTTTTCCAGATCTTTTAAGAAATGCTATGTATATATATGTGTATTTTTTTTAACTGACATGAACCGTGTATACTGTTGTATAAGGCTTCCGTGTTTTTTCTTTTTTAGTTAGTGATCTAAGGTGATTTGCTTTTGTTATCTGATTTCTTTTGTTTCACTTTGTAAGTCTTGTTTTCTGGCTTATTTGCTGTGAATTTTAGCCATTATATCTGAAATGTGATCCTGTAGTGCTTTTTTGAATTGCGAAGCATATTTTCTGATTATTAAGGAACTTGCGGGGTTCCTTGTGGGGATAAGAAAAGAAAAAAAAAGATTTAAAGTCCCCGTTTCATTATGCATAATCCATGTGAGCATGTCTTATGGACATTTCCTCTCTAATTGACGTTCAGAATTTGAGGATCAAGCTGAGCACCTACTATCTACCCCAGCGGAAGAGGGCTGAGGTCAAGTGTGACTCTCCTTTGAATCTCTCCGATTAGATTCAATGAGCTGCATGCCTAATGAAAGTTCCTATCTAAAGGCTCATTTGTTCAGAGGAACTTTTTCTTAACCTTTCTTTTCTCTACCTAATGCAAATGTCTGCAAGGAGCTGCAAAGAAGAAAGCTTTGCTGTTTAAGCATAATCTAGATACTTGCACAAGGGAACTAAAATAAAATAAGACATAACAGAAAAGAGGATATGAGCTCATTTTTATTTTCCATTTTTCTTTCTCTCTCTTTTCTCCTGTTTGTAAGGAAGAAGCTAAAACTGACCCTCGTGCTTTTCAGAAATAGAAATGTCTTTTCTGCCTTAAAAAAGAGGAATATATAATGTTTATGATGGCAGGGATAACTGAATGGGAGCTGTCCAGCTGAGCTAATGGAAAATTGATCCTCCAGTGATCAGGTGTGTAATCCCTGAGAGACAGGGGTTTGGTTAGGAACGTTTTGCAGTGAGAAAGTGGTAATCACCAATGTGGAAGGATTTGTGAAATACTGGGAATAAACACTCTGCCAACAAAAATATTTTTTTTTCTACTGACCCACCAAGATGCCTGAAGTTATGACAGTACATGCACTTGTTGGGGAGATGTCATTGAAGGACAAGTTTAGAATACAAAGGTTATCTGTGCTTGATCCACATACAATCATTGTCTTCAGTCATATGATGCCTGCGTGAGCTTGGGATGTTCAGAGTCAGCTAATGCAGAATGGGACACAGGGGTTAGAATACAGGGGTAAATTTTGTTGGGAGATAGAGACCAAGAGCATGTGGGCATTTAATTGTGAAGTGCTGCATGTAAGTAGGCATCTTAAGGGAAGCAGGAGTTTAGGGGCTTAGAATGAAGGTAAGAAGAAAGGTATGGCTATGAGAAAGCAAATGTAATGCTGCTGAACACAAAATACAGCACTAACTGCTTGGGTCCATGTCTGAGCTCTACTACTTACTAAATATGAAACTTTAGTCAAGTTATAGTTTCAGTTTCTTTACCTTTAAAGTGGGGGAAATAGTAGAACCAACCTTAAAAACCTGATGTGAGGATTAAATCCAATAACAAATGTAACATGCTTAACACAGATCCTAGAACATAGTAAATGCCCAAGAAATATTAGCTACTACTATTACTAATGTTGACCTATAAGACGAAATGTGTTTAGCATCAGCCTAGAAACGTTTAGCAGCACTACAACTTTTAATTCTTACAATAAGTTTTCTTTTCTTTTCTTCTTCTTTTTTCTGAGATGGAGTTTCGCTCTGTCATCCAGCCTGGAATGCAATGGTGCAATCTCTGCTCACTGCAACCTCCGCCTCCCGGGTTCAAGTGATTCGCCTGCCTCAGCCTCCCAAGTAGCTGGGATTACAGGCACTTGCCACCAGACCTGGCTAATTTTTGTGTTATTAGTAGAGACAGGTTTTGCCACTTTGCTCAGGCTGGTCTCAAACTTTGGACCTCAGGTGATCCACCTGCTTCAGCCTCCCGGAGTGCTGGGATTACAGGTATGAGTCACCTTACCTGGCCTAATTTTCTACTAATATCTAATTTTAGAGATGAAAAAATTGAAGCTTATAAAGGTTAAATAATGTGACCAATTTCAAGCAGCTAACATATCCCAGAATTTGAACTTGACTTAAAATCCCTCCAAGGCTCAGTAGGTTGCGGTGTTGACCCTGACAGCAGCTAGGGTCTTCAATGAGTGGCCACAGCTAACCTCCAAGGACAGATATCTTAGGCAGAGTTCTCTAGATGCAAATTGCAAGATTTGGCTGCAAGTGAGGGAGAACCTTCAGGAAAACCTGTAAGAGTGAGGAGAGCAAGAGAGGAAGGGAAAGGAACTGAGTGAGGGTGTGGTCTGAGGGAAAGCCTAGTCTTGGCATGGTCCATGGGAAAAGAGAGGGCTAAGAAAATAAATCAAACACACACTACTGCTGTCCCTCCTTCAGGTAAACAACTGGCCTTGTGTGCTCATTCAGTCACTGGCTTTGGGCTGCCTCCCCCTCCTTTCTCTTTCTCCTCCTGGGTGAGGTGGCTCCTAGTCATAGGCAATTATCCAGAGAAGCGGGCAACTTCCAATTCTCCAAGCAGCTGGGATGTGTATATCAGCCCAGATGATGTGGGCAGGGTACTCTTAGTTCATTTGATCTACTGTAACAAAGTGCTATAGACTGGGTGGCTTATAAGCAAAAGAAATTTATTTTTCATGGTTCTGGAGTCTAGGAAGTCCAAGATGAAGAACCCAGAGGATTCTATATCTGGTGAGGGCCTGCTTGCTGGTTCATGAACCACTCTCTCTTTTGCTGTGTCCTCACATGGTAGAAAGGGCAAGGGAGGCTGGCACGGTGGCTCATGCCTATAATCCCAGTGCTTTGAGAGGCCAAGGTGGGTGGGCTGCTTCAGGCCAAGAGTTCCAGACAACCTGGCCAACATAGTGCTATAGTTTAGTAGAAACCTCATCTCTACTAAAAATACAAAAATTAGCTGGGCATTGTGGTACACACCTGTAATCCCAGCTACTCAGGAGGCTGAGGCACGAGAATCACTTGAACTTGGGAGGCGGAGGTTGCAGTGAGCTGAGACTGCATCACTGCTCTCCAGCCTGGGTAACAGAGTGAGGTTCTGACAAAAAAAAAAAAAAAAAAAAGGCAAGGGGGAGCTCTCTTGGGCCTCTTTTATAAGGGCATGAATCTCATTCATGAGGACCCCAAGAATTTTGGGAGGACACAAACATTTAGATAGTGGCAAGTACCAATGATAACTACTACACCAGGAAAATCAGGCAGACAAAGTGCAAGGGGGTCAGTTTGGGAGGAATGTTACTTGAGGCAGCCTGTGGAAATACTGCCATTATGGAATAGGAGCCCTCATTAGAAAAGTATTCATGTTCATTGAATTTCAGAGTCAAGAGAAAATACAATAAAATAATAATACGTGAGACTATTGCTAAATTACAAAGTTGTGAAAAATCTGGTGAGGCCAGGTGAGGTGTGAGGGCTGATATCAAGGATGACCCTTCTTGAAACTCTCAGCTCAGAGACTCATCTATAGTCTTAAGGAAACATGACTATGGAAAACGGAGAGAGAGAGCGTGACCCTAGTCTGTGGCTTTCAGCGTGCGCTTCAGGGCACGTGGAGATGCTCAGAGGTTGAGCAACATCTCCATCTAACCTGAGAACAGGTGGAGCCAGCCTGTAATGGTGTCAGAGGCTTGGGTGGAGTGGAGTATAAATCGAAGCTTCATTTCTAGTTCTGCACCACACTCCTGCCTGAGCATCTTTACCCTGTGGATAATGGCTTTCTCATCTGTAAAACGAGGATGTTCCCTCAGCTCTAAAATGTCATTGTGTTTTGTTTGCACTCATACCAAACACCATTAAAGTGCAGTTTTCATCGAAATTAGATGTGACACTTTAAATATGCTTTGCCAATAATAAGCAATGGGTTTACTGCTTATTCTTTGTGTTTTGCTTTGAAAAATCAATGAAAAGCTTTGAAAAATTGGTTTTAAATAACACAGCACATGTTTTGGTAGAGATGGATGGTCATAGCAATGGAAGCAGTCTAAGGTGATGAGAGAGCCCATGAGGCTGACTGGTCACTTGTCTTTGGGGCAGGCCCAGCCGTTACCATTCCAGACAGGCAAGAATCACATCGCTCAACAGGGCAGGTGGAGGGCCACCTGATGAGGTTGTTGCTGCATTCAGAGAAAAATGGTAGGTAGAGCACTGCGGTTCATGCTTGTAATCATAGCACTTTGGGAGGCCCAGGTAGGTGGATCACCTGAGCTTAAGAGTTTGAGACCAGAGCAAAACTGTAATCTCTAAGTGATGGCTACTGCCTCAGTGATTTATTAGCACAGTCTCAGAAACAATAGTTTGCCGTTGATGAACATCAGTAGTTCCACTGATTTTTAGTCTCTGCTGGTGCATTTGCTCATTTAAAAGCTGGTCTTTACGAGGACAGTATTTCCTTGATCCTCGCTGGCTTCACAGTATTCTTTCTTTCTGCTTGTCTGTCTCCCTGACTCCATCTGCTTAGAATGACTTGCTGGTACGGTTTGGATTTGTGTCCCCAACAAATCTCCTGTTGAATATAATTCCCAGTGAGGGAGGGAGACTTGGTGGGAGGTGATTAGATCATGGGGGTTGATTTCTCATGAATGGGTTAGCACCATCCCCTTGGTGCTGCTCACGTGATAGTGAGTTGTTGAGTTGTTTAAAAGTATGCAGTGCCTAACCCCTTGCTCTCTCTCCCTTCTGCTCCAGCTTTGTAAGATGGGTCTGCTTTCTCTTTGCCTTCTACCATGATTGTAAGTTTCCTAAGATCTCTCCAGAAGCTGAGCAGATTCCAGCATCATGCTTCTTGTACAACCGACAGAACGGGGAGCCAATTAAACCTCTTTTATTGATTAATTATCCAGTCTTAGGGATATTTTAATAGCAATGTGAGGACGGTCTAATGCGCTTATGCTAATTGAAAAGTAGCACTTGCATATCATGGTCTAAATGATGTGCTAATACTTGTCATGTGTCTCTTGAGTGTGACCTAGGGACACTCAAAAACAGAAATTCAGAGGACAACTCTGAGCTGACATCCTCTGGTATCAAATGAGAATATATCATTTGAGCTTATGTCACTAAGTGGCGAGTCATGTGTGCGGAATGCTTTTAAACACCTACTCCACCTGACCTCTTCTTCAATAAGGAACACAGAATCAGGCTTATGTCATTTTTTGAGTATTTTATCCATTATAGTTATATGTTTGGAATTTGCTTGTAACTAACTGACCCATATGGATTTCTTAATTATGCTGACCTTTGATGGTTAAGAGAATTCTTCCCCAAGAGTGCTGGGGTTAAACCCCTGTCTTACTATGTTTTCTGTTGCTATAACAGAATACGACAGGCTGGGTAATTTATAAGAAACAGAAATTTATTTATCTCATGATTCTGGAGGAAGGAAAGTCCAAAATCAAGAGGCTGGCATATGGCGAAGGCCTTTGGACTGTGTCGTCAAATGGTGGAACGTGAGACAGCAAGTGAGCTCATGCCAAAAAGAGAGACACCAGGGCTGGACATGCTATTTTTAATTATAAAATTTTGATATTTTAGAAAAATTGGAACTAACAGACATGCTTTAAAACAACCCACTCTCTTAATAACTAACCCATTTCCATGATAATAAATGACATTAATCCATTGATGAGGGTTCTGTCCTCATTAGGACCTGCATTCCAACACTTGTGTTGAAGGTGAAACTTCCAACACATGAACTTTTGTGGGACACATTCAAGCCACAGCAGCCCCTGTGAGTCCAGTTCTTAGCAGCTGCAGTAGGTGGGAAGTAGATACTTTCGTTCACAGTTACTATGATATAAGCATTTGGGTCCAGGGTTTTGGCTGGGCAAACTACTCATTCAGTAAAAATATAGTAAGGTTATCGGGACATGGTGGTGCATGCCTGTGGTCCCAGCTATTTGGGAGGCTGAGGTGGGAGGACTGTTTCAGCCTGGGAGGTTGAGGCTAACATGAGCCATGATTGTGCCACTGCACTCCAGCCTGGCAGACAGAGTGAGACCAAGGGTCTATCTGTTATCACTCGCTTAAATGGTAGAAATTAAACCAGGGCACTTGTTATGTAACAAGTATCATTTAGATTGGAATTTTAGAGAAGGAAATCTTAGATCATCCTATAAGCTGGATTGTTTTACACCATATAATAAACAACCTGCCAATAGCTGTGTAAAAATGGCCTATTTATCCCAATGTTCTATGGGCTCCTCCTTGACATGACTCCAGTACTCTGATACCTACCCTGTATGTATGGCTAACCTATTAGGTTGCTTGTGCCATAAGGCCGTCCCCTTCAATGGTCCTATGCCATAAGGGTCCCCTTCAATTACTGTTTGCTTACATGTGGGTCTGCTAAAAAAGGCCTCTGCCTTCCAAACTACCATGAGCTCCTTATCAGTCCTTATGTTGCAGGCTTGGGGAAACAAATACAGTCCAGGCTCACCCTCTCAGTGTGCTCTGTTCCATCTGCCTCAGAGCCCAGGGGGATTGCCTGCTTTCAGAATAATCCCTTCTGCAGTGGATGTGCTGGTATTTCTTAGCTCCACCTATATTAACAAAACTTTTAAAATGTCACCTGAACTTAATTTTTTTGCTGGCCTAATAAATAGGAAATAGAATTTATAGAAAAGAAAATAAACCAGAGATGGCTTACTTCATAAAATAATTTTATATATAATTCCTCTTAATCACTAACATTGAATATATGTCCCTGAGTCATTGATAAATTTGCTTGACTTTTACAAAAAAGCTGTACACTCTTACCAGTGAAAGGATTCCATTAGAACTCAGAACAAAGTTTCTGCTGTCAGTTTAATAAAGGCAGAAATAGTCCTGAGGGAAACGATCAAGTGATTTGTTAATTATTAGTGGGAGACCAATGGTTCACTACTGCCTTCTATGAGAAACTGAAATCACTCCCAAAAGAAAAACTGAAGAAGCATTATTACAGTGTAACATACCATTGCGAACTTTCACTACATCTGTTAAACAACTGTCAGAAGCCTGACTGCATATATTGGGTTGAAGAACTAGAGAAACTAAGAAAATTTATTCTGAAGCAGGACTGAAACTAATCATGTTTTGACACCTGGACTAATGTCTCCCACTCCAAGGGGGCGAGGTCCATGATGATGATGTCAACATCGGTGAATGTTCATTACTCATTTCTGATGGTTTTGAATACTAATTTTGGTGGTTTTGTTTACTGTAGCAGAACCTGCAATTGAAGATGGAATGTGGCAATTTTACATGCTGTGAACAACATTAGAACGGTATTAGAATTAGAATTCGATTGTCACGTGACGAATCCAGTTATGTAGGTAAAGAGCCTGGCTCTTAGGGAATGTTAATACTGGAAGGATTCCAATTTCCAAAGGAGAAAATTGAGGCCTAGATAAAGAGTCACAGGCTTATGAAAAGTCTGATTTAGGAATCGTGCTATCTTTCTCTAATCATTGCCTTATACCATGCTCTGCTGATCTCTTTTTTTCTATTTCTCTGTGACATCTCAGGTTTATCCCATGGCTTTCCAGTCACTTTCAGTTATTAGCAACTCCAGTTTGGCCTAGGCCAATTTAAAATGCCAGTCTTAATGTAGGTTATCATCTTCCCTCCTCCTAGCATGGGCCAGGCCTGGCTGTGACGGGCTTGGAATAGGGAAAGAACATAGTCTGGTGTTCCATGCTTTCTCTCTCTTCCCTCTACTGTGCCTCCAGATTTTCTGGGGCTGGATATGGTAGGAGAAAAAAAAAATATATATATATATTTTAACTTAACTGGGTATGGAATTGCAATCCTGCGTTGGGTGTTGCCATTCAATGCTCTCTCTGTGACAGCTGTGCAAATGCTGGCCCCTTTGTGGCAAATGTATGAGTCCCTTGGAGGATTTAGTGAGATGCACCTGCAGACTGTCCCTTGCTATGCACAGCCAGCATGTTTAATTTGCAAGGCGGGTGTCTATGCTGAAGACTCTTTCAGTGAGGTCTTGTCCCAATGAAAAGCTCTCTAGAGTGGAGACTGACAAAATTGCTCAAGCTGATTAGCATCTGAAGTGTCCACTTTGCCCATGGCACATTCACCGTTCTTGTTTGGCTAAATCTAGGAAGGGTTTGCTGCTCTGCTGCAGACCTGCCTCTATTTTGCTTTTTAAAATTCAGGGCATATTAACAAGTCTGTTGCCTAAGCCAGTGTCCAAGCAGGGAACCAGTGTTAGAATCTCCTTGAAAATCCTTCCATTCCCCCTTCCTTGCTCTTGCCCTCCCTACAAGGCAAGTAACCCATGACTCTTGGGATTTTCCTCTCTTCCCGCCTCCCTTGCCTGTTGCTAGGTAGACTGGAGGAGGATAACACAAACTGATAATATCACAGTGAGGAGCTATGAGAAATGAAAAGGTGGAGAGGAAATTGAAGTGTACTGTTGCCAAAAGTGAGCTACGATTTCTTAGTTGTGTGGGGATTGTCTTGATCAAGTTTTGTGCTGAATCTTACCACTGCATGTTTCAGAGGCCAGATTTTCCATAGCTCTCAATGATTTATTGCTCTTTGTAGTAAAGGCACTGCAGTAATGAACAAAATGTAATGGACCGTGTTAGCAAATGGCATAGCTTGTGACTGTCCTGTTTACGGTTTTCTAAATTCAATGCAATGGTGTTCTGACCACTGGAGAATCTTTAATTTCATTTTAAAAGATACATTATAATACCTTCTTGAATTCGTACATGTAAAAGCCTACTAGGTAGCACACTTTCTCCGATGCATTTTGTCACTTGCCTAGCAGGTAACATTCCAATATTCCCTAGTGTTCAGGTCAGAAGAAAATTGGTGTTTATATTAGGTTTGCTATGGTTTTCATGAATCCTACTGAAGAGTTTTGCAAATAAGGTAATGTGTTTATATCTAACATAAATATTCAATGATTTGATTCATTTACCAAATATTATTAAAGAATTGCTATGAAACATCTTTTTAGAAATTGTAGAGCTTATGATTGGAATTTTTATAAAATGTCATGTTTTTAAAATTAGATTTTAAATTGTAAATCACCCTTTTAACATTATTTAAAATAATTTTCTCTGAAGTCCAAATTGAACAAAAAGGCTTTGGAGTCAGACATGACAGTGTCTACATTAGGCTCTGCCATTTACAGACAGAGGCTACATGGTTAACCTCTATATAACTCGGTTCCCTCATCTATAAAACGGGGATAGCTATCACTATCGTGTAGAAAAGCTTTGAGAATTATTTAAAGACTATATGAAATGCTTGGAAGAGCGCCCTGCCCACTGCACTCAGACTTTCTCTTACAGCCACCACTGGCTCTTGCGCCACATGGATGGCACTGCTGACCTCAATTCTTCATCCTCCCCCGGTCTGTGCTCTTTGCCACATGACTTGCAGTTTTTTTTTTCTGCAGAGCTAGAGCTCATTGCCTTCTCTTCCCTCCTAGTTTAGTCACATGACTGACATCAGCAAATAAGATACTACAGAGGCCTAAAAAAGCATGTATGTGTTTTCGTTTCCTATATCAATTCTCTTCTTCCTCTACCCTCCATGAGAAAGGTTGAAGGATGAAATGAGGAGGGGCCAACGAGGCTGTCCTCACCATCCCAGGAGAGGCCATCCTAGAACAGCTGAACTTCAGCTGACTGCTAGGCTTGGGTTGTTAGTTTAGCTGGGACCCCTCTAAATCACTGCTTGGCACAATTGGAAGCTATTACATGATGATTGTCTTAAGCCACTGCATTTTGTAGTGGTTTGTTCGGCAGCCTATTATACCAATAAATAACAGTCACGGCCATGAGCAATTCTTGGTTTGAATTTGTGGCAGCAATCTTCTTATGGGTGTATGGTTTATCTTCCCAGGTAGATTTATATCTCTTTGTTTTTTCTACCAGATAAGCTTCTTTGTGTTGTACTTTGTGATTGTAGGCACTCAACAAATATTTCTCAGCAAATGATAATGTATTTGTCTATTAATGGGATCAACTATGGCCTTCTGCCAAATATATTTAGGCTTAATTTTCAGCTCTGTTATTAATATTATTATTATTATTTTGAGACAGAGTCTTTCTCTGTGCCCAGATTGGAGTGTAGTCATGTGATCTTGGGGATACTACAGCCTTAACCTCCTGGGTGCAAGTGATCCTCCAACCTCAGACACTCAGAACCCACCCTCCCCCTCCTCCCGCCCCAGTAGCTTGGAACTACAGGCATGTGCCATCACACCCGGTTACTTATTTATTTATTTAATTTTTTCATAGAGACAAGATTTCACTATGTTGCCCAGGCTAGTCTCAAACTCCTGAGCTCAAGTGATCCTCCCACCTTGGCCTGCCAAAGTGCTAGGATTACAGGTGTGAGCCGCCATCCACAGCCTATTGTTTAACTGAGTGATACAGAAGAGATTTTCCTAATGTCCCTGACATTGTTTCCTTACCTACATATGTAAATAATAATGATAATAGTGTTTTTTAAATTAAGTGAGCTAATGTTTCCAAAAAAACTAGAGTAGGCACTTATTTTATTTTATTATTTTTATCGTACTTTAGGTTCTGGGGTACACGTGCAAATCATGCAGGGTTGTTGCATAGGTGCATACATAACCCAGTGGTTTGCTGCCTTCATTCCCCCTTCATCTATATCCAGCATTTCTCCCCATGTTATCCCTCCCCACCCCCTGCTGTCCCTCCTCTAGCCCCCCAACTGACCCCAGTGTGTGATGCTCCTCTCCCTGAGATCACCTGTTCTCATTGTTCAACACCTGCCTATGAGTGAGAACATGTGGTGTTTGGTTTTCTGTTCTTGTGCCAGTTTGCTGAATATGATGGTTTCCAGATTCATCCAAGTCCCTACAAAGGACATGACCTCATTGTTTTTTATGGCTGCATAGTATTCCGTGGTGTATATGTGCCACATTTTCTTTGTCCAGTCTATCACTGATGGGAATTTGGGTTGAGTAGGCACTTATAAAAGCAAAAATGTGAGTGGCTTCTATGGATTCCAACAAATGGGCTTAAGAGCTTATTTGGAAGTCCAAGCAGGGGATTACTATTCTCTTATCTTTCGTCAAGAATGATGGTCCCACATTAGAAAATTAGTCTTTACAGCCTTGGCAAAGACATACATGAAAACGGAAGAAGAAAGAGGGCTTAAGACAGGTCAACTGGATCAACAGGGTAACAGATGCCCCAATCTATTCACCCCGATTATTTCCTAGCTATTCTCTTGCAGTTTCCTTTCCATCCTGTCCACTTCCTCATCCCCAACACACCTGGCACCCTGCTATGGTCAGTTGGCTGCCTAGGTCCCTCTATGGAATATTCCTTCTGAGTAGAAAATGACCCATGCTTCTACTCTCTTACTCTTCCCCACCTAATCCCCTTCTTTTCAAATGCAGGTTACAATACATATTCTGCTTATTCTGGAACATGCCAGAAGACACTTGTGAGTCAACTTCATTTTTTACGGTGGTAAAACATACGTAACAGAAAATTTACTATTTTATTTTAACCCCCCTTTTTTTTTTGAGATGGCGTTTCACTCTTGTTGCCCAGGCTGTTATAAAATTTGCTATACATTTTGACTTTGGCATGATCTTGGCTCATCTCGACCTCTGCCTCCTGGGTTCAAGTTGATTCTCCTGCCTTAGCCTCCTGAGTAGCTGGGATTATAGGCATGTGCCACCATGCCCAGCTAATTTTGTATTTTTAGTAGAGACGGGGTTTCTCCATGTTGGTCATGCTGGTCTTGAACTCCTGACCTCAGGTGATCCACCTGCCTCAGCCTCCCAAAGCGATGGGATTACAGGTATGAGCCACTGTACCCAGACTGTTTTTTTTTTTTTTTGAGACAGAGTCTCACTCTGTTGCCAGGTGCCAGACTGGAGTGCAATGGCACAATCTTGGCTCACTGCAACCTCCGCCTCCTGGGTTCAAGCAATTCTCTTGCCTCAGCCTCCCGAGTAGCTGGGACTACAGGCTCATGCCACCACACCCAGCTAATTTTTGTATTTTTAGTAGAGGCGGGGTTTCACCATGTTGGCCAGGATGGTCTCGATCTCTTGACCTCGTGATCTGCCCGCCTTGGCCTCTCAAAGTGCTGGGATTACAGGCTTGAGCACCACGCCTGGCCTGTTTTAACCTTTTCAAAGTGTACATTACAGTAGTGTTAACTACATGCACCTAGTTGGGCAATATATCGCTAGAACTTTTTTATTTTGCAAAACTGAAACTCTATACCCATTGAACAACTCCCTCTTCCCCCTGTCTTGTGAATTACCTTTTAAGGAACAGTTGCAATGCTGAGCAGGCATTAAATGTAGAGTGGCAGCCTCCGGGGGTTTCCTGGGTGGTTGGGTGGGCCTTTCCTCATTCCCTCTTGATACAGTTTGGATATTAGTCCCCATCTACATCTCATATTGAATCATAATCCTTTATGCTGGAAGTGGGGCCTGGTGGGAGGTGTTTGGATTGTGGGGGCAGAAACTTCATGGCTTGGCTTGGTGCTGTCTTTTTGATAGTGATTTCTCCAGAGATCTGGTCATTTAAAAGCATGTGACATCTCCTCTCTCTCTCGTTTGCTTGCTGGCTCCTGCTTTCATCACGTGATTCACTTGTTCCCGTTTGCCTTCCACCATGAGTATATTAGGTTGGTGCAAAAGTAATTGTGGTTTTACTTTCAATAGCAAAACCGGAAATTACTCTGGCACCAATCTCACAGCTTCCTGAGGCCTCCCTAGAAGCAGATCCTGGTGTTATGCTTCCCGAACAGCCTGCAGAACCATGAGCCAATTAAATCTCTTTTCTTGTAATTACCTAGTCTCAGGCATTTCTTTATAGCAATGCAAGAATGGCCTAATACACTCCTTAAATCATGTTTGATAGATAGCTACTGACTATAGTTCTATATTTAGCAGGCTTTGCTTGGAAAAGTTGTCAAATTCTAGAATTATAATCTCCACAACTATCTGAAAAAAAGCAGTGCCCAAACCTTTGATTTGAATAAGGAGTTGCCAAAGGTGAAGATGCTCATATTGCAGGCAATGTAGCTTCCTGGCCCTACTGTGGGGACATGAGTTTGAGTCTAGGCATGGGATAGCATTAGCTGCTGTTGCTTTTCCCTTTCCACTTTTCTTGCATGTTTGCGTTAGTGGTTTTTTTTTTTTTCCCCTCATATGCATGGGCACTCCCTTTTTATCTTTCTGCTTCCTCAGTCTTGACTTTTTCAATGAGGCTTCAAGTGCATTAGCTAATTTAAGGATCAATATGTATATGAAGTAGGCATTATTATCCCAGTTTTTTTGGATAAGGAAATACTGTGTTATATGAGTTTTATAAAATTTGCTATACATTTTGACTTATATTTTGGAAAATAACTTACCAAAAATTCAGAATTTGATTATAGTTTATCTCTGTTCCTTAGAAGCTCTTTACCAAAGAGTGTTCTGTGGAATGGTTGTCCCTGTGAGATGCTCTGTGAAAGGGTCAAATCACCAACTAAGCATCCTAGTACCATGGGAAGAGCCACAGGTGCATCAGCATATAAAAGACCAGGAAAAGAATGCCAGGGAAGAGAATTTACTTAACTAATTATTTCCTAAACTACTATGCCCACAGAAATATTCTTTTTTACCCCCTATCAATGGAGTGAATACTCTGTAGTATATATGCTGGGCGAAGCCCCTAATGCAATTGATTTTTATACCAACACATTGAAATGTGTATCCAAGTATACTCTATCTTATTTGGAAGAAGTCACCTTGGGGGAGGTGGAGAGGCTATTCATTCACCCCAGTTATGTCGTTCTAAATCTTAAGATGTTTAAGTGTGTGTGTGCTTTTTTTTTTAAGCATTCTTTTGTAATTCTCTTTAGAGCCAGAGCTACAGGGGAAAATCAATCTTATTATTTTATGATTATAACTTGTTTCTGACCAAAAGAGTTTCTGTGAACTTGGTCACCCATCTCATTCACTAGAATTGGCATTGAATAACCTTGTACTTACAAAAACCAAGTCTTTGAAGCATGAAGTGTTTCTAAAGGTGAAGATGCTCATATTGAAGGTAATTTAGCTTCCTGGTTGCATGAAGGTAGAGTGCTTTTATATTTTTCATTTTTTTAGAGACAGGGTCTTGTTCTGTTGCCCAGGCTGGAGTGCAATGGTGCAATCATAGCTCACTGTAACCTTGAGCTCCTGGGCTCAAGCCATCCTCCTGCCTCACCCTACTACATAGCTGAGACTACAGGCAAATACTGTCATGCCTGGTTAAGTTTTAATTTTTTTGTAGAGATAAACGTCTTCCTACGTTGCCTAGGCTGGTCTCAAATTCCTGGCCTCAAGTGATCCTTCAGTCTCGGACTCCCAAAGTGCTGGGATTACAGGCATGTACCACTGCACCTGGCCAAGGTGAAGTGTTTTTGAGTCAAGGCATTGGGTAGCATTGACTGCTTTGCACTACCACCCCAAAAGGAGCCTTCGTTTTTAGGCTTTCTGTTCTTTTTTTTTTTCTTTTAGACAGTCTCACTCTGTTGGTTAGGCTGGAGTACAATGGTGTGGTCTCAGTTCACTACAACTTCTACCTCCCAGGTTCAAGAGATTCTTTTGCCTCAGCCTCCTGAATAGCTGGGACTATAGGTCTGTGCCACCATGCTTGGCTAATTTTTTGTATTTTTTTTTTTTTTAGTAGAGACAGGGTTTCACCATGTTAACCAGGATGGTCTTGATCTCCTGACCTAGTGATCCACCCACCTTGGCCTCCGAAAGTGCTGGGATTATAGACATGAGCCACTGTGCCCAGCCCCAGAACAGAACTCCCTTTCTGTTCTTTTGAACACCTCTGGCTAGCTCCTCCCATCAGTTTCCTGGTTCTTGACTTGACAGTTTCTAGCTCTGTCCCATGCTTGGTCGTGTCCTGTATGTTCCAAATTCTTCTTGGTCAAGGCAATACTTCCAGGTTGGTGTGATCCCTTGGCCTTTATCTTTTGCATGTATCTTACTTTCTAGTTCCATTTGCTTTCTCATTGGTTTTCTTGCCTGGTAAAATCCTTTCTGAGTTTCTCTCCCTACGTTAAAATTTCTCAACTGTTTTTCCTGGGTGTCCTGACTCCTGGCTGAAGCGTCCTGTTATTTCCTAGATTGTGCATCTCTAGTATCCTAACATGGCCACTCTATATTTTCCACTGGCATTAGTGTCATGTAGAAGGCATCCAGTTTGGACTTCAAAATACAGAATTTAGTAATTTGGCATCTATGTGTTGAATGACTAGTATATGCCAGGTACTGTTGTGGGTGTTAGGGATTTAAAAGTGGTGATAAGACAATGATACCTTCTAGGTGCAGTAAAATAGAATAGATACTGTGAAGTACGTAAGTGGACTTAGTTGGTGATGAGGGGTAAAGATATTGCAAAGAGATTAATATAGGCCTAGAACTAGAACATATTCAAGAAAAGGTAAGATGTTTATTATTACTGAAGTCTAGGGTATAGGGTCTAATATTATATACAGCAAGAACCAGAATGGAGGGGGAGTGTATGTAGCTTGTAGGGAAAGGGAGTCCTTAAAAGATTTAAGTAAAAGAGAGATGTGATAATCAAAATATCATAAATCTGATTGCTGGGTGGGTGGGTGGGACCTGTGCAGACAGCTGGAGGGGAGATGACACATGAGACTAAGGCAGTAGTGAGAGGTTGCATGTCTGGATCAAGTCATGGCAATTGGAATAAAGATGGATGGATAAAAGAGCTGTTGCGAAGACAGGTGTATTAGTCTGTTCTCATGTTGCTAAAAAGAACTGCCCAAGACTAGGTAATTTATAAAGAAAATAAGTTTAATTGACTCACGGTTCTGCATGGCTGGAAAGGCCTCAGGAAATTTATTATCATGGCATAAGGCAGCTCCTCACGGGGCTTCAGGAGAGAGAAGAATGAGAACTGAACAAAGGGGAAGCCCCTTATAAAACCACCAGATCTCATGAGAACTATGATGAGAATAGTGTGGAGGAAACCACCCCCATAATTCAGTTACCTCCCACAAGGTCTCCCATGACATGCAGGGATTATGGGAACTACAATTCAAGATGAGATTTGGATGAGGACGCCCATATCATTCCACTCCTGGATCCTTACAAATCTCATGTCCTCATTTCAAAACACAATCATGTCCTTCCAACAGATCCCCAAAGTCTTAACTCATTCCAGCATTATCTCAAAAGTCCAAGTCCAAATTCTTATCTGACACAAGGTGAGTTCTTACTGCCTATGAGTCTGTAGAATCAAAAGCAAGTTAGTTACTTCCTAGGTACAATGGGGGTACAGGCATGGGGTACACCTGTTCCAAATGGGAAAAATTGGCCAAAACAAAGGGGCTACAGGCCCCATGCAAATCCAAAATCCAATATGGCAATCACTAGAGTTTGAAAATACCCTCCTTTGACTCCATGTCTAACATGGTGTCATGCTGATGCAAGAGGGGGGCTCCCATGGCCTTGGGCAGCTCCACCTCTGTAGCTTTGCAGACTACATTCCCCCTCCTTTTTGCTTTCATGGCTGGCGTTGAGTGTGTGTAACTTTTTCCAGGCACAAAAATGGTGCAAGCTGTTGGCAGATCTAGGATTCTGGGGTCTGGAGGATGGTGGCCTTCTTCTCGTAGCTCCACTAGGTGGTACCCCAGTGGGGACTCTTTGTGGAGGCTCCAATCCCACATTTCCCTCTGCACTGCTCTAGTAGAGATTCTCAATGAGGGCTTTGCTCCTGCAGAAAACTTCTGTCTGAACATCCAGGTATGTCCGTACATCTTCTGAAATATAGGTGGAAATTCCCAAACCTCAGTTCTTGGCTTTTGTGCACCTGCAGGCCCAACACCACATATAAGCCACCAAAGCTTGAGGCTTACACCCTCTGAAGCAATAGCCTGAGCTCTACATTGACCACCTTTAACCATGGCTGGGACACAGGGCACCAAGTCCCAAGACTGCACAAAAGGCCCTGGGCAGTCCATGAAACTATTTTTTCCTCCAAGGCCTCTGGGCCTGTGATGGGAAGGGCTGCTGTGAAGACCTCTGACACGTCCTGGAGACATTTTCCCCATTGTCTTGATGAATAACATTTGGCTCCTCGTTTCTTGTGCAAATTTCTCCAGCCACCTTGAATTTTCCCTCAGAAAATGTGTTTTCTTTTCTATCGCATCATCAGGCTACAAATTTTCTGAACTTTTATGCTCTGCTTCCCTTTTAGATATAAGTTCCAATTCCAAACTATATCTTTGTGAATACATAAAACTGAATGATTTTAACAGCACCAAAGTTATCTCTTGAACAATTTTCTCCTTAGAAATTTCTTCTGCCACATAACCTAAATCATCTCTCTCAAGTTCAAATTTCCATAGATCCCTAGGGTTAGAGCAAAATGCCAGTGGTTTCTTTGCATAGCAAGAGTGACCTTACTCCAGTTCCCAAAGAGATGGTCTCATCTCCATCTGAGACCCTCTCAGCCTGGACTTCATTGACCATATTGCTATCAGCATTTTGGTTAAAGCCATTCAACACGTCTCTAGAAAGTTCCAAACATTTCCACATCTTCCTGTCTTCTGAGCCCTCCAAGTCTCTAGGAAGTTCTAAACTTTCTTACATTTTCCTGTCTTCTTTTGAGCTATCTAAACTGTTCCAACCTCTGCCTGTTATCCGGTTTCAAAGTTGCTTCCACATTTCTGGGTATCTTGAGAGCAGCACCATACCCTCTGTGGTACAAATTTACTATATTAGTCTGTTCTGATGCTGCTAAGGACATACCTGAGACTGGGTTATTTATAAGGGAAAGAGGTTTAATTGACTCACAGTTCCACAGGGCTGGGGAGTCCTCAGGAAACTTACAATTATGGCAGAAGGGAAAGCAAACAGGTCCTTCTTCACATAGCAGTGCATGCAAGAAGAATGAGAGCCGAGCAAGGGGGGAAGCCCATTGTAGAAATATTGGATCTCATATACTCACTATCATGAGAATAGCATGGGGGAAACCACCCCCATGATTCAATTACCTCCCACTTGGTCCTTCCTAGGACACATGGAGTTTAATGGGAACTACAATTTAAGGTGAGATATGGGTGGGGACACAGCCAAACCATATCATCAGGATCAATCCAAATTAGCATTTATTACATGGGGTTGGAGAAGGAGGAAGGAAACGTGTATAACTCTCAAGTTTCTTTATGGATAATTGTCTAGAAAGCCTTGCTTAGGCTGGGACACAGGAGAAGGAAGATATCTTGGGGATAAAGATAGTTCAGCATGTATTAAACACCATGTAAGTGTTAAGTGGTATTGGCTTAAGGATAGTAATAATAACACCCATAAAAAAACACCAGCTGAGATGCTATTCCAGTAAACTATAATTATACATCTGCACGTTTTATTTCAGAAAATATGCTATAATGTGAAATTTATAGAAATGTGATCTACAAACACAAGGGCACAAGAAAGAGAGGAGGATTTAAAAGGCAAATCAAAGAAACATTTAAGTCAATTTTATCTGTGACCCAGTATGTTAACATCTCTATTTATGCAGTGACTCCCTAGACAGTGAATCATGTTGCTGCTTGGTGCATAAAGATATACGGTTGGGTGAGGTTTAAAAAAAAATTTTTTTTGAGGAAATTACTACATTACAAGTCATAATAAACCAGTATTTTGGCAAGCAGAATGAACAAATTTGTCTACATGATTAGGAGAAAACTCTAGCAAATCATCAGAATATATAGAAGTTGGCAGCATATGCATTTTTCGGTTGTTTTTCAGCAACATATTTATTTCCCCTCAAAGGAGGAAAGAAAAGGAAAAGGAAAGAAAAATCTAAATGAAAACATTGCCAAAAATGAGAGAGAAGGTCAGGAGCTTCCTCTGCCTATAGTGGAAATGACATCTGCATGCAATATGTTTCATATTCGGCTACAAAACTGCACTGTTAATAGGGAAAAAAATGTACACAAAAATTCTTCCAAATTACAATTCACAGTTGGAAAGGGTAAGCATTTAAATGTTAATGACAATAACACCATTTACTGTTTTGCCTGAAAATAAATCTAGGTATGAAGACAGTAGTTCATGATTAAAAGAAATGAAGTTTTCATCAGGATTCTGCTTAAAACTCACACCTATGAAATGTCAAGGTCACACACCAACCCTATTCTATCTCTTAAAGTGTCTTTCAATACATTCTGGTCAAGAACACAACTGTCAGCTTGGAATGAACTGGAAGTTAAGATTTCTATTTATATCCATTTTGTAGGCTATTTTAATTTTGTTTTTTAAAAAATAATTTTAAACCTGCAGAAAGGTAGTAATGAACTTTGATATGCCCCTCACTCAGATTCACAAAGCTTGACATTTTTGCATTTGATTTATCATTCTGGTTCTCTGTAAATGCACATACACTACATATGATTACTATTTTTTTTTCTTGAACAGTTTGACAGTAAACTGCTGTGATGGTTAATATTAGGCATCAACTTGATTGGGTTGAAGGATGCCTGGATAGCTGGTAAAGTATTGTTTCTGTGTGTGTCTGTGAGGGTGTTGCCAGAGGAGATTAACATTTGAGTCACAAAAGTTCTGTCAGGATAGGAAAACTAAGCCCAGAAGAGAGATTGCATGTTGGAAGAATCAATTGTGAAAGCAGCAGATGTCTGTGCACAGAAGAGAGTCTGCAGATGGTCAGTTTTTAGGAGAAAAACTAAAAAAACTATGTGTCATAGTAGTCAAAGGAAGAGTGTTTTGATAAGGAGGAAGTTTAATGATGCTTGAAGGCTTAGAAAATAAGAACGTGTGGTTATATGATATTTGTGAGGGACGTTTCTATGTGGCAATCGGAGTAGAAGTCAGATTGGAGTAGTTTGAGCATTGAGTGGAAGAAGAGAAAATAGGGACAGCAAATACTAACAATTATTTTGACAGTCTGACTTTCCAACTCTCCAAGGAGAGTAGGAGGAGAAGAGCTGGGGTGGGGGAAGGATAGTGAAAGTGAGTCTTCTTTAATGGGAGCTCTGTCTCAAAAAAAAGTAGGAAAAAAATCCAGCGGGGAAGGCAGAAGTTGACTATTTCGCAGTATTCCTGAGAAAGAGGGAGGAGATGGCATCCAGAGGTGGGAGTGTAATCTTTAACTGGAGCGTGACGCCGGAGGTGAGAATGATAAAATGAGGGCAGGTGTGGCCAATTTGCATATTTGCTTTGAAGAGGATGAGTGAGTCCTTGACTGATGGCTTCTTATTTATCTGTAAAGTAGGAGGTGTGTCACACACTGAAAGCAAGGAGGGAGCTTGAGTTGAGTGCATTCAGTGATTTGAGGTGAGCAAAAAAAATTCCTAAATAGGTATATGAAATGCAGCATTGTAAGACTGATGAGCAGAGCTGAGACTGCTTTTGAGTTTGTGATCTTGAATTTCTAGAGGAATCGATTCACCTTGTTGTGAATTTTATTCACTGGTGTTTAGGTGGGTAAAACGGACACTTGTAAATTAGTATAGCCACAATGAAGAACAGTGGGAGGTTCCTCAAAAAACTGAAAAATGGAGCTACCATATAACCTGGCAACCCCACTGATGCATACATATCCAAAAGAAATAAAAATCAGTGTATCAAAGGGATATCTGCACTTCTGTGTTTGTTGCAGCACTGTTCACAATAGCCAAGATTTGGAAGCAGACTAAGTGTTCATCAACAGATGAATGGCTACAGAAAATGTGGCACCTATACACAATGGAGTACTATTTAGCCATTAAAAAAAAAATGAGATCCTGTCATCTGCAACAACGTGGATGGAACTGGAAATCATTAAGTTAATAAGCCAGGCACAGAAAGACAAGTTGAATGTTCTCACTTATTTGTGGGATCTAAAAATCAAAGCAATTGAACTCATGGAGAAAGAGAGTGGAAGGATAGTTACCAGAGGCTGGGAAGAGTAGTGGGGTGGGAAGGAGGTGGAGATGTTTAATGACACAAAATAATGGTTAAAATAATGAATAAGGCCTACTCTTTGATACAACAACAGGGAGACATAGTCAATAATAATTTAATTGTACATTTACAAATAACTAAAAGAGTATAATTGAATTGTTTGTAACACAAAGGATAAACTCTTGATGGGATGGATACCCCATTCTCCATGATGTGATTATTATGTATTGCATGCCTGTATCAAAACATCTTATGTACCCCATGAATATATATACCTACTATGTAACCACAGAAATTAAAAATTAAAAAAAACAGATGTGTTTATCCAAGGTTGGACTTTTGCCAGATGAGTGTAATAAAAAGACATCTCAAGATATTATCAAAGTGATGTACAATGTAATCTTAGCTAGGTAAGAAAGTGATGAAAATAGAGGGCTTATGGATTGAGGAAAAGCAGAGAAATCAATCCTCTGGAGGTTGAAGTAGAATCAGTTTCATGGAGAAGAGGTGAGGTCAGAGAGCGGTATATCTGAGTTAGTGCTTTTGGAGGTGGAACTGTTGTGGATATAATCATGGCAAAGGATGGCTGAAGACCAACAGTGGAGGAGGTCACTGGGAACCAAGAGACTGAGTTAACAAATAGGCCATGAGGCCTTCCAGATAGACAGACCATATACCTACCCCTGAGGCTAGTCATATGGTTGATGCCTTGGCTGAGATAAGTACTTTAACAGGCCCCAATAAATGAGGAATAGCCATACTTTATTGCACATTTGAATGTTTGTTAAGCATAGATGCAGCTTTTAGTTGTTGATGGGTCTATGTATTATGATAATTTTTCTTGACTTCCACTTCTTCTTCCTAAGCAATTAAATGATTCTCATAATTATTGACATCTCTAAATTGAAGAAATATAGTAGTTTTTTAAAAGCCAGAATTAAAAATTGGATAGCATAATTTGAAGTCAGATTTCAAACCTAATTATACCGCTTGCCAACTTTATGACTAACTAGGATTACTTAAGCCATCAGAGGGTCGGTGTCCTCATCCACAGAAAGAAGTACTCACTTTTTTCCAGCAATATGGTGAAGATTAAGTTAGTTAAATCAAATAAAGCTCTCATTATCGTATTTGGCATGTAGTAAGTGCCTGATAAACTGTAGCTGTTTTTATTTTTGGAAACTTCAGTGTTGCCCATAGCAAGTGAACTGCTAGTAGATATTACTGTTGTGGTTTGCTAACTAATGACAGGTCCTTCACATGCATGGAAAGTCTGTAGTGACACCTGTTTCACGGCACATTCATCTTCAGTAGAAAAAACACAAAAACTCGCTCCATGGACTGTTTGAAATTCTTATTGTCTCTCTGATATTTTATTCTTGGTTAAGTCATTTGCCAGACCAGAGAGTTAGAGTGTTATTGAAATAAACACTTAATTAGTAAGGGCACTTTTAAAAAATCCCTTCCCTTGTAAAATTATCTATGAGACACAAGGGCTGAGAATTCAACCTTAGATGTCAGGAAGTTCAGATTTACAGTTCTTGCTTCCTACCAGTCTAAGCTTGTTCTGAATTTATGCTTTACTTTGGCAATCATTCACAATTACCTGCAGGGGATATATGGTATCTCTCCATGTGCAAAGCACAGATATTTCCAAAACTACCTATAGTAGGGACAAAATATTTGAATTCCAGGAGTCATTGGAGCTAATGTCTAATGCTGCTATTCATAACTGATTTGCACTTTGCTTTTCTCCGATAACTTTACATTAATATAAGGTTTGGTGCAGAATCTTTTCAGGTCATTTTTATTAGTTGCAGAACATGAGTAGTGCTATAAATATTGTCATGTTTGGAGGACAATAACTTAGGCAGATTCAGTTTTCTTCATAAATAAATCTTACTTGCAAACTGTCTTGGCCACAAATTTGGTCCCCATGTTCATCCATATTTTTCTTCATAAACAAGAAGCCTTCTTAGAATTCTAGGATATATGGTATTCAAATCTAATTTAAGGAGCCAAACTATTATACATTCTGGGGTTTTATTTGCTGAGCTTTGTATTTTGGTACTAGACCATTCGATACCTGAAATGTCACTGTTTTCAAATTTGAAAGGAAGGGTTGATGCAAGAGACAGGATCTGAGCATTAAGAGTCAGCCACTTGGAAAGAAAATCAGTCCATCAAAGAGATGCTTGCACCCCCATTTATTGTAGATTTATTCACATTAGCAAAGATATGAAATCAACCTAATTGTTCATCAAAAAATGAATCAATAAAGAAAATGTGGTATACATATATATTTATACACACACACATATTTCTATGGGAATACTATTAGGCTATAAAAAATGAAATAATGTCATTTGTCGAATGTGAATGGAACTGGAGCTAATTATATTAAGTGAAACAAGTTAAGTACAGAAAGACAAATATCACATGTTCTTACTCATATTTGGGAGCTAAAAATAGTTGCTCTCCTGGAGGTAAGAGTAGAATGATAGGTACCAGAAGCTGAGAAGGGTGTGTGGGTAGGTGAGGGGAAGGATAAGGAGAAGTTGTTTAATGGGTACAAATATGCAGTTAGATAGAAGGAATAAGTTCTAATGTTTGATAGAAGAGTAGGGTGACTATAGTTAACAGGAAAGTATTATATATTTCAAAATAGCTAGAAGAGCCGACTTGAAATGTTCCCATTATTGGTTGATAGGTGCACCAAATCACCATGGTACATGTTTACCTATGTAACAAACCTGCACATCCATCTTGTACAACTACTCCAGAACTTAAATATATATATATATAGTATAGGTATAAAGAAATGTTCCCATCATTAACATAGAAATGATAAATACTCAAGGTGATACTTACTCTAAATACCCTGACTTAATTCTCATTAATTCTCTGCATCTAACAACTATCACATATACTCCATAAATTTGTCCAAATATTATATATCGATTAACAAAATTAAAAAGAGTTAGCCACTGGAATTTTGACATAGTTTCCATTTTTAGGTGTAGCAAGCACTAGATAAGTTTATAAAACAAGTGAAATTTGTTTTATTTATCCCTCTATTCTCCTAATTCTGAATTGTTGTCTGTTCTTACTGACTCCATTATTCCCTTCCCTATAGGAACCCAGAGGATCTATGTTCACTTTAATTTTTTTCCCATCCAAACTATTAATAATGGACCCATTTTTAAATTATGCTATGGCTTGTTTTTCATAGTAAGTTTGGAGTTATTTCAGAGGCTTGCTAAAAACGTAGATTCCCAGCCTTATTCTATTGGGTTATAAGGAGGTAGAGCTTGAAAATCTGCATGTTATCAGATTTTCCAGGTAAATATTAGGTATGGTAAATGTGAAACTACTAATTCAAAGAACTATCTCCCCAAAGACATTTACTTTTAGTAGGATTTTTTTAAAACTAAAGAATAAAACCGTAGTTAAGCAATTTTAGTCATTTTTGTGTTGTTGGTTTGTCTTAGTCCTTTTGCTATAACAAAATATCTGAGGCTGGTTAATTTATAAAGAATGGAAAATTATTTCCTGGCGGCTGGGAATCCAAGCTCAAAGCACTGTCATCTTGTGAAGGCCTTCTTGCTATGTAATTATGTGGCAGAAGATAAGAAGGGCAAAATGAGCAAGAGAGCAAATCTGTTACAGGAAAGGGGTCCAGATGCAGACCCCAAGAGAGGGTTCTTGAACCTTGGACAAAAAATAATTCAAGGTGAGTCTATAGAGTAAGGTGAAAGCAAGTTTATTAAGAAAGTGAAGGAACAAAAGAACAGCTTCTTCATAGACTCCAAGGCCCTCAGGGCTACTGCTTACCCATTTTAATGGTTATTTTTTGATGATATGCTAAACAAGGGGTGGATTATTCATGTCTCCTCCTTTTAGACCATATAAAGTAACTTCCTGATGTCACCATGGCATTTGTAAGCTGTCATGGCGCGGTGGGAGTGTAGCAGTGAGGGTGACTAGAGATCACTCTCATCATCGTCATCTTGGTTTTGGCCAGCTTTTTTTTTACTACAGCTGGTTTTGCCAGCAAGGCCTTTATGACCTGTCCTGTGCTGACCTTCTGTCTTATCCTGTGGTTTACAATGCCTTAACCATCTGGAATGCAGCCCAGCAGATCTCAACCTCATTTTACCCAGCTCCTATTAAGATGAAGTTGCTCTGTTTCAAATGCCTCTGACTAACCCACACATGCCAGCCCTTTTAATAATGACATTAATCAATTCATAAGGGTGGAATCCTCATGACTGTGGACAAAAAAGAGTCAAACTATGTAAAATACTTGAAGATGTTGATTCTAAGCCAAATGTAAGAACCATTACCCATGACACAGCCCCAAGATGTCCTGAAACTTATGCCCAAAGTGGTCTGGTTACAGCTTGATTTTATATATTTTAGGGGGAAAAGAAGTTACAGGCAGAGACATAAATCAATACATGTTAGGTGTACATGGGTTCAGCCTGGAAAATGGTTCATCTTGAAGCCAGATGGCAGGGGGTGGGTTAGGTTGTGAGGGGTGGAGGTGGGTGGGGGGTGGGGATAGCATTCAGGTCAAAGGTGGATTTAAAGATTTTCTGATTGAAAATTTGTGGAAAGGGCTAAGCTCTGCCTGTAGAGTTGAAGTCAGCCGAAAAAAATCTAGTTACCATAAGGGTGGTTGTGGAAGCCTAGGTTTTTGTTATGTAGATGAAACCTCCAAGCAGCAGGCTTCAGAGAAAATAGATGGTAAATATCTCTTATCAGACCCGAAAAGGTACCAGACTCTTAGATCTCTCCCGAATCAGGAAAGGACCCAAAAAGTAAGGTAATTTTTCTTTCCTTTGAAAACCTATTAAAACTTTGGAGGGAACAAAAATATTGAAACCACAGCATGTTTTCTTTTCTTTTCTTTTTAAATACTATAGAAATCAGACCATGGTAAGTAGCATGGACATATGGACATTCCTGGTTAAATAATTCTAGGAAAAAAATCATTGATTTTAGGATCTGAAGAATTCTGCTTAAATAAATACGTGTTACAAGTAACATGAAATTTAATTGATTGGCTCGTTTCTTGGGAATCTGAGATCATATACAAAGTCATATCTCCAGCTAAATATGTTAGAAAATAGCATTTCTTTAGTTTTCTAAAGAGAAGAAAAAACAAATGACAGTAGGTTGAATTTAAGCTACATGCTAGGATGAGCTTCTGTGTTTTTTTGAAAACCAAAAGATGTCTTTGAGGTAATTATAAGGATAATTTAAGGTTAAAAATCATTCACTTGAAATATTCAGAGTCATGGAAATGATAATTTTTAGGAAACTCGTAATAATCTGATAGTTTCTTGAGTACATTCTATCACTCTATGGAGGATTAATGTAGACTAGAGACACAAGAACTTGGCCTATGTTTTCCAAGGAACTTATGGATTTTCTATATCCTTCCCTGAAGTTCCCAGGTAAGTTTACCAAGAATGATTCTAAATGCAAAATTAGTGCATCCAATTAATTCATTAAAAGCTGGTTGAATTCAGTTAAGTGATTATTTTGGATGTTGGAGGGTAGGTGGAGTATGTCTTTAATTACATCAAATAACCAATTTGGTCCATTTCTTCATTTTTAGTGAGTTGTTTTGCATGGTGGGGTAAAGGCTGGGTTTATGTGACCTATCATTTGAAAAGTATAATTTTTCTGAACACCAGTCAGAGACTTCATAATGCTGCTAAATGGCTAACTGGAGGTTCAGTATGCTGATGCATCTTCTTCCTAATGAGGCTACCTGACAAAGTGAGAAATGTCACCTTGGGTCAGTCCCAATTTTATTGGACTCAGAACTCTGCCTCAGGAAATGGAGATAAGAAATTGATTTAGGGAGAGCATAGGGAATTTTTTCCCTGGTGTTTACCCAAGATTGTTCTGTTTGAACCAAAAAATTAGTTATATTTTATATAAGTAAATAAAGTATCGGGCCATGATGAAGATGTTAAATGTCTGTATCAATAACAATAAAAAGCGAAGAAACTGCATTCTTCAGTTCCATTAAAAAAATTAGAACTAAAAATAAATCTTCTGGACTTTCCCCCTTCTTTTTGCCCAGCTTTTGTCTTCAGGTCTTCATATTCTAATGACCATTACCTTAAAGGAAATTAATTTTCTAGATCAATGTCTTTGTTGCCTCTCCTTTTCTATTTATTTCTCCCCTGGAATTTATTTCATGCTAATTGTGGTCTTGGCAATTTTACAGATTCTAAGGGAGTATTTAAAGAAGGCTAAGACTGAGATATTTAAAGGTGACTAAGAAGACCATATATAATTCTTGTTTTTAACCTACACTATAGTTGGTGATGCTGCATAACCGAAAATAGTATTAGAAGTAATTATTTTTTAGGAACTTACTATAAACTAGACCGTTAGACACTTCATACATATAACTTTATGTCATCCTTGGAACGACTTTGGAAGTTTGGGATTATTACTCTTGTTTTATAATATGAGAATGTGGGTTGGTCAGAATTGGGCTTCAAACCCAGGTCTGGCTGACTCTGCAGTTTATACTCCTTCCATAACATCAAAACTGAACAGAGAGAAGGCACAGAACATTATCTTAATGGTTACTTGAGTGGTGTAAATCTGAATTATATTACTATGACCTTAAACTTTTCATGTAATAGAATTTTATAATAATTTCCTTTGCTATGTAATACAATTTTTACATTTTATGATCTTTTTCTCTTGATTAAGCAGTTAACTCATGTTAGCTTCAATCAAGCATTGATGAATTAGATCAGATATTACCATTTTACAAATGATGAGCTAAAGAACCTGTCATAGTCAAATAGCTGACACATAGTTGAGGAATTGGACTTTACTTCTCTGTGCATGTGTTGGAATGGGCTATGCACAAAATCTTTATAAAGAGAAAATTTTGATCAGGAAGTGCAGCTATTTTCTAGATCCTCTACCTGGAATGGAAAACTGATGCTCCTTCTGTAACACCAGGACTCAGTGTACAAAGTATTGCTTTCCTCTTCTCTGGCTGAAATGTACCTCATTAAACAAAAATGACTGTGGACGAACTTGAGATTTTGATGGGAAGGACGTGGATAGCAGGATTGTCAAAAATGGGAAAAAGAAGTTAGAAAGATAAGTCTGAAGACAGTTTTGCCTTGGGATGTCCTGGTTGCTATCTATCAGAACTTTGTCTGCATAATGGTCCTTTCAGCTTTGGAGAGACTCAGAAATATTTAATGATACTGAAAAGTAGAACACATGAATCAATTTCATAACTTTATTCTTTACTTATTGTTAATCATCTCCATTCATACATCTAAAAGTAATTACACATGAAGGAAAAGAATTGGTGACTTTAAATAATAACTAACTTGGGGGGGCTTAGGAACATTAATTTTATGTTAAGCCATTTGCCTCTGGTAATTAGTTTGATGATACTGATGTTCTTAACAAATTAGATAAAATAAATGGAGTTGAAAGATAAGTTATTCTAAATTAAAAATAAGATAGGCTATTATAAAACAGTGATAACTGTGTGGTAGATTCTGGAAAGGAGGAAAAAAAGGCTGTTGAAAAGATGTTTTATGTAGACTCGTGTTCAAATAGTTATGATGGTTGTACATTTAGAAATTGCTAAAAAATGGCATCAGCTTATCCTAAAAAAAAAAAAAAAAAACTGGAGGTAAACCTGATTTTTAAAATGTTTAAGCTCTCAGAGGATGTAGCTGTATGAGATAGAGATGTCTTACAGAGAAATGTATCACCTCTGCCCAAACAATGAGTAGAATATGTACTTTAGTTCTATTTTCCTATTCTCTGTCTACTTTAAATGCTGTAGTATTTTACTTTCACAGTAAGGAGCTATGGGAACTTTGGCATCAGAACCTCATGGAAGGTGGCAGACCTTTTCAGTAAGTGTATACATAGTTAAGTTTTTAGTAGGCTAATTAAGTAATCATCTATGTAAGTGGATTCATGTATTTCTCATTTAGTTTTGTTAAATTTTGCTTAATGTCATTTGAAACTCTGTAATGTGATACATATACATTTTGGAATGATGTCTTCCTCTTTTAAATCTCTGTTAATACTCCTTACCTTGAAGTTTACTTTGTTTAATCTTAATGGAGTCACAACGGATTTCTTACGCTTAGTGTTTACATGGTGTGTTTTTTCATTATTTTACTTTAAACCTGTCCATGTCTTTACATTTAAAGTACATCTTTGGTAAACAGCACATAGTTGAGTGTTACTTTAATAAAAATCCAATATGATATCTCTTTTTAGTTGGAGTGTCTAGAGGAGTGTTCAGTGCATTTATATTTAATAGACTTGTTGATATATTTGTTGTCTTATATTCTGTTTGGTCTATGTGTTCTTTGTTCCTTGTTTTGTGTTATTTGAGTAATTTTTAGTATTTCATTTTAATCCGTCTCTTATCTTTTTGGCTATATCCATTTGTATTATGCTTTAGTGATTACTCTAGGAATTACAATAGATGTCTTTAACTTATCGTTTCCTTTGAATATATATTGTGCCAATTATCTAAGAAATTTATGAAAAAATTATAAAAATAAAAACATAATTTTATTATATATATTTATTATATATGTTAATGCTCCTTATAATATTTATATAAATATACATACCTATTGTAGTTTTAGGATTCAATTTCATGCACATTTAGTGTTTCTGTGTCTATCCTAAAATTTCCCATTTTAAAACTTGTATCTATTTTTTCTATACACTTTAAAACATATTTTAAATAATAATGTTAAAACTTTTGTCTACTAATTCAAACTTCTGAGACATCTGTGAGCCTGCTTCTACTGACTTTTTATCTTTTGATTATGGGTCCCATTTTCCTGCTTCTTTGCATGTCTCATAATTTTTTATTGTATACTATACACTGTAAATAGTATTATATAAAAATTCTGGGTTCTATTACTTTTCTTTGAAAAGTGTTGACTTGTTTTAATATACAGTTAAGTTATAGGGTGAATCATGTTGTTTCTGTCTAGTCTTTCTTTTAGGATTCATTAGTGCGAGTTCCTTAGTCTTAGGACATAGCCATTAACCTGGCATGTGGTTATTAATACATGGCCTATCTAGGGTTTCATTGGAAATCCTGAATAAAAGCTGATGAAACAAAATAAGATTAAGTCCTCAACAAGGGCATTGGCAGTAGGAAGGAAGGTAGTAGGAAAATGTTTGATAGGTCTTGGGGGATACTGTGTGTGAGGGGTAAAAACAGGGAAGAATATGGGATAGAAAATTAAAAAGTGGAAGCAGGTTTTTTAGGGAAAAGAGGAGGAAGAGGAGGAGGCCAGTTTTGGACAGATTTATTCTGAGGGATCAATGGGAAGCTAGGTGGCAATGTCTAGAAGGAAATATATATGAATGTGCATATCAAAAGAGTAGTTTGAATTAAAATATAGATTTGGAAGTTATTAGTAAATTGAAGATCATTAAAGGCACAGAAATGCATAAAGTCATCCATTAAGGAGATGGCTTCTTAAAATGTGACCTAGGGACTACTTGCAGCACAATTACCTCCTTGTTAAGAATAGATTCCTTGGATCCAGCACAATGCAAGGAAATTACAATTTTGGGGTATGAGGCCAGGGAACTGCGTTTTAAAAACTCAAGTGATTCTTTTGTACAGTAAAATTTGAGATCCCCTGGTAAAGAATGATAAGAGAAAAGAGTAATGTGCAGAGCCCTGAAGAAACCCAAATGCCTTAAATGTGTCAAACAGGCTGGTGGCTGAGAAGTGCTCTTCCAATTTAGTAAATTGCAGTGGCCACAGGGAGTTGAAAATGAAATTTTACAATGTATTTTAAGAGCGAGTTCATTAGAACTAGTAATTTATTTTTCTGGGCAAAATAACTTAGAAGAGGGAGGTTTAGAAACTATTAAACTTACCTAATTTTTTATACTTAACATATGAGTTAGATCAACTATAACTAGATTAGTAAGATCACAGTCAGCAGGTTATTTTTTACAAGATTGGTGAGCAAATGCATTGTCCATGACACATGTATACTTTTCCTGTGTAGGGGTGTTAACAGATGCTCCTTCCATAGTCTTAATGGTATAGGTTATATGGTCCTCTGCTGTTTCAAACAAAACCAATTAATATAAATACGGATTTAATTTAAACAATAATATCAGTCTCCATGGTAACTGAACTATAATTATTCTTCAACTTTTCCTCTTATTTAAAAAAATACTATGAAGTGGCGGGGACATAAAATAATGTATAAAGAATATTTCCTTATCACATTAAGCAAAGGGTAATTATCTGGAAGTCTGCATTTTCAAAGTGTTATGTCAACATTTTTCCTTCAAGGTGTATATACACTTGTGTCTGGGTACTTGGGGTCTCCCTCTGTCTAATTTTGACTAAAGATGAGTTGATGTATTTGTGTACCTAAAATAATTTTATTTCCTAAAAAGAGCTTTAGTGGAGTATGAATTTCAGACTCCAAATAACAAAAGGTTTGGGAGCAAATAGTAACTAACGCTTACTGCACACTTACTGAGATTCAGGTACTGTTCTAAGAACTTGACATGGGTTTTTAAATCTCCACACTGTATGAAGAAATCACTGTTATTACCCCCATTCTACACATAAAGAAATTGAAACAGAGAGATTTAGAAACTTACTTTCCTCCAGGCCTAGACTTTTATTTATTTTTTATTTCTTGTTTTAGAGACAGGGTCTTTATTGCCCAGGCAGGAGTGCAATGGCGCAATCTTGGCTCACTGCAACCTCGGCCTTCTTTGCTCAATCAAGTGATCCTTCCACCTCAGTCTCTTGAGTAGCTGGGACTACAGCCACACATTACCATAACTGCCTAAATTTTGTATTTTTTTTAGAGATTGGGTTTCACCATGTTGCGCAGGTTGGTCTCAAACTCCTTGGTTCAAGAGATCCATCTGCCTTTGCCTCCCAAAGTGCTGGGATTACAGTTGTGAGCCACTGTGCCCAGCCAGGCCTAGACTTTTAAATCCAGGCATCTAGTTCCAGAGACAACACTTTTAAGGTCAACTGTTGCCTCTCAAATAAGTGAGTGGGAGTGAGTGCAGTGACTCTAAAAAGGTATAGTTGTAGGTAGTTCTAGTGGTGGGTTTCATAGAGTTAAAATAGGAATATTTTTCTTTTCATGATGAGAGATTCTTTTTTTTTTTTTTTTTTTGAGACGGAGTTTCACTCATGTTACCCAGGCTGGAGTGCAATGGCGTGATCTCGGTTCACCGCAACCTCCGCCTCCCGGGTTCAGGCAATTCTCCTGCCCCAGCCTCCCGAGTCGCTGGGATTACAGGCACGCGCCACCATGCCCAGCTAATTTTTTGTATTTTTAGTAGAGACGAGGTTTCACCATGTTGACCAGGATGGTCTCGATCTCTTGACCTCGTGATCCACCCGCCTCGGCCTCCCACAGTGCTGGGATTACAGGCTTGAGACACCGCGCCCGGCCCCAATGATGAGAGATTCTTAGTCATATTTACATGCTGACAAGGGTAAATTAATAGGGTCCAAATGGTTGAACGCACAATAGGGAGAGTAACAAGTGAAAAAAATTGCCTGAGGATGTGTAAGATTGCGGCATTGACTTTGGGTAAAGTAACCTTGGATACGGGAAGGGATATGTTTTATTATGGATAGAGGAAAGGATCCAGGGATGGAGTCAGGTAATAAAGTTGATGTGGAGAAGGTGAGAAGGGAAATTGGAGGAAGTTTTAGGTATCAGGGTGATCAATTGAGAGAGGGAGAAGAGGCACTTGTGGCTTTAGAAGTTAAGGTAGTGATGATTTGGAGTAGCTACTAGATGGGTGGCAGGAGTGTCAGTAGAAAGTTGTAATAGTGCTTCTGAGAAGTGCTGAGGATGCATCTGCGATTGAAACACACACAGAGGGTAGCATGGCCAATAGTTGTGCTACTTCTTAGGCTCGCCTTATCATTGGGAGTGTAATGGTTAAATTTTATGTGACAACCTTGTGAGGCAATGGGGTCCAGGAATTCAGTGAAATACTAGACTAGACGTTGCTGTGAGGGTATTGTATAAATGTGTTTAACATCTACAATCTGTTGATTTTTAAGTAAAGGAGATTACCTTCATCAATGTGGGTGGGCCTTACCCAATTGGTGGAAGACATTAAGAGCAAACACTGTTTCCCAGAGAAGGTATGTTGCCTCTAGACTGTAACATACAAATCTTACCTGAGTTTCCAACCTTCTGGCCTGAGCCACAAATTTTAGACTCAAGACTAGTACGACCTCATCTCTTGCTTGAGTTTCCAACTGCCTATCTGAACTATGGATTTTGGACTGAAGATTGCAACTTCAATGCTTGTCTCAGGTTCCAGCCTGCGGGCTCCCTGTGAATCTCAGATTTGTCAGGCCCCACAATCTCAATTAAAAAAAAATCTATCTATGTATCTATCATCTATTTATCATCTTCCCTTATTTATGTTTCTCTGGACAACCCTGACTGATACAGGAAGCAGAGCATTTAATTTTTCTATTTAACTTTTTCTTTTCTATTCACTGCTTTGTAAGTACCCACCCCTCTCCAAGAGAGAAGGAACACCCTATGTGATTGGCCAGATTCCAGTGTGGCATTGTCAGGGGCCTATTCTTCAGCAGGTAGTGTTACTGTGCCTTAGAGGAAGAGTTTTCCTATGTACTACTCTTCTTAATTTCTATAGCACTGAGAAGTCCATAAAGAAAGCACATGCAGTCAGGGGTAAGTATAAACGGTCTGTATCAAATCCACCTGATCAGGCTGGATATTACCTCTTCTACCTGATACCTTGGCTTGATCAGTCCTGGCCAAATCTCTAGGTCTTTTTATCTATTCATTTACGTTTCCCTTGACACTATGGATTTCGTCATCTTAGATTCAGGGAGGAGATGGAAGGAGGTCTCACTAAGACTTTTGCAATACTACAAAGGGGTGGATTATCAAAACAAACTCCTGTTAATTATATGTCTTGCCAACAACAAGCTTTGCTAATTAAAATTTAAAGCTATTTTCTTTCAGAGCGACCCTGAAACCGATATATGCATCTTCCTAAAAGTACTTTCCCTGTACAGAGACGTTTCTAGTGTTGGAAGAAAAGGTGAGCACTATTTTAGCAGTACCTGCCAGCTCAGATGAAGCCACTTTTGTTTACGGCTCCTTAGATTTTATGTTTGATTTGTCACTCATGTAGAAAGATTCCTTAACTAACTTCTGTTCTATAGCCAGCAGCATCCTGTAAATCTATATATTCCAGTTGTATTTGCAACACACAATCCACATAGACAAGGTATATCCTACTGAAGCATCCTGCAAAAACGACTCTCTCTGTTATCTTCTAGTAAGTTAGTGTGTTGACCAACAAGCCTAGTGGAGGGCAGTTACCTGAGGGAGAGGGTAACCCCAACATTAACTTCCCTTCCTAGCTTTCATGTTCAAATCTTCTTCTGTAAGCTTTTAACAAGGAGCTCTTTAGTGGAAGTCACCAAGTATTTGCTTATTAACAAAAGATACTTTTGACAACCATTTTGCTGTGGCTCTTTCTGTGCAGGGGTGAAGGAAGGGCTCAACAGTAAAGGAGGATTCAGACATACTAGAGTCCCAGCCTGATGTCAACCCAACTTTAGCCTCCAACTCACCTGAGGGAGCCAAGGAGAATGACGACTGGATCAATCCATGTCCAGATTCTGTCAGAAGAGTACAGTGGAAAGACAATAAGACAAGGGAGCGAGTGAACATGTTGTTTGGAGAGTGGATATGTGAATTGCGCAAGGTCTTGCCTTGTAAAAGGGAAAATGATGCATAGAGTTTCCAAGTTACTTGAGAATGGGGAATAGTTAAGAGAATGGAGCTTATGATGACTTCAGGGTGTAAGTACAATAGAAGAAGGCAAATGAGAGAATGGATTGGATAAGAGGTATGTGTCATAGTGAATAGCTAGAGTTTAAGATTAATGCAATAAAGCAATCCTGGTGCTGGCAAGTTTCAAGCTGTGGTCATAGGGGTGTGCACAGCTGAGGAAGAGAGGAGATAAACTCATTGGAATAGAGAAGTTCAAGAAAGTGTGAGGTCTCAGAAACTCACCTATATACATATCTAATGTCTCCCACGTTAGTGGAGGGGTTAGGGTGGAAAAACAGATGGATGATGAAAGCTCCAGGAACTAACCAATCAATTGGAGAGGGTGCTAGTGGTGACAAGATGTTAGAGATGAGACAAATCTGTAGTGACATGTACATCAAATGATGAGAGGGTTTTTCAGAAAGTGGATGGGTAATGGCTTTACACTGGGGATAAGCAACTAGGAGAATGCTGACTTTGCCATGTGGTCACAGAAGAGAGAACCGACTTCACTTCAGAGGTCTTCAAAATGATGCATAGAGACCCCAAGTTACTTGAAAATGGGGAAGAGGTGGAGATCCTGGAGAAAATGTCATAATTCAATGTGACAAAAAGTGGAGTAAATGACTTTCACAGAGATTGAGGGCATAAAAAATTATTGATAATGGAATAGAGCTTCTAAAGGATACAGTGAAAGTATAGGAAGGGAAGATGGCAGTGGGAGGCTTGAACCATAGGTTAGTATGAGGATGAGCCTATGGAGCATGAATCAAGAGTTGGAATTTTGCTAGGGCAATGGCCAGTATCAAGGAAGAAAGGATAAAATCAAAGGCCTATGATATCTAGATAGAGCTACAAAATAATAAATGTTGTTTGATTGACAAAATGATGTTAGTTTTCCAAAGCTGGGGAGGCTCTGAAAAGCACCTATAGTTGACACTAGGTGTTGCTGGGAGAAGAGAAGATGAAACAGGACCTCATGACTCATTCCCAGTGATAGTGGAAGAACTTAACGCAAGTAAGAGCTTGGATCCTTGTAAATAGATAATATTTTTGTCTGACAGATATTGCTTGAGAATAGGATTTTTAAAAAGAAGAGAGGTGATATTAAGTTTATTGTTTTAAATATCAAAGGAAATCTAGGTGTCATGAAAGAGGGAACAAGGAATAGAAGGAGGAGCAGATGCATGGACTGAAATACTGAAATCAGAGCATTCCTTACATATCTTGCTTTTCCATTCTGAGCTCCCCAGCTACTAATAGCCGGGGCTGCCCGCAGTGTTGGAACACTCAGCCTCGCCCCTGCTACTGTTCCTTAAACATGGGCACTTTGTGTTGTAGCTGCGGCTATGATACTAATCACAGGTCCCAGAATCAGGACTTATGTATTTCAAGTCTTGTTGTCATTGACTGACGTCAGTTAAACTCATCAATTAAGCTTCAATTTCTTCATTTGAAAATAGGGTTAGTTTTCTTTCATAAGCATTTTACTTTGCAAAGGTAAAGTATTAGGAGACAGGATTACAGAATCATTACATCTGAGTCTCTTAGCATGACTTCAAAGTCACATACTCATGTTGACTTTGGGGAGTTGTTGCCAAGAACGTGGAAGTATCAGGAACCAGGAGACCTGGTAACTTTGAGCAAGGTATCTTAGGGCAAGTCAATTCACTTGTTTGGGCCTCAGTCTCCTTAGCATAAAATGAGAGGGTTGGAATAGGTCAAACCTCTCTAGCTCTAAAAGCCAACACTTCTATCTTATTTTTTATAAATGTCATAGAAAGACAGAATGATGGTGACCTGAGACATCACTCATTTCCCTTGTGCTTCCAGGTCCAGCTCCACCTAAATCACTTTAGACAGATGCTTTACTGAACTTGTTCTCCAGGGACCATCCTCAATAATCCCTTCTGCCACCTAACTCTATCAGGAGTCTCACAGGGTCTATCACTACACCGTATCTTGAACGCTGTAAGTGCTCAGGAACTATTCGCTGATGATGGTGATAATACTTTACTTGTCGGCCCTTATGCTGCAGTTAAACCCTATGTTGTCAGGGTTAGTTCTCAGCAGATTCAGAAAGTAAAGATGGTTACTTATGACAAGTGGGCCTAACTGTGTTCACACACAGGAAGAAAATGGTTTATTTCCCCCGCCCCTTTCCATCGTTCTCTAAGAGGTTTTGATTGTATATGTGCCTCTCAGAAACATCGAGGTGAATAAGGTAATTAAATAATATGATGATGAATGTTCTGTGATGTACTATTAAGAAGAATATAGAAAATCCTGTTTTTCTCATTGAAAATTTTTTTCTTATATTTTTCAGCTCTGTCGCCCAGACTGGAGTGCAGTGGTGCAATCTCTGCTCACTGCAACCTCCACCTCCTGGGTTCAAGCAATTTTCCTGCCTCACCCTCCTGAGTAGCTGAGATTACAGGCGCCTGCCACCATGCCCAGCTAATTTTTGTATTTTTTCTAGAGAGGTGGTTTTGCCATATTGGCCAAGCTGGTCTTGAGCTCTTACCTCAAGTGATCTGCTCACCTCAGCCTCCCAAAGTGATAGGCGTGAGCCACCATGCCCGACCAAAAATTTGTTCTTAATATCTTGGTTACTTAATGAATACATACATGTAAAAGCTTATTGTAATCTCTTAAGTGCTGTCAGATATAAATTATTATTCTATTTCTGTGAGTGTTGATAAGTTTGGGCTGATTACTTCTGTTATCCATGTACCCACCTTTTTTTTTTTTTTTGGAAATGGAGTCTTGCTCTGTCACCTGGGCTGGAGAGCAGTGGCACAATACTGGCTCACTGCAACCTCCTCCTTCCAGGTTCAGGTGATCCTTCTACCTCAGCCTCCCAAGTAGCTGGGACTACAGGCATGTGCCGCTATGCCCAGCTAATTTTTGTATTTTTAGTAGAGATGGGTTTTCACCATATTGGTCAGGCTGGTCTTGAACTCCTGACCTTGGGATCTGCCTGCCTTAGCCTCCCAAAGTGCTGGGATTACAGGCATGAGCCACTGCGCCCGGCCTACTCGCCCTTTTAGCCAACAATTTGGTTGTGGTTAGGGGGACCGTTTTTCATCCTAGGTGTAAAAAGATGTAATCAATTACTTCCATCAATTCAAGTATTAACTGAGCATTTAGTATAGGACAACAAAAAGAATGTACATATTGTCTTGTCTTCAGGGAGTTTGCAGTCTTTTGAGGTCAGCAGAACTATGGCCCACTCATGAAAACAATAATACACAAGGTAGTTTCCAGAAAGATTGGTTTATGTCTGTTTTCTTGACTTCCCCAGGTCTAGTTAGCAATACTTTTTATGCAAGTTGTAATTATTTACTGTTCTTTTCTTCCACTGGGTTGTAAATTCCTGAAGAGTGAAGTTCATGTTTATTCATTTGTTGAGCAGTGTGTAATATGTGTTTTGCATGTAAAGTGCTCTCTTTATATATTTGCTGAATTAATGAATAGAGATGCAGGAAGGTAGAGCAGTAGACTCCATAGTGGAAGTGTGTTCACCTTAGGAGATGTACAGAATGATTCAAATGCCATGGGAAGAACATGTTAACATATTTATTTATGTGTTTGTTTCTTCCCTAACCATTTTCTACTTTGTGTGTGTTTTGCAATAGTTCATGCAATGTTCAGTGGTACAAGTATATATTTATAATATGGTATGGCAGATTAAAGTTGGTTTCAAAGTTTTTGAAACTCCTCTCACTGAGTGGTGGGGATTTGTATTGCCTCCTTTTGAATCTGTGTCAGCTCTGTGACTAATTTGGCCAACAGAATATAGTGAAAGTGATGGTATGTCAGTGTCTATGACAAGTCCTTACTTTTGGCTGGGCATGGTGGCTCACGCCTGTCACTTTGGGAAGCTGAGGTGAGCAGATCGCTTGAAGCCAAGAGCTCAAGACCAGCTTGGCCAACATGGCGAAACCACCTCTCTATAAAAAATACAAAAATTAGCTTGGCATGGTGGCAGGCGCCTGTAATCTCAACTACTCAGGAGGGTGAGGCAGGAAACTTGCTTGAACCCAGGAGGCGGAGGTTGCAGTGATTCACCTTCCACTTCAGCTTTTAGACAACTCTCACTCATGAAGTCTTGAGTCACATGGTGGAAGTGTGATGGGGAGACCATGTGGAAAGGCCCTCAGATCTCATGGACAGACAGAAGGGCCCAGATGAACCCCATGTTCCAGCTGTCCCCTACAAGGAGCGAGGAAGGTGACTGAAGTGTTATTGAATCCCCTCTGACCAGTCTGGCTGAGTTGTTAAGTGAATACCACTGAAAGACCTTATCTAAGGAGTAGAAAAGTCACCTAGCTGAGCAGGGCTAACAAAATTGTGAGCTCTAATAATATGATGATTTTTTGAAAGCACTAAATTTTGCAGTAGTTTGCTATGTAACAATAGATAACTAGCAAATAGAGGCTTTTTTTTTTTTTTTTAACCAAAAGTCATGTATGAGCAAAAGCGTTTGGTGAGCACTGTTTAATGAGAAGATTAATGGGGTCAACATGTTTGAGAATGACTTAGTGGTTCTCAATTTTCTATTTACTATTAAGTTTAGTAAGGATAGACCTAGATGGATAGTAAACTAATCAATTGTAGAACTGTTCTGGGTACGATTTCTGGCACAGTTAATTGTTTAAAACTTTTCCATTTTCAACAGCTAAGTGCCTAGATGTTTTATAGATGTAACCAAAGAATGTTAGAAATTTTTTCAAGTTTACTGATTCCAATCCATTATGCATGATTCCAAGGGTTTTGACTTCTTTATAAGCAGGACTGAGAAATGAAAAGAGGACAGGCTTTGAAGTTGGGCAGATCTAGCTTTCAAGTTAGGATCTATGGCCTTGAGGCTGTGACTTGATTAAGTTACTTAATCCTTCTGAGCCTCAGTTGCCTCCTGTGAAACAGGATAAATCTTAACTTGGAGGATTGTTATGAGGCTTAATAAGTAGCCAGTAAGTTATAACTTCTAATATTATTTTATTTAAAAAATATTTCATTGACATGTTAAGGTTTTTAAAGCAAAAGGTTTAAATTTAGCAAACAGTTTATTATGAATAGCATAGAAGCATGGGTTATTACTATATTTTTATCTCAAATATTAATATTTTTGGTGCATTTTTGAAACACAGCCATGAATATTTTTCAACTCAGACACCTGTTTCAAGTGGGAATGAGGTGGTTGAGAGAGTTTATTAGAGGCCAACTTAAAACCACTTGCTCAGGATGAGTTATAATTTTAGCCAGACAAATGGTAAAAAATGATTTTTAAAATTATGATCTTTTAAGTGTTTTCCAGGAAGGACTATTATCTATCAAACACTACATACCTGACAGCACTAAATGTGTGGTCACATCTCTGTGGAAGCTCAATATAATTGGGGATGATAAAAATAAACGTATTTTTCTGAGTGTTTACCTTTGTCAGGTAACAGTGATGTAAATTATCTATTAGTTCAAGCTTTAATATGAAGAAAGATCAATCTGTTGAATATGAGTATGAAGAAGAGCTGTAAGATGTTGTCCACCATAGGCCACTGTCCTTAAGTCAATCTATACAAGCCCATTATTGTTATTATGGTAAAAACACAAAATTGACCATGACCATGGTCACCATTTTTCTTTTTTTGAGACAGTATTTCGCTCTTGTTGCCCAGGCTGGAGTGCAATGGCGTGATCTCAGCTCACCACAACCTCCACCTTTCGGATTCAAGCAATTCTCTTGTCTCAGACTCCTGAGTAGCTGGGATTAAAGGCATACACCACCACACTCAGCTATTATTATTATTATTATTTATTTTTATTTTTATTTTTTTAGTAGAGATGGAGTTTCTCTGTTGGTCAAGCTGGTCTTGAACCCCTGACCTCAGGTGATCCACCCACCTCGGCCTCCCAAAGTGCTGGCATTACAGGCATGAGCCACTGTGCCCAGCCAATGGTAACCATTTTTAAGTATACGATATAGCAATGTTAATGATAGTTACATTGCTGTGCAAAAGATCTCTAGAACTTTTTCATCTTGCACAACTGAAACTCTACACTTATTGAATAAAAACTTTCCTTTTCCTCCCAGCTTCCTCCCCTCAGCCTCTGTCAAACACCATTGTATTTTCTGTTTCTAAACAAGCTTATTCCTTTTGCAACCCAAGGCTTCATCCTCTGCTTACTTCCTTGTGTTTATAGATGATACCTCTGTTCACTCAGTTCTTCAATTCACATCTCTGTGATTTAGCTTTGGCTCCTACGTTGACTTTGCCATGCATGTCAAGTAACTGTGTCCAGTTACATGGTTTGAATAGCCTCATCATTTTGCTTTCCAGAGCAATCTTTTCCACTCTTGCCTACAGCTTTGCCTTCAGTGACACACTGCCTCAGAGTTTCCAAAGATTTTCCCAGATTACCTTCAAAAACTTTCTATTTGGAGCCCTGGGCTACCAGCCACCCTCAGATGTAGGCTGAGACTATTTCTTGCAGCGACACATCTACAGATAAATAGATCTCCCCAGCAGTTAGAGGTAGTTAAGTCTAGTGGGAAGTTAAACATATGAAATCCTGCCTGACTATATGCTTGATGGAGAATAAGATGGTCTCAGCACCATTTCAGGGTTTTCAATCATTTAAAATAGATGCTTGGGTTTAATATAGTAGTCAATCTCCATCAAGCATATTCAGAAAACCTTGAATCATTAAATTCAGCAAACCTGCTTATGATCATTCAATTCAACAAACCACTGCTCATGTGGCACTCATGATAGCAGTTTGAGAGATGAGAGAGCTTTAGAATGTCTTTGTTCCTACCAAGAACATTTCCCTTGAATGTTTGAAGGTTGATGAACTTGGTCAAAATCATGCAGGGGCATATTGGGTGTCTATGGTCACGTTGCTGATAATTTATGTTGCACTTTATAGGCTTTTATATTTTTCATGATTCTTTATACACTCTTCATGAAGTAGAGACTATGTATAGGAAGCTCTTTTCATAAAAGGCTTTTAAAATGGGAGCTTGTAGAGAATTAATATTTCTAGACAGTAAAGACTTTTGAAGGGGGGCTTTACTTAGCTTCCTGAGCATTGCGTATAATCAAAATGTAGATGAAAGTTCTCAGTAATTAATCACACAAGGCCAGGAATGGCGGCTCACACTTGTAATCCTAGTACTGTGGAGGGCCAAAGCAGGAGGATCGCTTGAGACCAGGAGTTAGAGACAAGCCTGGGCAACATAGAGAGACCGTGTATATACAAAAACAAAACAAAACAAAAACAAAAACAAAACACTAGCCTGGCATGATAGTTCACACCTGTAGTCCAAGATACTCAGGTGGCTGAGGTAGAAGAATTGCTTGAACCTGGGAAGTTGAGGCTGAAATGAGTCATAATTGCATCGCTGCTGTCCAGCCTGGGTGCCAGAGAGATACCCTGTCTCCAATCAGTCAATCAATCAATCAATCAATCAACCAAGCAAACCACAGATATTTACTGGCTATCTAATGTGATGGTTTTTCAGACCAGGTTGCATGAGAAAAACTTGGAGAACTATGGAAATGTAGTTTCCCAGGCACTGTTCCTACAGGTCCTTATTCATCAATTCATTGGGTTTAATAATGTACTTTAAGGACAGATGCCCGGAAAAGGAAGTGGCTGAGAAATTGAAACTAGTGGAGAAAGGGAGGACCCACTGAGAACCATCCCAGCAACCCCACCACAGCTGGTCTTCCCTGGACACCATGAACCACGCTATCCAAACCTTCTTCACTCCCTCCAACACCGACCGTCCCCCCAACTATGAGATGCTGAAGGAGGAGCGTGATGTGGCTGTGCTGGGGGTGCCCCATCACCCGGCTCCCCCAGCATCCACCGTGATCCACATCCGCAGTGAGACCTCTGTGCCCGACCATGTCGTTTGGTCCCTGTTCAACATGCTCTTCATGAACTGCTGCCTGGGCTTCATAGCTTTTGCCTACTCCGTGAAGCCTACGGACAGGAAGATGGTTGGCGACCTGTCCGGGGCCCAGGCCTATGCCTCCACCACCAAGTGCCTGAACACCTGGGCCCTGATTTTGGCTATCATCATGACCATTCTGCTGATCATCTCAATATTGATCTTGCAAGTCTAGCGATAGATCAAGAGGAATCATCCAGGCCAGGGGCTCTGCCTGTGACCTGTTTCCCAAGTGCTCCGTTTCCATTCCTCACCTGGCCCCTGAGGTGAGTCCTGTATCAGCCCTTTATCCTCACACACTTTTCTACAATGGCATTCAGTAAAGTGCATGTTTTCCTGGTAAAAAAGAAAAAAAATAAAATAATAATGTGCTTTGAAATTTTTTATTGTGGTAGAATATGATTAACCTGAAGGTTACCATTTTAACCTTTTTAACCAGTTGAATGAAGTACATTCCCATTGTTACACAATCATCACCACTATCTGTCACCAGAACTTAATAATGTGCTCTTTAGAAACCCTTGGTAAATATGAGGCAGGGAATTTTAACCATATTTTGTAAAACATTGATATATTGTGAGCTTAGAGTTTTGCTAAGCATAATATGAAAAGCAAGATATGTGAAACATGATTCCTGGGTTCATGCAGTTTACTCTTCGGCAGAGGAATGAAGAATAGTACATATGGGATAATTAGGAAGTAAACCTAGAAAGAAGAAGTTTAAGAGATACATGTATATATACACAATGTACAGATGGGTGGGTGTTAGAAGTCAGACAATCACATAAATATGTTTGAAAAATAATAAATGCCATGAAGGGGTGGGTCTTGAGGGTGGCTGCAGAGGAGTATAGAATATTGCTAGGCATCAACACAATGGTGGACTGATCCCAGGAGAAGGAAATAATATGACCAGTAAGAACCCTAAATCTGTTTGTTCAAAGATTGAAAATTAACTGATACAAGTCAAAGTTTACACTTACATTAAAGATATTTCTCATTCGAAAGTAAGGAAAAAAATCACATTTCATAAATTTTTTAGCAAGGAGCCAAATAGATAAATAATCACAATAGTATCATTTGTGGTTTGAGTCACATTGTCACAACAAAAATTCATAGATTGTTTCAAGTGAAGATTAACCAGATGAGAGTTATTAAGTTGCTAAGGGCTCTTCCTTGCAGCCAAAACATTAACCAGGATTTCCTCTTTAATGGTTCAGAGTGCCTGCACCTGACATTCTCAAGACTGCAGACCACAATTTAGAATTTAAACCTCTAGACCTCATCTAGGATGGGTGAGGGCCAGTTTCCTAGCACTGTGAAGCAGAGAAGGGTCGAGGGTTCTCAATAATTTCTCAAAAAATCTTTTTCCCAATAGTTCTTCTTCCCACTCCCTTCCCCTTATCACTTTGAGGAGCAGAGCTGTTTGAGAAATCTGTAGCATACGTCAGTTTGTTTATCTTTCCCTTTACTGATTTATGATTCAGATTTCACATTTTTGTTACTCCTCCTCCCTCTTTGCTGTGTTCTTCTGTGTTTCTCTCTTTTAAAAATCCTTTTGCTATTGAGAGAGCGTCTCAGAGTTGAGGACACTACCATGGTTTGAATTCGTTCCCTCCAAAATTCAGGTGTTGCCAATGTGATAGGATTAAGAGGTGGGGCCCTTTAAGAGGTGGCTGGGCCACCGGGGCTCCTCCCTGGTGAATGGTGTTAAGGCCCTTATAAAAGAGCCTTCCCACAGCTCTCAGCTTGTTTGTCTCACCACACGAGGACTTGATGTTTCTACGCTTTGGTGCGTGCAGTGATAAGGTGCCATCTTGAAAGCAGACCAAGCAGCTCTCTCCAGACAACTGAACCTGCTGGCAGCTTGATCTCGGACTTCCCAGCCTCCACAATGGTAAGAAAGAAATCTCAGTTTTTAAAATGAATTACTCAGTCTCAGGTATTTTGTTAGAGCAGAACTAAGATACTAATAGGACATGACAACTAAATGTAATGTGGTGTCCAGGCTTGAATCCTAGGACAGAAAAAGTACACTAGTAGAATAATTGGTAAAATCCAAACAACAGTTACAGGTTATTTTTTGCCATACTGTACCGATATTAATTTCTTAGTTTTGATAAATCTGTGATGTTATGTAAGATATTAATAGTAGAGGAAGCTAAGAAAAGGGTATACAGGAACTCTGTACCATCTTTGCAAATTTTCTGTATATCTAAAATTATTCCAAAAAAAGTTTACTTAAAAAATCCCGGCCAGGCGTATTGGCTCACACCTGTAATGCCAGCACTTTGGGAGGCTGAGAAGGGTGAATCACCTGAGGTTAGGAGTTCTAGACCAGCCTGGCCAATATGGTGAAACCTCGTCTCTACTAAAAATACAAAAAAAAAAAATAGCAGGGCATGATGGTGGCACCTGCAATCCCAGCAACTCGGGAGGCTGAGGCAGGAGAATCGCTTGAACCAGGGAAGGGCAGGTTGCACCACTGCACTCCAGCCTGGATAACAAAAGCAAAATTCTGTCTCAAAAAAAAAAAATTTTGCTGTAGTTATGGCTGGGTTCCAGGAAGGTAATAAAGATGTATGTGTTTAATCCTCACTTTAGCCCAGAATGTAAAGTTCGGATATTAACCCCCTTGTAAGGTGAAAGTATAAATCTGTTCAAAGTTGCATTATTTTGCTCTTGTGAGTTAAATATCAAAGGTTTTGGAGTTCCCCCTTGTTTCTCACTGGTTCAGTCTCATTAAGCTGGTTGGAGACACCTGGGTGGAATTGGCATTCTTCTCACAGCTGCAGCCTAGAACGGGTGAAATTTCTCCAGGACTTCGTATGTATTAGTTCAGTGTTAAGTTTTTAAAACCAGGCTTTTTTAAAGCACACAAAGTAATAATGGGGCACATAAGCTTTTTTTTATCAGAAGGCTCGTAATTTAGAAAATAAGTCAATTTTAAGCCTCTAGACCAGTTTTCTCTGGTGAAATTATTCTTAGAATCCAGGTTGCATTGCTGCCAAAAATTATGCCAGTGGAATGGGCAGATTTTACTTTGAGCTTCATTGTGATGCTGACCAAGGATGCCCATTTAATTTAAATTCTATTGGGAATATTCGCCCAGTAATTTTGGCCCTACCATGTTATGGGAAAAGCCCACTTAGGCATATGGCCTTGTGTCACAGACCTGGTGTTTGAGTAAAGCAAATTTTCAGTGGTGATTGTCACAGTCCCCTGATAGTATCTGAGAGACTTTTCCTTCACGCTCAGCAAATTCAGAATAAAAAAAACTTTATTTTCCCCTTCCTCTTTGTTTTGTTCGCTACAGTACTAAATTGTGTGTGCATTCTGATTAGTGATGAAGCTTCCATCTTCTCTGTTGGACAGGCATCTTTAGCTTTGTATTATTGAATTTCTTAGGCCTAAATAACGTGTCTCCTAAGGAAGGGTTTTTCTCATATGTGATTCAGCCAGTCAGACCAAACTAGACTACGTGATGGGGAAATGACTTGACCTTCTAGATTCACTTTGTGAATTATGAGTTACCCTTGTAATTTTGGACTGGATGGTTCTTTTGTTGGAAGCTGTCCTGTGCACATGGGATACTTAGTTGCATTGCTGACCTCTATCCTCTAGATGTCTACAGTATCCACCCACCCCAGGTGTGACAACTGAAATGTCTAAAGACAGCCCCAAGTATCCCTAGAGAGGCAAAATCATCTTGGCTGAGAATTACTGTTGCAGGACATGAAGAACCGATATCTTTCAGTTTGTTTATTTGTGAGATGGAGTTTTGCTCTTGTTGCCCAGGTGGAGTGCAGTGGCATGATCCACAATCGTGGCTAACTGTAACCTCCACCTCTTAGGTTCAAGCAATTCTCCTGCCTCAGCCTCCTGAGTAGCTGGGATTACAGGCATGGGCTACCAATCCCGGCTAATTTTGTATTTTTAGTAGAGATGGGGTTTCTACATGTTGGTCGGAGTGGTCTCAAACTGTCAGCCTCAGGTGATCCGCCTGCCTCAGCTTCCCAAAGTGCTGGGATTGCAGGTGTGAGCCATCGCATTCGTTCCTCTTTCTGTTTTAAAAGCACAAACGTTCTGCCCAGCTAGGCCAGAAAATGTCGAATCCCATTTCAGCTAATTTGGAGTGCCAGGCCAGCCTGTGGTCCCATAATTCCACATTAAGCCACAGTGACCTCCACCTCTCCTTGGTGCCATGCCTTTCAAGCAGCAGCCATTCTTTGAATGGTCAACCAAAAGAATAAAAATATCTTGAGGCTTTAAGCTTGGAACTTCTTTCCCAGGCCACAGCAGTTAAAGGTTGTTTATGATTGAGTTATTTTACAGCTGGGTTTGTACAGCTCTATTTATTTCTGGGGCTATCTAGAAGTCGGGAACTGACTCTTGGCCAAAGTAAGGACTAGTGGCCAAGTTAGTCATTTAAAATACACCAGTGCTAGCTTGTTTGCATTGTTTAGAGAGGTTGATGGCTTAACACCTGGTTAACCAGCTTGGGCTATCTGACTAGTGGGACATAAAACAACCACAGGAAACTTCCGCCCGAGCTCTTAAAAAACCAAGGCTCCTCACTGATATCCTGGTGATTCATAATATGGAGATAAAGTAGATTCTGTGACTAAGAAAGGACCCTCGGGAGTTGCACCTGGAGATCTCTCAGACCCTGAGGCTTGCTGGTGCTTATTTTCTCCAGGTGCTTTGTGTCCATCAAGCCTTGTGAGCGTAAGCTCTGCATAGTCTTAGTCCCTTAATTCTCCAAGTTGTATAATCTTTGCAAAGATTATCTGTACAGCTGTTCATACCCATGTGTCCTAGTGTAGGCGTACTAAAACCATCAGGGTAAAATCTCCTGCCTCTCACAGATGTCTACAGGCCACGAGAAGCCACTTTAAGTTTCATTTTGTTCAATTCTTCAAACATAGCTTCTTTTTTAAAAACAGTTTATTGGGGTATAATTTGCATGCCATCAATTCACTCTCTGAATGTATACAATCCAGTGGTTTTTACTATATTCATAAGGTTGTATGACAATTGCCTTGATCTAATTTCACAATATTTTCATCACCCCCTAAAAATCCCTGTACCCATTAGCAATTATGTCCCGTTCCCTTTTCCCCATCTCTGGCAACAACTTTGCCTCTATGGCTATGTCTATTCCAAACTGTCTTAGTCTGCTTAGACTACTATAACAAAAATATCGTAGACCAGGTGACTAACAGAAATTTCTCAGTATTGAAGGCTGGAAAATCCAAGATCAAGGTGCTGGCAGATGTAGTATCTGAGGGCTTTCTCCCTTGTTTGCAGATAGCGCTCTTTTCCTTGTATACTCACGTATAGAGAGCCGGGAGTGAAGAAGCAAGCTCTGCATGTCTTTTTTCTTTTTTTTTTCCCCGAGTGTATCCTGCTCAGTCGCATGTCTTCATAAGGGCCCCAATACTACTCATGAGGGTGGTACTTCATGACCTAAGAACCTGCCAAAGGCCCCATCTCTTAGTATCATCACATTAGGGGTTAGCATGACAACATATATTTTGGGGTGGGTTACAACCATTCTGTTCATAGCATGGACATTAAAAGTAGAATCATACATTATGGGCAATCTTGTTATTGGCTCCTTTTATTTAGCATAATGTTTTCAAGGCTTGTCTGTAGTATATGAATGTAGCACTTCGTTTTTACGGTTGACTACCATTCCGGTGTATGGATATACTACGTTTTTGTTATCTGTTGATAAACCTTTGGCTATTATGGATAATGCTGCTGTGAACAACTGAAAACATGTTTTCATATGGGCATGTCTTATTCTCTTGCTCCCAACTGTTCACAGCAGCATAATGAGTGGATATGTATGTCCACGTTCCGATTTTTAAACTCCTCCTCTGGGGATAGGGGAATGAACACGGGATAGAGAGAAGCCAGGGCTGGCTTCAGTTTGCAGAACTTCCTTCACTTCGAGAGAAATAGTGGGAGTAGGACAAAATTTTCCCTCTTAAAATATTGTAATACCTTTCTGAAATGTGCCTCTCTGCTTCCATTCTCAGATTCCCTGTTCGTCCTAGTTAATCTTTTGGTGAAAGAAAGTGGAAAAATAAACTGTTAACACTGCCTGGGCCAAAATCATTCAGTGGTACCCTATTGCCTACAGGGATAATGTGTGGCATAGTTTTCTCTTTCTACAGTTCTTTGTTTTATCTGTTCCTTTTTGTTGGGCATTTGGTTGGTCTTTTTTTTTTTTTCTGTTATTCATTTTAATAATTTCTGAAACAGCAAAACTTCCACATTTTTTACCAATAAAGACTTTTTACATCTTTTAGCTATGTCTGTCTGTCTCAGTCATGTCACCAATCAGATTGGGATAATTGTGCACTGAAATGAGTATGAAAGCTTTAGCTTTTGTAAAACCAAATTTAGTCCTTCTTAAAGTGATTTGCTAGAAATCGGAGCTTTCTAATTGAGTAAATTTAAATATAGAGCAAGAATTAGATGATACTGTGGCATTAGAGGTAATCTTGTTGGTTGTGATAAAGGCGTGGTGGTTATGTAAAGGAAGGTCTTAGAATTTTTGGGATGTTTCACAAGCATGGGTGGTAAAACATGATGGATTTGCTTTAAAATGTTTCAGAAAGTGTATATATAAATCAGAAAGATACTGATTAAAAGTGGAAGCCAAGTAATGTGTATGTGAATATTTTGCTATTCTCTCGATTTTTATGTATTCATTACATACAATTTATTACAAATTTTAATGAGTGTTAAACTCATTTAATATAACACATTAGTTGTAAAGGATTGAAAAAATAGTACCTCTAAAATGATAGGGGCATCAGAAGGTTTTTCCATTCCTTCAAATAATCACTTATTAAATAAACGAAAAAGGAAAATTACAGATGCCTAATTTTGTGGGTATAACTTTTTAGAAAAACATGAAGTTCAGTCAGTGGATCCATATTTGAAGAAATCACCTTAGCACCATTTCTAACATAGATAATGAATGTCCATTTACATACTCAAGAGGAAATATATTTAAGAATGTATGTATTTTTGAAGATTTTTCACCTCAACTTAAATATTTCAGAACAATTTTAGCTATACAGGAAAGTTGCCAAGATAAAACACTCTTGTATACTTCTCAGTTTCCCCCACAGTTACCAACTTAAGTTATTTGGTATATTTACGAAATAAAAGAAACCAACATTGGTATATTACTATCAACTACATTCTAGACTTTTTTTATATTTTAGTTTTTCCATTAATGCTCCTTTTCTGTTCCAGTATCCAATCCAGGATATCATGTTACATTTAGTCTATGGCAGTTTCTCAGTCTTAGTTTTCATAACTTTAATAGGTTAGAGTACCGGTCATGTGCTTTGTAGAATGTTCCCCAATTTGTGTTTATCTGATTTCCTGCCCCCCACCCCCACCATGATTAGACTGACATGGGGTATTTTTGGAAAAATACCACAGATATAAAGTCCTTTCTCATAATATTAGGTGCTTGCTATCCACATGACCTCACTGGGAATGGTGGCCTTCACTAATTGCTTAAGGTGGTGTTTGTCAAGTTTCTCCACTGTTTCATATTCTATTCTCCGAAAGTGAATCACTAAGTCCAGCCAGTGCTTAACCCTGGGAGAGGAAGAGGGAGAATTTACTCATGTTATCTTTCTTTTTTCTATATCTAAAAGGAAGGCTTGTTCCTCCCCCATTTGCCCCATTTATTCAATCATTTATGTCAATATGGACTCATATTTATCCCAAACTTTGGGTTGTGATCCAGTACTATGTTTTGTTAATTTTTTTTGTTGTGGTTGCTCAGATTATTCTAGTTGGAGCGTTGAGAGGTCTTTCAGATTAGCTGTGTCCCTTTAACATGACATGATCTTTTGGGGCTTTTTTGACTACTACTGTGCTTTCTCTTATAGATCCTCTGGACTCATCTTGTATTTCCCTGCCTTAGCCCTAGAAGTAGCCATTTCTCTAAGAAGCTGTTTCCTTTCACTGGAGAATGGAAATTCCCCATTTCATATTTAGAAATTCAGATCTGGGTATAGTTGCTGCTACTGGGTGTTACTGCTTTGAGGCCCTTTCATCGTATAACCAGACATATTAAATATTGCCTAATGACTGATTGTAACCATGTCAGTCAAGAGGGCTTCTACTTTATTTAAAAACATCAGTGTCCTCATCTGTAAAATGAGGCTAATACTTTCTTCATAGAAATGATTTGGGTATTAAATGGAATAATGTTTGTGTAATAGGAAGTCTAGTGGCGTTTTTTCATGTTTTCCTAGAAGTGTGGCAAAGGCCTGAACTGAGTACAGATGCTTTTAATTAGTTATATTCTAAATTCAGGGAGGTGTTAGTACTAGGACCAGCTGCTGGTTTACAGAGTTTACCCTTATGCCCCACCTCTGCTACTGCTGGACTTTGGATATGGGAGAAGGCCTACCCTTTGGGAAAGTGAGGCCTTTTCTCTCCTTTACCACATTCCTTGTGGGACCCTAAGAGACCCCAGAATTGCTGTTAATTTTGAAGTTGCCTGAAGTGTCAACTATACTGAGTTGGGGACTGGAGGCTGATGGTTCCCAGTGCTGTGGGGTGGGATGAAAAGGCAGGAAGGAATGAGGGAGCTCAGTTCTCCCAAGACACTTAAGCCTTCCTGCCAGAGTGCACCAGGGGCTGCCTCTCACAGGGAGGTGGCTGAAGGAGAGCAAGAGTGGCGTCCACAGCAGATCTTCCAGGATAGGAACTGTGTAGTGGGAGGCCCCAGTACCTCCCTGAACAAGTACAGATGCCCCTTGAGAGAGCTGATATGGGATGTCTATCACACAGAGGCAATTCCCAAATGAAGCAGGGGGACCTCACCATAGTGTGGGGACATTATAGAGGAGACCTGTCCATTCTTTCTCCTTTCACCCTAGCTTTTAGGGCAAAGCATAGAAGAGCAAGTGGGTGAGGATGGGCTAGGGCTCCCATGCTCAGCTTCTTGGTCCTTGAAGTCCAATCCATAGAAAAGAGGACTTTGGTTTTAAAGTGAGTTTGCAAGTGTGAAATGAAAAGGCCTGGGACCCTGAGAGTCAGTATGAGGCTGATCACTGCTAAGGAAGTTATGGAGTCAGAGATCTTGGTAAGATTCTTTACCCCATCCTTTAAGTATGACAGAAACCCACAGAGCATAATGGGGACAGTTATTAACAGAAAAATAGCCTCCCTGTCCTCCAAAAGCCCCAATAAACAGAGAATCCTCCAAATCTTAGAGATCTAGCATGGGACTTGGCTCATGTTGAGTATACGAGAAATGTTGGCCTTTATTGTGAGTAATGTTATTAATTAGTTTGGGTCCATTATTCTATACATGATGAGCTAATCCAGAATTCATCCTTTTAGCTTGCCTTTTGGTTATGTATTATGTGCTAAGGAAAATAATATTAAGAGGCTCCCTCTGTGCTCCCCCAACACCTACTGCACTCTCCAATTCAAGAACTTGCCTAGGACAGTGTCTGAGGGGAGGGGGCCAAAGGCAGCTTGCGATACTGTGTACTTTAGGAAGTCTCCTAGTAGGACCACTTCCTATAGTATAGGGTTTTGGGCAATTTCCCTGGGGAGAGATGAGATTCTAACTTCAGTGGCAAACTTGCAGCCTCATATTACATCAAGCTTGGAAGATGGTGAAGCTTGAAGCTGCCTTTCCATTTAAAATAGAAGGCTCTAATGCAAGCCCATAGAAAATATACTGTGGAGAGAAACCACAAAAGGTCAAGACATGCATTTGGTCAATACGTTGTAAAAAGTTGGTGTTCAGCTGAATAGGTCGTTAGTCCTCTGATACAAGGGATGGATATTATCACCTGACAGTGAAGCAGAATGGAAACAAAAAAACTGTTAGAATCTGTCCTTGTTTGAAAGGAGACCACAAGAGGGCTGTGTCCTCCCAGGATGGTTTTTGTTTAATTGCATTTTCCAAGTGTCTTAAAATGTTAATAGTTTCTGGGGGATACTGACAAGAAACGAAGCAAAACAAAAAAATTGAGACAAGATGATTCTCAGAGTAAGCTAGGATATAAATCTAAGTTGCCTAAAATGCTGAACTTAATTCCAGGGATTAGGAAAATGAAAATTTTGGTTACATTACATCCAGTGTTGTAAGTCCAAATTCTGGGTCCCCTAGAGAAACATAGAGAACCCCTTTCCTCCCTTATTATCAATCTCCATCAGCATATAACTATGAGTGTCTATGTTACCACAAGTAACTACACTCTGCTGGATGCTGTGGAAAATAACTAGAAAAGTTTGACATACTGTCCTTAGCCCCAAGGGGCTCCTAAGAACCTGCTTGAGAAGGGAAAATGTCTTAAAAGGGAAATTTTAAGTGTGGAACTTTTAGATGTTAGCTGAAAGAACTTAGAGATTTAGAAATGAAAAATATCAGTATGATAAGTCAAAGCAAATGGGCAGATGACAGGCAGATTTGTCTGAATGCCAGGTAAGAAGATTGGAGTTAATTGGATATGTTCATACAAGGGAGGTCTCAAAGTTTGGGCTTGGAATAAGAAAGTTCTATAATGGATTCTGAGCAACTGGTATAGCTGCTGGGAATGGGAAGAACTTACTCATCACCACCTGAATAAGCCTGCCTCCTGGGGCTTTTCCTCTAAGTGGATTCTGCTATGCCATTTTTAGTCATTAACATTTTAGCTGAAATTACTCCCTCAATCCATGTAATGGGCTCCTTAGGGCTCACTTACAGATTTCTGCTCTCCTTTAACCCTGAATCAGGAGGACCTGTGCTCTCATATCTAAGGCTGAAGTTTCCAGGCTGAGTTTTTACATTATTAGTTTTTAACACTGTTCTTACCTGAACTGGAGTTGGCACTTCTCATGGCTCATCAACCCCCCTGATCCCTGTTTATTTCCAATAAAGCTTTTAGAAGATAATTATAAACCAACTAAACGAGACAGTATAGATATAGGCCTTGTGCAGAGTAGTTCCTTAACAAATCTTAATTTTATGATTCCTTCTCCCTGCCCCCATGCTAGAATTTGATCTCTCTTTCCTTAGCTTGCTATTAACAGGTCTGTTATGAGTTACAGGCTTTCTTCGTGGCCACTGGTGACATGGCATGAAGAGGCTGCATTCACTCCAGGGACAGCAGCCCCCTTTTTGACAAAAGAGAAAGTCCAGTGGCTATGGAGTACATAAAAATGCAAAAAATGATGTGGCCTAATGATCAGACGTAGGGGATATACTGATACATCTGGATCAAGAAAGTTACTTATTCTCTATTTATTTAGTTTAATTTTCTCCACGGGAGCAGTGTTTTATTTTGGAAGCAAGAAAAATGCTCATATTTGCAAGGGTTTTTGAAAGATCATTCATGTTCTAGACACAAAAATATGGTAAATGGAAGTCACAGGAATATCAGGGTCACAGATAACATTGAGTCCATTTTTACCATTTGTTAGGTGTTAGGACTTGGTTAAGTTACTAGGTTTCCTGAGGCCTTTCTCCATCCATAAGATGAGGAATACTAATCCTTGCTTCAGAGTTATTAGAGCTAACTACATAATGCTTGTAGAGTGCGTAATGTTTAGTACTAAGAATTGTATGGTGGAGCTTTCATGGTATTATTGTGGCTAAAAATTTACGAATCTCATTGCACTGTCCCACCTATAACTCTCTCAATGAATTGCTAATAGAATAAACATACAAAGAACAGTAAATTCCATGGGGGCAGGGAATATCTTTATCATACTTTTATAGATACTAGGTAAATATGAGTGAATGGATGGGTCATTTAATCACAAATGGATTCCTAAACCTAACACAAAGCACTTACTTTTAGAGTTGTGTTAACTTCTTTTCATTTGGATTCAAGGATCGTATTGGCATCTCTTTATACTGTCATACCTTCTCCAGTTATTGTCAATCTCATCAACACATGCCATCAATCTAAAGCGAGAGGAAGAAATAAGGGCACACAGGAGGGGCGACCTGCAAGGAGGTCCTTGTTCAGCCTAACAGTCCCCTAGTTTGGAGGGAGCATGAAGCAGTTGGGAGCCTGCAGGCTGGGACCTTTCCTGCTCAGTAAGTGTCCCACTCGAAATCCAGACACATCAGCTTGTGTCATTTACTCTTGCGAGGAGCAGTGTCATAAGGAGAAGGGAACAATGACCTTCAACCACACTGCCTGTCCACCAAATACAGTTGGTACTTAATAAGTGATACTCTTTGACTTCTTTTATACTGTTAGAAAGTTAAGCATTTTAATGAATGGACACCAATATGTTCTTTTCATGCTATTCTATCCCCTCTGTTCTTTTCCTCCAAAAACTGAGAACATACCTCACTGTTAATGCTCTTGTCCCTGAAACTGGCAGTGGAGCTGGTTCCAGCTAGGGTTTGATGAGAACAGTGTCATTTTGTAACCTGCCTGTTGTTGACAGGCTTGCTCCCTTCTCGGACTAGAAATACATGAGCTGAGAGCCAGGAGGTCTGCAGTTTCAGTTTTTTCCCAGCGAGGAAAACTGCTTCCGCTCTGCAGTTTTTTTGATCCCTTCTGTTTAATGTATGGGGTTGAATGAGAGTAGGGAGAATGTCAAACTTTGTTCCTTGGAGTCAAGCGGCTTCACAGAGAGGCTTTTGTGGCAGTTGTGGGGGCTATGTGGGGAGGGGTCCCGGCCTTCCACTCCAACAAAAGCCATCCTTTTATACGCTGGCATCCTGCATAGACTTCGTAGGTGTCTGTTCGTTAAAAATGTAGAATCTTCTGATGTGGATGAGCTCTGAAGCTGTGCTGTCCAAAACTTTGGCCACTAGCCACATGGGGCTATTGAGCACTTGAGAAGTGGCTACTCTGACTTGAGATGTGCTGTCAATCTAAACTGTGCAGAGTTTCAAAGACTTAGTTCGACAAATGTATAAAGTGTTCATTAATAACTTAAATATATGTACAATGTTGAAATAGCATTTTGGATGTCCTGAGCTAAAATACTGTTTAAAAATTTTACCTACTTTTTAAAAAATTCAGCCTCCAGAAAATTGAAAGTTTATGTGTGGCTTGCATTATATTTCTATTGAACTCACTGGCCTTCAGTTTCAGCTCTGAAGTTCTATGACTCTGAGCATGAACAAATGGGCCCTGTATATATAAAGAGTGTGTTTGTGCGTGTAGGGGTGTGTGTGTTGGGGGGTGGGGGTGGTGTCCCAGGTCTGCTGGAGACCTGTACAGGTGGCAGGTGGAGGTGAAACCTTCTTTGAGAAGCTCAAAGCAAGATGAGTCCTGAACTTCCCCATGGCTATGAGTTAAAGGGGGAAAGCGACTCCACACATGTGATGGTGAGGAAGGGCACCCTTGCTGTTCCCAGCCCTGCCTTTGCCTTGCTTTCTGGTGTCCCTCCTTACCTGCTCGTGTTGCCAGCAGTATGATGGCCACATGTCCAAGAGTTTCTGGAACAGCCTGAATTTTTGTCTACTGGTTTCCATAAATACTGTTTGGCAACCTGGCTTCTGGTTCAGAAATTATGATCGTGCTGAGTATTAGCGGGTATAAGAAGTTCTCCCATTAGTATTTACAGTATAAAAACATAATCTTCTATGGTTTCCAGAGATTGGCTGGGTGAAAGGGAAAAATAAGCAGAGTACAGAAGATTTTTAGGGCAGTGAAACTATTCTGTATGATACTACAATTGTAAATACATGTCATTATACATTTACCAAAACTCATAGAACATACAGCACAAAGACTGAACCTTAAACTATGGGCTTTGCTGAGTATGTGTAATGTTGGTTCCCCTCTCGTACCAAATATACCACTGTGGGTGGGGGATGTTGGTGGAGGAGGCTGTGTGTATTGGGGGGTAGGGAAAGGGGTATGTTGGAGCTCTGTACCTTCTGCTCAATCTTGCTGTGACCCTAAAACTGCTGTAAAAAAGTCTATTAAAAATAACACAACTAAACTTATGTCCATATATACATTATATATATATGTTTTGAAATGGTGGTGTAGTTCAGGCTGGAGTGCAATGGTACGATCTCGGCTCACAGCAACCTCTGCCTCCCGGGTTCAAGTGATTCTCCTGCCTCAGCCTCCCAAGTAGCTGGGATTACAGATGCCTGCCATGACGCTTGGCTAATTGTGGTGTTACTTTTTTTTTT
>NW_016107593.1:743748-766387 GCF_001604975.1 Cebus imitator
TTTAAGTGCTGGGATTACAGGCATGAGCCACTGCACCTGGCCATTTATGTCCATATTGAAAGTGGAAAAAAATAAGTAGAAAACTTCTCTGTTCACTTCTCAAAAGAAGATTTATGCAGCCAACAAACATACAAAAAACAAAGCTCATCACCAGTCATTAGAGAAATGCCAATCAAAACCACAATGAGGTACTATGTCAAACCAGTCAGAATAACAATTATTAAAGAGTCAGGAAACAACTGATGTTGGCGAGGCTGTGGAGAAATAGGAATGATTTTACACTTTTTGGTGGGAGTGTAAATTAGTTTAACCATTGTGGAAGACAGCTTGGTGATTCCTTAAGGATCTAGAACCAGAAATACCATTTGACTTAGCAATCCCATTACTGAGTATATACCCAAAGAAGTACAAATCATTCTACTATAAAGACACATGCACATGTATGTTTATTGCCACACTATTACAATAGTAAAGACTTGGAACCAATCCAAATGCCCATCAGTGATAGACTAGATAAAGAAAATGTGGCACAAATACACCATGGAATATTATGCAGCCATAAAAAAGACTTCATGTTCTTTGCAGGGACATGGATGAAGCTGTAAGCCATCATTCTCAGCAAAGTAACACAGGAACAGAAATCCAGATACTGCATGTTCTCACTCATAAGCAGGGGTTGAACAATGTGAACTCATGGATATAGGGGAACATCACACACTGGGGCCTGTGGGGGTGGGGTGGGGCAAGGGGAGGGAGATCATTAGGACAAATGCCTAATGCATGCGGGTCTTAACACCTAGATGATGAGCTTATTGGTGCAGCAAACCACTGTGGCACATGTAGACCCATGTAACAAACCTGGACATTCTGCACATGTATCCCAGAACTTAAAAGAATTTGGGGGGTGGGGGGAGCATCTCTGTGATGAAAATTCTCTCCCCACGTTAGGGTAAGAGCTCTGAGAGTTTCCTGGTTTCCCAGCTGTTCTCTGTGCTACTTCATAGAAGAAAACGGCACCTTGCCCAAGGTGTCATATCCTTCTACTTTAACATGAGAGGCTGGAAAAGGATAAATTTACTTGTCCTCTTGCCTTCAGAGGAAGGCCCTATTGATAGAAATAGCCACTAAATGACTTTACTAAGCTGTAGGAACTGCTTCTGTTGTCCTTGAGACCTTGTGAGGTCAAACTGTCTTTGAAGGCTGCTTGTAAAGTAACCTGGTGGCCTCTGTGTGTGATAGGGCCTTAGTCTTATTTAATCAGACTTCTTTGGCTGACAAATAGCTGCCTTTGACATGGTTAGTGACACAGAGTTGTTACGATGAGGCAGTGTATGAGCAAATCAAGGCTTATTAAGCATTTTTTTTCCCTCTTCTTGCATTATAACCTATAAAGAACTCTTCTTTTTCTAATGCCCAATGCCTTGTGTAGAACCTCTCCTTCAAGGTTCATCAGTTTTTTTGAGGAAAAGGTAAAGGTAGAGTAGGATAATATCCTGTTTTTGAAGTGCTTTAATTTTGTACTATAGTTGAATAATCTTCAATCAAGAGTGTGCTGGCCTTAGTTAAAGTTGGTTCTGCTGCTGGATGGCTACATGGCTTCAGGGAAATCTGTCTTTTTGGACATTGGTTGACTCATTTATAAAATGGACAGAATATTTACCTTGCTCCTACCTATTAAAGTATCACGTAGGGAGAAGGTACAATGACTTACCTGTTAGAACTTGAAGCTCTGAAGGCATTGTCTTCCTCCTCTGCCGTACGCCTGTCATCTAAACCTGGCTCTGACACTTTCCAGCAGTGTGATTCTGAGAAAGGCATCATTTCTCTCTGGGCCTCTTAAAATTCTTTGTCTCTTAAGGTTTTGTGAATTTACAAATGTGACTTAAACCCTTTGCTTCATATTTTCTGGATCTTAAAAGGCACACCTCTGTGCATGTGTGTGTGTGTGTGTGTGTGTGTGTGTGCGCATTTTAAAGAATCTTTTAAACTGCAAAGACACTGTATACTCTCTGTATAAAGCTCATAAATTACAAAAGCATAGAAAATAAAGTGAAAGACCTTCTCTCCCTATTTCTCCAAATCCCAACTGTTTGGTATATTTCCATGGCATTCTGTTATACAGGTCTGTAGTATGTGTGCATATGTGTAATTTCTCTTACGCAGTTGGACTGCTTGTTTGCAACTTAAACTGGCATCCTAAGGCTCTCGTATCACTAAACATTGTGGTTTTTTTCTTTTTGCATCTCCATAATGTTTCACTGCATACATTTGCCTAATTTATGTAGCGAATCTCTTACTGATAAGGATGTTATTTACTCATTTTATGCTTGTTTCTTACAGTTACAGGAATCAAATAGGCATAGATTAAGAAAGGTGGCATAGTAGAGACAGGTATAAAATATAAAGCAAAACCTTTCTTAGCCATTCACACTTTTCATTATCAAATCAAATTTCCTAGAAGCGACCACTGTGAATCGGTTTTTGTTTTGTTCTTTACTGGTTTTTATTGTGACTTTAAATAGTCCACTTGTACCTCTATTGATTTTAAAAACTTTAGACAGGATCTACTGACTGGCTGCTATGAAAATAAACTGGAGGTCTGAAATTCTATGGCATGGATGGAAGGACAATCAGAGAGGGAAAGAGTGTGTATGATTTAACTATTGATGTAATCCTTCGGTAACGGTAATGTAAATACATTTTGAAAATGTTCAATGCTGGTAGAATCAGGGTAGGGATAAGTTCAGGATGCTGTTTTATGAAACTGATTACTGGCAAGGATTTGAGTAGCATCAGTTTTACATGCATGTTTACAGCAACCCAGCATTGCCTTTAGAGTTACTGAGGCACTTACTAAAGAGGGGGGTCCAAGTTTCTATCAGTGTGGAGCTGCGAGGACACTTGACAAGAGCTCTGGAAACCTACTGACTTGATGTGGAATCCAGCAGAGGGTGGCAAACTCAAGACAAATGGAGACAAATTTCAATGTCAAAAGGCTCAATCTGAGCAAAAAGTGGGTTATAGGCCAAATGTATTGAGCTAAGAGGCTCTCGGTGTGAGATGGTTAATCAGATAATTCTCTGTCAGACACCATAGAGACACCTGAATCTAAATTCTAGTCTTGGGGATGTCAAATCAGGTTCCTCAGTACATCTAATGTTGGTGGTGGGCAGGTTTTGTAAAGCAGGCAAGGGTAGAAATTGGGAATTTCCATTAAGAAGATTTTCTACAGAAAATCTGCTTGTGCTAGGCAACAAAATGCTTCCTGTACCTAAATTTATTGTAGTCATGCGGAAGTTGGAATTGACAAAATGTTACAGTAAGCTGCTACTCTGATTTCTCATAAGTTAGGAAATTTAAGGACAAGTCAATGTTTTTTATAAAAGCCATGGTAGATGGAAAAGCAATTTAATATCTATTTTGGAGTCAGGAATATTTTGTAAGGAGTGTCTGTACCCAGATCATGAGGAGGTATGTCTATCCTAAGTTGTATATGTCGGGAGAAGTTCATTTTTGAGATTATCTTGTGATTATCTCTCTAACCACATATTACAAAGTTTTATTCATTAATCTGGATGTAAAATATGCTATTGTGATCTCCTTGTAAATAACACCCAGAGCAACTTGGATAGGAGTGCTAGAAAAACAGATTCTGTTATCCTACTGGATGACTTCACGGCAGGTCCCCAGACAGTGTAGACCCTGTAAGTTGGAATAAGGTACCAGAGACCTAGGCAGAATGAAGGTGGAAAGGGCTTGCTCCCTTAGTCAGTTCCCAAGCATGTGAAGGCTGTTTACATGGGAGAGCACCTGCACAACAGGCATGGGACTTAGTGTGACCACTTTCTAATGGGCCCATGGGGTCTGGCTTCCCTGGGATCAGAACCCAGATAAGGAAGACTCTAAGGCTGTTGGCCCTTCATTAGGTAGTTCCATTGGGGAGACAACATGTTGTCAGCCAGCCACCAGAATAGACGGATGCTAAGCTTTGGGATGAGGCATGTATGGCTAGTTCTGGGATTAGGAAGAATATTGGGAGTAAAGCTCTGAAAAGGAAGATGGTGGTCACCAGGCGGTGGCAGGTCAAGAATTGTAAATCAGCGGTTCGCCAAATGTGACTACCAGACCAGCAGCATCAGGATTGCCTGGGAGCTTGTTTGAGATACAAATCTTCAGGCACACTATAGACCTACTAAATCAGAAACTCTGGGAGTGAGGCCCAGCAACCTGTGTTTTAACAGTCTCTCCTATTGATTCTGATGCAACCCAAGTTTAAGAACCACTGCTGTAGATTCACTAGCAACCTGTTTAATTAACTGGAGATTGCTCTGGCATTTATATAGGTGAGAACAATGAAATCTGAGTCAAAAAACCGATACAAGTTACTTTTAAATTTCTCCCAAAATTTCTGTAATTGAAGAAAAGCTTATTTTTCTGTTACATTAAAAAATAACATTGATTGGAAAGTGCCTGTGTACTTAGTATTTTTGCTACCTTATTTCCTTGAAATTTTTCATCTTCTATATTAATTGCTATTTTAATTTTCATTTTACAGATAGAGAGATGGATTAAGAATTTCATCAAAGGTTTTAGAACTAATAAGGGGCAGAGCTAAAATTTGAACTGAGGGAGTTTCATAAAATGAACTTGGCTTCCATAACCCCTAAGCTGCAATACAGGGATTCTCCATTTCTCATTACAGCCTCCTTGCACAGAGGACTGCAGACCATGCACAACTTAGTAATGTATACTGATTAGCGTTTGCCTGCTTTGGGTATGATGCGAAACTAGTATTGTGCCTGTTGTTGCTAACCCATTTTTGGATCTCTATTGTCAATTTCTACACCTTTGTGGTAGAGCTCAGAGTTTAATGCTAACCAAACTTCATAATACCGTTTTAATTTTCGACTTGCTAAATTTATGCTATGTCTATTACAACTTTAAATCTTTCCTTGTCATAATAAGAATGACTTACCATTTTCCCCTTGAAGATTTCCTTATGTTGTATTGGCACCTCCTATTATATTTTGAGACAAGGGTGAAACTAATGAGAGTTGATATATATATATTTTTTTTCTCCCTTAAACCAGCCCAAAAGATTGTTTCAGGATAAGGATCCAACTATTCTTTTTTTCTCATGGTGAGTTTTCTGTAATTGGAGAATTTGTGGTAATGCTATTTTAAATTCCAAGTTGAAATATTTCTGTAGCATAAAACTCCTCTCCTTTGTGTGTATGAGTGATTGCGTATGGGTCAAAAAGACTTGGAACATTAATTTTAATTCAGAAGTGGCTCCAGAGAGACAAGTTAATTTTCTAAATCAGTCTGGTGAGAGTTGAAGCTTGAAAAATACATGCAAGCAAAAATGTCTTATATTCTGCTAGAACAATTACGAGGTAATAGTCTCGGGAGTAAACTGGCCACCAAGCTTTAGTAACATTTCTAGTGTTGTGGCTTATTTCCCTAAAAATATCAAATATTGCTGATTCTAAGACAAGTCATGTTTTCACATCTTAATATTTCTCTAGTCAGAATATGCCTCTGGGTGAATGTATGGTAGGATATTAACATGGAGGTTTTATATTTATAATAGAAATGTTTTCAAAGATGGTAGCAGAAGTTTACATTTTTATTTTTGTGGTAAAATAACATAACAATTTGCTATCTTAACCGTTTTAGGCATACGATTCTGTAGTATTAAGTATGTTTGCAACCATCACCACAATCCCTCGTCAGAACTTTCTCACTTTCCCAAACTGAAACTTTGCCTGTTAAACACTAACTCCTCATTCCCCTCCTCCTGCTAGCCCCTGGTAACTGCCATTCTATTTTCTGTCTCTGGGAATTTGACTACTCTAGGTACCTCACGTTAAGTGGAATCATACAGTATTTGTCTTTTGGGGTCTGGCTGATTTAACAAAGCAAAATATTTTCAAAGTTCACCCACGTTGAAGCATGTATAAGAACTTTTTTCCTTTTTAAGGCTCAATACTATTTCATTGTGTACATATAACCTGTATTTTGCTGATTCTTTCACCAGTGAATGCTTGGGTGGCTTCTCCCTTTTGGTTACTGTGAATGATGCTGCTATTAAACATGGAAGTGTAAATATCTGAGCTTGTACTTTGACTTCTTTTGAGTATATATCTAGGAGTGTAATTGCTGGATCATCCATCTTTAACTTTTTGAGGAGCCTCCATACTGTTTTCCAAAATGGCTATATTATTTTACATTTGCACCCAAATGCACCAAAGTTTCAATTTCTATGAGGCAAAGAAATCATGACTATCAACAACACTGCTCACAGAGGGCATAATGAAAGGGCAGGGATTAGATATTTGGGAATGACTTTGAAGGGATATTTATGTAATTTTTTTTTTTTTCTTTTTTTTTTTTTTGAGACAGAGTCTCGCTCTGCTGCCCAGGCTGAAGTGCAGAGGCATGATCTCGGCTCACTCCATCACTCCATCCTCCACTTCCCGGGTTCAGGCTTTTCTCCTGCTTCAGCAGCCTCAGTAGCTGGGACTACAGGTGCAAGCCACTGTGCCTGGCTAATTTTTGTATTTTTGGTAGAGGCAGGGTTTCGCCATATTAGTCAGGCTGGTCTCAAACTCCTGACCTCATGATCTGCCCACCTCAGCCTCCCAAAGTGCTGGGATTACAGGTGTGAGCCATTGCATCTGGCCTGATATGATCTAATGGGGAGAACAAGTCAAAATAAAATCTGTGTGGAGGTACAAGTTGTGCTTCCTCTGTTTTCTCAAGTCAAAGGAGACCATTCCACCCCATCCCCTCCACCGACCCTCAATTCCCTCAATTCCAAGGAAACCACTTATATATCTAACATGTGCTGACACCAGCTCATGACAGTATCAGTCATGCCGGGGCTTTCCCCGCTCCCTTTCTTTCCCTCCCTCCCCTCTAACTCTGGGTGAATTAGAAACTGCAATTGTAGGTATGGAGCTGAGGAGGGTAGGACATGGAAACCTAGGCTGGGCAATCATACTACATTTCCACTCTGCTTTCCATTTGCAGCAGACATAGATAAAGAGAGAAGTTTCAACTTTATACTAAGACCAAGTTTGGATTATAACATGGCACTGAAGACTTCCGTTACCAAATCAATACGTTCTTTTGTGATGTAAAGTGACAGTTGGACTCTTTATGACAACAATAACCAGAGACTTCATGGAGTTAACTTTTGTCTTCATCCAGTGTGGGAGAATAAGTAGTCCCACCAAGTATGTTTTAAGGAACAGAGAGGGGTAAGAAGTTAATGTATGATTATTCTCTGTGAATTGGGCTTATTCAGTAAAATGGTTTGGGAATTTGAGCTGCTTCAGTGAAGTGGTACACGTAATATGTGTGTGCTTTGAATGTAGTAGTATCTTTCCCAACTTGACCTCTGCATGGTTGTAATTAAAGTGAGGGTGAATTGTCCTTGGGAAATTGAGGAGCATGGGGGGAATGTTGACAGAAATGTTCTTCACCTGGAACTTGTGAGGATATTTAAAAAGAAGATTTCTAAAGTTATGATTTCAGTTGTAGTGTGTGTTTTGCTTTGGGAAGAAGTGAGCTCCTTTAATGGGAGGCATCTAAATCGAGACAACGGAAAAACCTGTTGTAGCTGAAGAAAGGAGTGAATAGGGATTCCTTCTATTGGACAAGGATTCCACTGACGACTCCTGAGACAGTGGGAGTCCGTGGTTCTGAGATGTTTAACATTGAGTTTGACCACTTGGACACTACTGTTTCTTAGCTTTTTTTTTTTTTTTTTTTTTTTTTTTTTTCTCTTTTTTTTTTTTTTTTTTTTTTTTTTTTTTTTTTTTTTTTTTTTTTTTTTTTTTTTTTCCCCCCTCTCTCGTGTGGAGTCTTAGAAATGTTATCAGATGGAGGATTCTCAGTACTGAGGACCTAAGTATTAGAAAATGCAGGGTTTACCTTTTATTCAAAACTTAGGAAGTATTACGCTGCATATCTTTGTCATGTTAAAATAGCTACTGGCAAAAACAATGTTCTTGAAGCTATTTTTGTTATACTTTAGTCCATTTAAGTTGCATACCAAATACCATAAGCTAGGTGGCTTAAACAGAAACTTATTTCTTACAGCTCTAGAGACTAAAGCCTAAGATCAAAGTGCTGGCAGATTCCATGTCTGAGGGCCTGCTTTCTGGTTCATAGGTGGTGTCTTCTAGCTGTCCTGCCATGGCAGAGGGGGCAAGGCAGCTCTCCGGGGCCTCTTTTATAAAGGTGTACTAATCCGGTTGATGAGGATTCCACTCTCCTGACCTAATCACCTCCAGAAGCCAAACTCTTGACATTGGTGATTAGGTTTCAAAATACAAGTTTTAGGGGAAACGCACTCAGACCATAGCATATGGTAAGAATGCTCGCAAATTGTTTTTGACTGAAATGACCCAAGCTAGCCACTTGGCATCCACCATAAGTAGCCATGTAATAATAGAATAGAAGTTTATTCTAGGAAAACAGGGTTGGTATATAATTACTATTTTCCTTGAAAGTAATTTATCATAATTTAATCATAATTCTACTTTAACCCCATCAAGGCTGTATTTAACTCGGCTCCATATTTCACTAGGATATTAGTGGGATTTTTGCCAGTAGTTAGCAGTAATAAAATTGTCCTAAACAGTAAGAAAATTCATTTTCTTTAATAACAAAAAAACCCCAGATGTAAAACAGTCTTCAGATACTGTATTTCTGAGCCTGTTCTGATCCTTTGCCCTTCTGCTGAGGTGAATTTATCCTCAGACCTGTAACAAAATGGCAGTGGGAGTTCCGGCAATATATTTAGTCATGATAATTGCTAGAAAAAGTACAGGTTTTGTCTTTTTCCTCAATTAAAAACTTTTTCTGGAAGTTCCTCCTCCTTTCCCCTGCTGCAGCCAACTTTCTGATACATCTCATTGGCTAGAATTGGTGACTTGTCCAAAATGAGGATAATTGGCAAGGGGTAAGGTACTATGACTGACTTAGAAAGTCAGATTAACTCCCTGGACTGCTCATGGGTTAGTTTCCCTCAAAGCCAAGGGAAGGAGGGGCCCACACCAGGCAGAACTCCGTTAGGAAGGAGATTGGATGGGATGAATACTATGTAAGTAGCCAATAATGTCTGTTATAAAAGTGGGCTTCCAGAGAAATCCATATGACCATTGGTGATTAAACTGTTTTCTTCAAATGAAAACATTCGCTTTGTATCATAAACATTTCATCATATTGAAGCTAAGAGGAATCTTAGACACTGTCTAGCCCAAATTCTTTATTTGGGAACTGAGACTGAGAGATGGAAGGTGACTTTCCAAAATCCCAGTTGATAGAAGCTAGTAACAGCAAACATATAGACAATTTTAGTGCAATTATAAAGCAATGAATATTAATTTCACTATTCTAAAGTGATGCATCTCATCTCTCATCTCTTGATTTATGGAAGAGTGTGAGCCATTGTAAAATGAAGCTGAAGGATAGAACAAAAGGATTTCAGAAATAACCATTCCTCTGTGGTATAGGCAGTGGGAGGAAGATATGGACGTGAACTGCTACCAGTGAAGCCAACATTTTTTCTGTAAAAGATCAGAAGTTACCATTTTAGGTGCTGAGGGCTAGATAGTTTCTGCAACTACTCAACCCTGACGTCAAAGTGCAAACGTAGCCGTAGACAATATGTGATAAATAGATGTGACTGTGTTTCAATAAATATGTTTCCATCAAAGTGCAAAAGTAGCTGTAGACAATATGTGATAAACAGATGTGACTGTGTTTCAGTAAATATGGGTTTACAAAAATAATGCAGTGGGCAGGATTTAAACTGGAGTGTGTAGTTTGCTGACCCCTGGTTGCATGCTTCCAAAAGAGTGATCTTCTGGTTGTAATTCTAACACAAAAATAGTTTTGAGAAAGACCAAATGGGTTTCAGACCAGGCTCAAGAATTTGTACCCAAAGTATAAGGTATGGCTTTCCTCTTTGTTTACATGATGTAGAAACTACTCTTTATCCAGTCAATTTATCATGACAACTGGTACATTCAGTACCAGTGGATTCACAGTTTATTGCACAGAACTGATTCGTCAAGCAGGCATAATAGTGTGCTCTTGCCAAGGCATAACCTTGATATCATTTACAGATACTCCTCTAGGAACCAATGTACCTGGAAGTTAGTCTACTTGTAATGTACATTTCTCATGAAGCCTGGTATAAGACCATCTAATTAAATCAGTCTGAATGAGGCCACAGTTTGCCTTAGAATTAATCTAAACAAATAATTAGGAAACTTCTAAAGTTGCAAAAATTGATAACAGGAAGTAATTTGCAAATTGCCTAAGCATTCATATTCTAGGAGACACAGGTCATCTATTTTTGGCTAGGAATGATGGGTGCATGTCCTGAAGCCTCAAGGAGAAGAACAGTAATTTATATGCAGGGAAACTGCTTTTTAAAACTCTCATAAATAAGGGTAAAATATCTTTTTTTTTTTTTTTTTTTTTTTTTTTTTATATTATTTTTTTTTTTTTTTTTTTTTTTTTTTTTGAGCAATCACTGAGATTATACTGAGTGTAACCATTTTGATTGAGCTGTTTTGACTTGTCAGATATAAACATGCACGACTTTATTTTTCCATTATTGAATTGTATCTGAGTTTCTTGAATGCTGGGGAGCTGACTCCTTTAATGACATTTTGGGTTGATTTCTTAATTTTTCAGTCACTTCAGAAATATAGTCTCATTTCAGTTCTTAAAAGTTTTCATGTTGTCTTTGTAACCTCAACCACATTTAATTTCAGGGCTTTCTACTTTTTCCCACTTCCCTACAAACCCAGCAAGAACTGAATTTCTGTTGGGAAACCAGGAGTGTGTCTGGGCTTAGTTTACTGTTTTACAATCTCCATTCCCATGCTGTTCCCTCTTGCATCAGGTGTTGAGGTGCTGAAAGGAAGGAACAATCTTATATAAGTGCAGGTGCACAACTGGCTGTCCTCCATGCGACATATGGAATGACTTCAATAATGTGATCAATTTCAGATTGGAGGTAGCAAATTGACTTCTCCCACTTGTTGCCTGTGGCTTCATCTTTGCTGTTTGTTCATCTATCAATCCCCTTGGAAGGACAAGCGGCCACCTAGTGGCATTCTCAGGGATATCCTTTCTCCCCGACTCCCAGTCCCCAGTGTGGACAATCTACTTTCCAGCCTGTGGCTGCTGGATTCCTCTTGCCCAGCAAGATGTTCTGCTCGCTGGACATGTGACTAGGGTAGTTGTGCAGAGCTTGTGCTCAGGAGGGCCCCACATTGGGTGTTTAATTCTTGGAAGGTGCCATACTGAACTTCTTAGTTTTATCTTTGGATTTTTGTTTTGGAAGTGAAGTCTGATGGCTAAATAGAACATGAACCAGGACTTCAGAGCCTTGGCCCCTGCACAAACCCACATCCTGCTGCCTCTTCCCTGTCATGGATAGGTTCGTGGTTGCCTTTTCCCTCTCCTTCATGTCTCAGGACCCAGGTTTCCCTGTCACTGTCCTCGCTGTGAAACTGTTGTTCCTTTCTGCCTGGGTTATGACTGGGGGCAAGGGGAGAGGAGTGGGAATACTGTATGGAGACAGGAACATGGGTGTGGGGATGCTTGGGTTGGATGCATGCCCAGTTGTATCCTGGGACAGAACAAGGAGGCACTTGTTCCTGCCCTGGGCTGACTAGGCCACAGTCCTTTTGGTGGGCTACTTGGCAGAGGCCTCTCCCACCCCCAATCCAAGTACCAAATACATACTGGCAGGAAGTTTGCAGTGCCTTGGGACTTGCGTTTCTACTATAGGCTCGGGTGGTGAAACCATCGGAAAGAAAGGGAAGATTGACTTCTCACCCTTGACCAGGACCCCTCATTTTCCTGTTTTGTACTGTGCTCAGCAAATTACAGCAACAGCTGCTAGTCGGTAGTCCTCTTGGTGAGTGTTGGCCAAACAGCTTAAGCCACTTCAGTGGTGATCTCTTCATCTACAGCAAGGCACATGTGTTGTTTCTACAATGGTAGTGCTGAAGCTGTCCCCTCCTACTGCCTTCCCCCACTTGGCTCACTATCTCTCTCCTGAATTCCCTCTACACTCCAGTTACTGAGTGTCTTGCCAGCTTCCAGCTGACCACCAGCCCTAGCTTAGTGCTGGGGTGCTTAAAAGACCCACCCATCTTGTAAAAGGGAGGACCACAAGGCATTCACAAGCCTGTTCACCTTCTTAGGTAGGAGGTCATTGCCCTGTACCACGCTGACTTGTCCTCCAAGACCATCTCCTTTAACTCAGTCCTCTTTCATTTTTTAGTGACCACAGCTTGGAAAGTATTGCAGCCCTTTGGACTCTAAGGGAACCACAGCAACTCACATTAAGCATGGGCCCTTCTTTTAATTCCACCCTAGAGAATTTTGAGATTTTTGTTCTCAGTAGGCACGGACTCTGCTTTCATCTCTGCTCTGTTCAGTTACCTCTTGACCAAGAAAACATTTCCATCTGAGCCTCTCCCTGTTTTGTTAACAAGTGCTTACACTATCCCTCAGTGTTAAACGAATTCATGGTAGGCTGCAGTTGACAGGCTATTTTGCTGAAATGATAGTGTCACCAAACAACTAAACTTCAATGCTGTATATATTCTTGTCAATTTCACCCATCTTGGACAGTTGGAGATCTTCTTCCCCCTTGGTAGTATCTGGCTTAATTTTTTTACACATTTTCTCTTAACATTTTTGTTTGTTTATTAAACTGAAAACAGCTATAATGATTTTTCTAAGCATTTAATGAATTTAAACTAAGCCTTGGCTTTCTTGAGGGCAAGGTGGAAACACCACAAATCAGTCTATTTACTTTGTAGAACATTTGTGAGAATTCAGTGGGATGATGATTGTAAAACTTCTGAAAGTGTAAGAGTCCTTTAAGTTGGAGATGCTCATTACCTGAATCAAAGTAAACACAAGCCTTAGACATCCATGACCTTCCTCTGGGCAGCAGACGGGAAAACAAAGCAAAACACCCTAAACTACATCAGGCTCAGGGTTATACAGTGAAGTTTAATTAAAATGAGGTTTTTCTTGGTAAAATGACAGTCATCCAGGAGGGAGGAGTTGGTGAATATGGTGCTTCTGTGCTTCGTAGCTGTACATGAGGAAGGTATCATTCATTATGAAAGGGTGAGGCATATTTAGGAATCTGAGGTAAACGTGCTGAGAAAATAGAATTGAGTGCTTTTATGTTTTGAAAACTTTAGTGCGATTTAAATTTGGTACTTTTGAAGTTCAGCTGGTGTTTCTATTGATGAGTATTTTGCTGCTTTGATCCTCTTGTTGCTTCTCTAAGAAGTTCATTTGCAATTCCTTTTTTCTCCAATTATTCTGCTCTCCTAATTAAAAAAAATTCTCCTTCCTCTGGGCCTCCCTCCACACCCCCATCCCCACCTCCCCTGGCCAACATGTGCTTACATCTTTGGATGAAGGATGTCCTGCGACTGGATGGCTGCTGAGGCCTCAGCTGTCTGCAGTCTGGGATGGCAGATGATGATAGCACTGGGCTCAGCTGTAGGAACCCTGCTTCTCCTCTGTTTACCAGCTTCAGATTCCATCTGGCCTTGCTGACAGGAACCTTGACACCATCTGCAAAACTTGTAATAAAGCAACTTTGGTCTAAAGGAAAGGAAAATAGCACACTGAAGCCCATTTGGGAAATGTCACGTTTGGTGCTTCAAAAGCAAGGTATATTAACACATTGATATACCTTTATGCATTTGGTGGGGCTCATAAGAAGACATTTCTGTAGGGAGAACCTCTGAGAGTACTGACTTTGTTGTCTTCAGTCTGTGCTTGTCTGGTTGAAGTTCAGGAAACCCCAAAACGTGATACTTCTCCAGTGTGAGTTTTGATGATGAATTGACATTAAGGTTGCATTTCTGCATATTCAGTCAGCCCCCGTCACAGTACAATTTGAGTTGATATGTTTTGCTTGTGTATGTGACACATAACTAGTATAGTCACGCCCTTTTCCTATTACTCAGAGTCCACTTGTGTGTGACATATCTCCACAAACATTTGTAATCTTACCCTAGGACAAAGGATAATAAAGTAACACAATATATACACTAAGAGCTGTGCACTACTCTATTATACAAATATTAACCTGCTTACCTCTCATTACAACCCTGAGGATAAGTATTATTATTACATCAATTTTATAGGTAAGGAAACCAGCCCCCTGGATAAGGATACCTAGCCAGTAAGTGGTAGGGCCAGGGTTATAATTCAGGCTATCTTGTTTTAAACAATAGGGATATGATTAGCCAGTCTACTAAAGGAGATTACTATATAATTTGCTGATGAAATTTTTGTGTTTAGCTCTCACTTAAGACTATGTGCTGGGCATTCTCCGTTTCCCACACCAGTAGATTCTCCTTGGTCTATTTGGAACTGGCTCACAGAGGTTTACCAGCTATGACTGTATCTCTGGGCTTGGCCTCTGATTTCCTGTTGTATTTGGCCAATGGGAGGCATGAGGAAGAGAGAGAGGCTGGGTATTTATTGACTGTAGGCCACCTGCTGTCATCAGTGGCTAGCATCTCATTGGGTGGCTCCAGCTTTCTTCAGGTCTGGGAACTTACTGTCTATGTCATTGTTCAGACTCGGTAGGAATAAAACCTCTCAACCTGCGCAAGTCCTGGTACTTCATTTTCACTGGGGATTCCCTGAGCCCTGTCCATGCCTTGTAAATAGCCCCATTCATCAAAGTTTAACACTTTGACTATGTTGTATTTTTGCAGGAATTCTGAAAGATACAGGCTTCCTGTGAGTTCATCTATTGTCTTATACTTGAGGCCCTAGTAGCCAAAAACACTTGATGTTTTCAGAATGGTTTAGTAAAACATAAATGAGGGGAAAAAAGTCAACTTCGGGCAGGGCCAGGCAGGACCCATCAACTTGACTTAGAATAGACAATAACAACCCCATAATTGCATAAAGTCTTATTTTCCTGGTGCTTTAAGGTGTGTATGTTAATAACTGTAGCTAACATTTATAAGTACCGTGTTCCATGTCCCCTGCTAAGGACTTTATATGAACAGTTTTGTTTAATCCTCAGAGCAGTCCTAGGAAGGAAGAACCTTTATTTTCATGTTGCAGATGATACAATGCAGGTTTAGAGAGGTTAAACAATCTGAGTGTACCGTTAATAAGCTGCTCATGTGGTATACACACTTAAGCAGCTAATTCCAGAGTCCATGCTTTTAAGCAATATACTTATGCCTCCTGCATCTGATTGTTTTTTAAATCAAATTGGGAAGTAGGTCAGAGAGGTGTAATTTTCTTCTCTTTATTACAGTTGAATACACTGAGGCACGGTGGGTTGAAGTGACTTAAGATCACAGAACAAATTAATCTATGCTTATAAATGGCAGAATTGGCAATTAGCTGGAAAGTTTTGTGAAAATCAAGTAGTGTCTCAGTGAGCTTTGGCCTGCACAAACAGCAATGGATATGGGTTTAAATCCTGATGGAAGCTTCTTAGCTCCCTGATCTTGAATAACTCAGCCTCTGTCCTTTGTTTTTTCACTTATAAAATGGGAGAAATAATTCTTCCTTCACTGTATGTAAGGATGGTATAAAATAATTACATAAAAATGTTTATCACTGTTAGGTTTTAAAAAAATGTTCACACAAACCATCAAAGGATAGAACTATGAATTGAGGTATAGACACAGAAGCAAAAGATGTTTGGTACTTTAAAAAAAATTGTGGGTACATAGTATATATGTTTTATAGGTTACATGAGATATTTTGATACAGGCATGTAACATAATCTGATCATGGTAAATAGGGCATCCATCACCCCAAGCATTTATCCTTTGTATTAAAAACAATCCAATTATACCCTCTTAGTTATTTTAAAATATACAATTAAATTGACTAGTTACCCTGTTGTACTATCATAATAGATCTTACTCTATTTTTTTGTACCCCTTAGTTAACCCCACTACCCTTCCCAGCCTCTGAATAATCATCATTCTACTCTCTATCTCCATGAGTTGTATTGCTTTAATTTGATACTCCTGACAGTCCTTACCTGGTATGAGGAGGTGAGTCCCACAGAGGCATAAGAACTTGCAGGGAGGTCAGCTGTGGGTAAGCAAAACTTCATCCCTTCCTCAACATCATGTACTGAATGACTTCTCTACGTTAAAAAACTTGGATTTTATGTCAATGTGAGGGTCTGATTTTCATGTCCTTTATTATAGCAAAGCTAATTCTAACAGTAGGTAGCCAAGGTATACCTGGAGTTAGATTTTTAACTAGAACATTGGATACGTTTATGTGAAGACAACAATTTTACAAACAGAACAACTATGTGTTATAGCGAGGCCTTGATGTGCAGTATATTCCCTCACAAGTGGTTTTAGGGCATATTCTACAGTGAATCTCAAATGTGAGACCTTTCTTAATCATCCCAGCAGGAAATATTTCTTACCCTTCTGAACCATGGCAGAACTTAGCATCTGTAGCACTTCTCTGAATGTAGTATTTATGGCTTAAATCATTGTGTGTGCTTTTTTCTTCTAAATTGAGAGCTTATATATTTTTTAAAAGCACTATACCTTTGCCTACTATACATACATGTGTTATGAATGAATTAAATGAATATTTTTGATTTATGTTATGCCTTGGGGCTTCTGTAATTGTTTTAAAACATTAAATATATGCCAGGTCCTCAGCTGGGCAATAGAGGTACAGAGATGTGACCCATGTATGCTTGTATCTGATACACAGATTGTATCTGATATCAATTTTAACGATATATTAACTCCCATAAGAGGCTGTGTGCAAGGTATGTTCTTTGACAGTAACATTGAAAGCAAATGTGTTCAGACAACTTTAAGGAATGACCTATACATGTTTTTTCCCTTGTTAAGGACTAGAATAAATAAAGGATCCTATTGCTGAATGCCTGGGGAATGAGATAGTTTGGTCACTGAAATTTTGTGATCAATTGAGAGTTAACCCGCATGACATCTGTAGTTGTGAAAACGCAATGTAAACATTGTCATCACTAAAAAATTCTAAAGCTCCACAAGATGGGGCTATGTCCCTAGGGAAGCAGGACTTTCAAATCAAACTTTAATGCAATTTAAATTCACTACATTCTTTTAATCATGACGGTTTCCCTTTAGGGAAGAACAGGTCTGGAACGTATTAGTCACTCAATACGTACTCATTGAATAAATGTCAATGGAAGAGTTGGTTTTATGGTTTCAGTTGAAAATATGAGTGCACCAGACATTCACTCAGATTATAAGAACTGAAACTTCCAAGATAGGATTTAGCTCATTTTTAAAATACAATGTTTATCTTGTTTTCAGAGAAGCAAAAAATGAAAAATAAAATAACAGGAAGCTTAGTAACCAAGCCAAGGGTTTCCTCAAGTGAATTTTGTAAACCTCAGATGAGGTGATATGTCTTGCAATTGCCTTTGCTCGATGGTAGTCTTTAATTTTACAAGTTAAAAATACATACTTAATGCAAAAAATAGACCATGCATGTATATAAAATAAAACTTAGTCCTCCTTAATCTCCTACCCCCGGTACAGGTACAGCCCACCCGGTTAACAGCATCTTCCAGTTCTTTTGCTATGAATTTAATAACTTTTTTTTATAGTGAGAGACTGAATATACAATGGACAGTGACCAGACCATATAAAAAATAGAACACCCAACTAGAATCTTCAGCAACGGGCTCAGGAAACCAGCCTATTATTTGCTTTAATCAGCGCAGGAAGCCAGCCCACTTTCTGTGTCAGACTTACAGAAAGTCAGATGCTAACTCTAGCAACTGGTCTGGAAAGCCAAACAAAGCACTCTAATAGTCAGCCCGGGACAATCCAGATTTGGCTGATAATTGACAGCTTTCTCAATTTCTGTCCGTATTTCCAACTGAGGACTAAACTAGAGAAAGCCAAATACGCAAAATTAAACAATACCATGGGATTCCCTAAGTCTAGTTGGCCTACCTACAGCTTCCCCATGCAAACAGCCTCCAACCAGGGCATAGCCAAAGCCTTCCCTTCTTCAACTATAAAGCTTTCCTACTCCTCTGCTTTTATTTTTGAGTTTCTGCCAAACACAAATGATAGTGACTAGGGCCTTTGCTATAGCAACCTCAGAATCAATAGCCTTTGCTTCACTCATTTGATTAGCCTTCGTTTCCACAATAAATATAGGCTAATTCAACAACATGGATTTGAGCGGATGTTGTTTGAGAGACTGGGGAAGCAGACAATTACTGCCCACATGATGCTATGTGTTAGTGGAAGTAAAAGTAAACATGTTTATAAAATGTTAGGGCTATAGGTTCTGAAGAAAAATAGAGCAGAGTCAAAGAACAGAGGGTGATTAGAAGGTGCTATCTAAAAAGCTATCTAAAAGGGTAGACTGAAAAGTCCTCTTAAGGAGGTGACACATGAGCAGAGTTCTGGATAAATGGTGGGAGGGAGCCACAGGGCTGCAGGGGAGGCCCTGTAGTTTGAGGGAGCACAAGACTCGGTATTGGGAGTGAGAAAACTTGTTTCTTTCTGGAAAAGGCACAAAGGCTAGAGTTACTGAAATAGATTAAGCCAAGGCAGAGTTCGTAAAGCTGCTGATTGTGGCACACAGTACCGTGTGCATTTTATTTCATAACATGATACACAGCACACCTGTGTTCAACCCAACTGTTAAAGGTTGAACGGTGTCCCCCCAAAAAAATACATGTTGCAATCTTAACCCCAAGTACCTCAGAATGTGACCTTATATGAGAATAGGATTGTTGTAGATGCTATCATATAAGATGATGTCATACTGGAGTGTGGTGGCTCCTCAATAAAAAATGCTTAGTTTCCTTAGGGACACAAGAAGAAAAGGCTGTTACAACAGGGGCAGAGACTGAGATGCTGCACCTGCAAGACAAGGAGTGCCAGGGATTGCCAGCAACCACCCAGAGGTAGGAAGAGGTAAGGAAGGAGTCTATCCAGGGTTTCAGAGGAAGCATGACTCTAATAACACCTTGATTTTTGATTTCTGGCCTTGAGAATTGTGAGACAATAAATTTTTGTTTTAAGCTACACAACTTGTGATACTTTGTTACAGCAACCCTAGGATGCAACACATTGAATGACAAGTGACATTAAACCTACTTATCTTTACTACCTGTAGTTTACTGACAGTTCTATGCCATGACATTGCATGTTGACCAGGACCCTAGTGGTTTTCTGCCTGCTTCTCCCACCCCACAATGCTCTGTGTTCTGTAATGGAAAGACACTAAGCAAATGGAGAGTGGTGGGGAAAAAGACCAGGAAAACAGCCAGGATCTAGGTCACATAGGCCGTGGGAAGAACTTTGAAGTGTTTTAGCTAAGGTTGCTGGGAAAGCCATTGATAGATTTTGTTTTCTTTTTTGAGTGTATGAGACATGATCTGATTTATCTTTGAAAAGGATCATGCTGATTCAGCTATCTGGGAAGTAAATTTGGGAGAGAAGAGTAGAATCAGAACAGTCAGGCGCAGACTGCAGTAATCCAGCCACAAGATGCTGGTGGCTTAGACTACGTTAAATAGATGCACAGGCACATGGGAATGTATCAGCTTATTTGAAACCTGGGTGTTGCTTTTCTTTCAAAGTTGCCTTTCTTTACCTCTGAGACAATTAGGAAGGTGGATTTTACTTATTTTACTGTCTATTCCATTTTCCATCAATAAGAGACTTCAGAAATTTTACCTCAAGTGTTAATACTGCTTTTCTATCCCTTCCTCCACCTTCGTTGAATCCTAGAAAAATGGAGTGTATTATATTGTCTCCCTCTTGACCATCTTGTCCTGTTGCTAGTTTTCACTGTACCAACACTCTTGTGTATCTCTGGACTGCAAAGGATTTAGCTACATGTTTTTACTCAAGAATTAGGCATTCTTGTGAGAATATGTTGAGAGGCTGAAACATTAGGAAAGTCTAGATTTCCCTAGAGCCACACAAGGGGAGTCCTGTAGTTCTTTGAGCTTTGGTAGGAAAGTGCCATTCATGCATGCTCATTCCAGTCATACTCTGCTCTCCTTCCTCATGTTCTGTACCCATACGTAAAATGTTCGTTAAGCTCTTCTGTCCAGCAAACCAAACCTTCTCTTAGGAATAACTCTCTTACATGTGAGTTGATTTAGATGCTTTATTTTAACTTCCAAACAATTCTGGTAGGCATCATTTGTGAGTAGCAGCACTCCTGGGTCTGTGAAGGCATGGACTCTAGTCCTGAAAGTGAATCCATTAATCCTCTAATTATATAGTTCAGTCTTTCCTTTAGCAAGAGTGGAGAGTCTGTAGTTCTCTTACTAGTGAGAAACAGGAAAGCAGCTTGAAACTTAAAGCTAGCTTTAATATTCTCCTTTTTAACACAAACGATTTCATGAAACATCAACATCCCACAAGGCCATTCTGACTATGACGAATGGAGATAAAAATACAACCATTAAACACAGACGAAACATATTCCCAGTGCCACAAAAGACCAGACACTTCCCTATCCTGGAAGACATGAGTGACTATGCTTCTTTACCAATTATAGCTTTAGCTTTTCTCTACTCTGTCCTTTTCCTAGATAGGATTTTTTAATACTGCTCAAACATGGAACTATCTCTGCTACCTGCCAGCATCCAGTCTGGGATGGAGGCATGTCCTTTGAATCTTCCACAAGCCTAAGTCCTAAAATCTTTTCTAATACCCTCTTATTGAGATGCTTTGTGGTTTTCTACCTATCTTCCTTGTTTCAACAAGAACCCAACTTGTTCAATTATATGTGTGTTCCTGGTAGTCTCACTGGAGAATGTCGATATTAGGCTGTGATTTGAAATAAACTCACTTGGCAGATAACAAATCATTTCCTTAACATAAGTCATCTATGTCACTAATGAAAAATACTATGTTGCCTCCAGTGTTTTGCTATAAAAAACATTGTTCTGTTTTTCTGTTCCTTAACAAAAGGAATAGGTGAATATTTCTACCTACCCACCTATAACAACTATAAAGAACCAGATAAAACATAGTAAAGAATGGCATTGGAGAAATTGGACACAAGGCAACAAAGACCTGTGATCCCTGAGGGATGGGAAACGAGGTGAGCTCTACGATTGCCAACAGCTTATGGTTTGAGGGAAAATTTTGAGGCTTTAGTAAAGGAATGGGGAAGCCAGGTAAGGCTGACTGTCTCCCAAATTGTTTTCACAAGCCTGGGGAAACCAGTGTGGCTGGAGTTCACAGGGCAGAATGTAAGAGATGGGAGAGGAAAGGGTAGATGGCTGAGATGCTGAGAGTTTTCCATTGAGTACTGATCAGTGCACACTTGGGAGGAGACCTACCGAGACATGAAGAGAACCACTGATGAGTATTAGGGGAAATATTGCCTAGGGTTTACATTGGATGGCAAGAGTGCCTGTTTCCAACAGCTAGAGAGGAAAATAATATTTAAGGAGGCATCAGAAATCTAAGAAGGAACTTGTCTCAGTAGTGGGAAAATATTAACTCCAGATTAAATGCAGGTCTTATCCTCACAAATAAGATTTACAAATAAGACCTAAAAGGATCAGATTATTTCCACGTAATGTAACCATGTTAAGAACAATTTTTAAGAACACTTACAGGATGAGAAAAATATCTAGTACTAATTAAGGTAGAATTCACAATGTCTGGCATCCAGTCAAATTCTAGGCAGGCGGGGGAAAATAGAACTCATGATTAAGAAAAAAATCAGTCTAATGAAACTGAATTACAAATAACAAAAATGATAGAATTAGTAGGTAGAGACATTACAAAGAGGTATGACAGAGTTCCATATGTTAAAGAAGCAAAAGGAAATACTGAATGTTAAGTAGAGACATGGGAGATATAAAAAAGACCAAAATAAAACTCATAGAGATGAAAACTACAATATCTGAGATAAAAAAATTTACTACCTTCCATGAAAACCTATAGCTATCATAATACTTAATGATGAAGGACTAAATGCTTTCTCTCTAACATCAGGTATAAGGCAAAGGTGTTCACTCTCATCTTACTGTACTGGAGGTTCGAACTAGTTGAAATAATACAAGGAAAAGAAATAAAATGGATTCACTTTGGAAATAGGTAAAGTTGTCTTTTTTCCAGCTGACATGATTATCCAAGCAGAATGTCTTACGGAGTCAAAAAGCTTCTGGAACTAATCAGGGAGTTTATCCATGTCTGTAGAATGTAAGATTAACATAGAAAATTACTGTGTTTTTATAGACTAGAAATAAAGAATGGAAAAATTGATCTTACAAAACAGTACCACTTACAACAGTTTCAAAACTGAAATTCTCGGACATAAATTTGACACAGTATCTGTAAGACTTGTACACTGTAAAGTATAAAAGATTTTCAGTGAAATTAAAGACAACTTAAAATAAATGGAGAGAGATGTTTATGGGTTGAATAACTCAATATTTTTAAGGTGTAGATTTTTTCCAAATTGATCAACAAATTCAATGCTGTCCTAATAAAAATAGCAGGCACTTAAAAAAGTTAATTTTACACTCCCACCAACAATGTAAAAGTGTTCCTTTTTCTTTTCTTTT
>NW_016107593.1:766827-805715 GCF_001604975.1 Cebus imitator
GATTTGCATTTCTCTAATGACCAGTGATGATGAGCATTTTTTCATGTTTGTTGACCTCATGTATGTCTTCTTTTGTAAAGTGTCTGTTCATATCCTTTGCCCACTTTTGAATGGCCTTGTTTTTTTCTTGTAAATCTGTTTTAGTTCTTTGTAAATTCTGGATATCAGCCCTTTGTCAGATGGGTAGACTGCAAAAATTTTTTCCCATTCTAGTTGGCTGCCGATTCACTCTAATGACTGTTTCTTTTGCTGTGCAGAAGCTGTGGAGTTTGATTGGGTCCCATTTGTCTATTTTGGCTTTTGTTGCCAATGCTTTTGGTGTTTTGGTTATGAAGTCCTTGCCTATGCCTATGTCTTGAATGGCTTTGCCTAGATTTTCTTCTAGGGTTTTTATGGTGTTAGGTCTTATGTTTAAGTCTTCAATCCATCTGGAGTTAATTTTAGTGTAAGGTGTCAGGAAGGGGTCCAGTTTCTGCTTTCTGCACATGGCTAGCCATCATGGCTAGCCAGTTTCCCAACACCATTTATTAAACAGGGAATCCTTTCCCCATTGCTTGTTTTTGTCAGGTTTGTCAAAGATCGAGTGGTTGTAGATATGTTGTGTTGCCTCCGAGACCTCTGTTCTGTTCCATTGGCCTATATCTGTTTTGGTACCAGTGCCATGCTGTTTTGATTACTGTAGACTTGTAGTATAGTTTGAAGTCTGGTAGTGTGATGCCTCCCGCTTTGTTCTTTTTGCTTAGAATTGACTTGGCTATGCGGGCTCTCTTTTGGTTCCATATGAAGTTTAAGGTGTTTTTTTTCCAGTTCTGTGAAGAAGGTCATTGGTAACCTGATGGGGATAGCGTTGAATCTGTAAATTACTTTGGGCAGTATGGCCATTTTCACGATACTGATTCTTCCTAACCATGAACATGGGATGTTTCTCCTTCTGTTTGTGTCCTCTCTTATTTCGTTGAGCAGTGGTTTGTAGTTCTCCTTGAAGAGGTCCTTTATGTTCCTTGTTAGTTGTATTCCTAGGTATTTTATTCTCTTTGTAGCAATTGTGAATGGCAGTTCATTCTTGATTTGGCTCTCTTTAAGTCTGTTATTGATATATAGGAATGCTTGTGATTTTTGCACATTTATTTTGTATCCTGAGACTTTGCTGGGTGTAAATTAGTTCAACCATTGTGGAAGACAGTGTGGCAATTCCTCAAGGACCTAGAAATAGAAATCCCATTTGACCTAGCAATCCCATTACTGGGTATATATCTAAAGATTATAAATCATTCTACTATAAGGACACATGCACACAAATGTTCATTGCAGCACTGTTTACAATAGCAAAGTCCTGGAACCAACCCAAATGCCCATCGATGATAGACTGGACAGGGAAAATGTGGCACATATACACCATGGAATATTATGCAGCCATCAAAAACGATGAGTTTATGTCCTTTGTAGGGACATGGATGAACCTGGAGACCATCATTCTTAGCAAACTGACACAAGAGCAGAAAATCAAACACCACATGTTCTCACTCATAGGCAGGTGTTGAACAATGAAAACACAGGGAGGGGAGCATCACACACTGGGGTCTGTTGGGGGGAAATAGGGGAGGGATGGGGGGCGTGGGGAGTTGGGGACAGATAGCATGGGGAGAAATGCCAGATGTAGGTGATGGTGATGGGGAGGAAGGTAGCAAATCACGCTGCCATGTGTGTATTTATACAACAATCTTGCATGTTCTTCAGATGTACCCCCAAACCTAAAATGCAACAAAAGTTAATTTTAAAATTCATTGGAGAATAAGGAACCTAGAGTAGGCAAGATAATTCTGAAAAAGAACAAAGTTTGAAGACAAAGACATGTACCATCTAACTTCAAAGCAATGTGGCATTGATCTCAATAATGAGAAATAGATCAATGTAACAGAAGAGAATCCAGCCACAGACCCATACGCTTGTGGTCAATTAATTTTCAGCAGTAATATTCATATGCAAAAATTATAGTAGCTATAAAAGTTAACTTTAAATATATCATAGTCTAGAAAACAAAACCTGAAACAGTAAAATATCCAGAAGAAATTCTAAAAGCCTTTGTGATCTCAAGGTTAGGGAAACAGATATGACACCCAAAGCACAATCCATAAAATAACTTTAGTAAATTAGATTTCATCAAAATTAAGAGCAGCTGCTGTTGGAAAAAATGAAAATCCAATTTATAGATTGAAAGAAAATACAGGAAATTATATAACTGGAAAAAATATAGGAAAATATATAAATATAATTGAAAGAAATTATAGAAAAATATATAATTAAAATTATACATCTAATAAAAAAAGTAATATCCTGAATGTATATAAAAAACTCTCAAAACTTAAAAAAAACTACCCAGTTAAAAATGGATAAAAGATTTCAACAGACATTTCAGCAAATAATACAAGTGAATGAGAGCTAAGCCCAGGAAAAGTTGCTTAATATATATAACTAGGACAATGCAAAGTCAAACCACGTTGCACTACAACCACATACATATGAGAATGTCTTTTTTTTTAAAAAGCTTCATAATACTGAGTATTTGTGAGATGTAAAGTAACTGAAACTATTCTGCCTTGCTGAAGTGAATATAAAAGGTACGGCTACTTTGGAGAAAGCATCTTGTAACTTTTGAACAAACATGTCCACCTTATGACCCAGCCATTCCTTATGTCGGTATTTCCCTAAGAGTAACGAAAGCGTGAGTCTATAAAAGGTTTTAGGTGTATGTTCACAGCAGCTTAACTTGTAATAACCAAAATCTGGAAGTGACCCAAGTGTCTAAATTAATAGGTTAATAGATAGAGACATTATGGGGCTGGGTGGAGTGGTTCACAACTATAATTACAACACTTTGGGAGGCTGAGGAGGAGTTCAAGACCAGCCTAGGCAACATAGCTAGACCCCATGTCTATAAAAATTTTCAAAATTAGCTGGGTGTGGTGGTGTACACCCATCCTCCTAGCTACTCAGGAGGCTGATGTGGGAGGATCGCTTCAGCCCAGGAGGTTTGGGATGCAGTGAGCCATAGTTATGCCACTGCTCTTGGGTCTGAGTAACAGAGAAATATCCTGTCTCTTAAGACACTGTGATATATGTGGATAATGGAATATTACTCTGCAAAAAGGAATGAAGCATTGACCTACATGATAGCTGGATGAATCTCAAAAGAATTATGCTGAGTGTTGTAAAACAGAGTGTATATATAACAGGATGCCTTTTATGTAAAACTCTGAAAATTAATGCAAATTAATCTGAAGTGATAGTAGATTGGTTGGTTGGGGAGGAACGAGGGTTAGGAGGAGGATTCTTTTGGAGGTGATAGATATATTCATTATCTTCATTGTAGTGATTCTTTCAGAGGAATAGACTGTTAAAATTTGCCAAGTTATATAGTTTAATAAACATATGTTGCTGATGGTATGCCCATTCTTTAATAAACCTATTAAAATAACGTTGTGACCAAAATATGTCTGTGATTTGCTCTAAAATATTTCTTGGTGTAGACAGCAAATAGGTGGGACTAAACCGGAAATTGGCCATTAGTTCATAATGGCTCAGAGGTGAATACATGGGCGTTCATTACCCTATTCTAACCATTTTTATATTTGAAATATTGCAAAGTATAATTATTCATATATATCTCTGTGCCTCTTTGCATGCCTTTTATATAGAATAGGGTACTAAAAATGGAATATTAGATGTAAGAGCTTACATTTTGTTTTGGTGGACATTATTAAGCTATGGTTTTTAAAATGGATTATTAGATGCAAGAGTCTACATACTTTTTATTTTGGTGGCTGTTAAGTTGTGGTTTTAAAAAAGTTTCTTTTGGGCTCCTTGGGGAAATATTTTCTCTGGATTTATGGTTTTCTGTTTTTCTAGTTGGTGTAAAACTGAAATTAAAGGAAATTTAATGCTGGAAAGCCATGGCATTTCAAGTTAATGCCCTAAATATCTGCAACTAACCAAAATAGTGAAAAAGCATTCTGAAACTTTTTATTTTCATTGTCTTTATGCAGACAGCTTTGGAAGGCATTATTTATATCTTTGTTCACTCTTCCATTTCTGATTTTAAAAATGCCACCTTTTTGAAAAACTTGATTATTTAAATTTTGTTAGTGTTCAGTTGTGTGTTTTAAATGGCACTTAACACCTATTGACTAGTTACTGCTCTAAGCTCCGTATGTGGATATATTTAATCTCTGAAAATTGGAGGGATTTCTTTTACCACTGATGAAACAGAAGCATCTAGAAATGAGCTTGCCCAAAGTTACACAGCCAGAAGTTACAAATGGAATGCAAACCCGGGGGTCTGGCCGTAGACTCTATTGGTCTTTAATCACTGTGTTTTACTTCCTCAGTATTTAATTCTCAGTAAGTTAAACCAAGGATATAAAACTCTTGAATTCCCTCTTCACATTTTGTTATTGTGTGTAGATCGTATATTTTCTGTAGCTAAACAATTTTCCACCAAGTTTTATACACAACATTGTTAAGAAAAGAATGTTACTTTTCTGTGGTTTTATGATGATGCTTACCAGTAAAATGGAACAGTAACTTGCTTTGGGTCCAAGTTATTTTTAGATAGAGGAGTTTGTCAGGGCAATACTTTTTTTGAATTAGGAAAAGGGAACCTCTCTGGGTAGATGCATTAGAAAAAGAACTTCTGAAAGTGGATACAGCCTGATGGGCACATGGCTTGCTGTCTTTGTGGGTCTCTGTCCAAGGAAGAATGACAGAGATGAGGCCTTTTGCTAGAATACAACCCCTGGACAGGATAACACATTGATTGGAAGAGTGCTGGCTGGATTTCAGTTTCCTCTGTTCCTCTTGGCTCAGAGCTTTTGTGTAAGGTACACAGTGAATAACTATTAGACTCCTCCCAGAACCTTATCACAAACTTTCTAGCTAAATTTTTTTTTTTTTTACATATAGAGATGGGGTTTCACCATGTTGCCCAGACTGGTCTCAAACTTGTAACCTCAAGCCATACTCCTGCCTTGGCATCTGATAGGATTTGGCTCTGTGTCCCCACCTAAATCTTATGTGGAGATTTCCCCTACACTGTTCTTGTGATGAGAGTTCTTATGAGATCTAATGGTTTAAAGGTTGGCACCTCCCCCATCTTGCACATTCTCTCCTGACACCATGTAAGATGTGCCTTGCTTCCCCTTCTCTTTCCACCATGATTATTAGTTTCCTGAGGCCTTCCCAGCCATGGGTAACTGTGAGTAAGCTAAACCTCCTTTCTGAAGTTACTGGGTCTCATGTAGTTTTTTATAGCAGTGTGAACATGGACTAATACCGTCTCTCAAAGTGCTGGGATTACAGACATGAGCCACTATGCCTGGCCTAAAACAATTTTAATTTTAACAGTGGCAGAAATGCTAGTTGTTTATCAATAAACAATTGTCTCTTTATGTTGACAGCCTCCAGTTGCTGGTCAGACACACAGACACTCAGAATGAAGACCCAAGAGTTCCTTGTAGCTAGGTATGGCCATGTATAGAATTGTTTGTGACAGCTTTGAAGCAAATTTCTTAAAGGAAAGCTGCTGCCTGTCTTTGACCCTTCTTCCCCCATATTCCTTGATTCTGCTGCTGGCAACATTGAGGCTGAATCACTAGCATGTACTATGAGGATAAGAGCCATATCCTAACAATAAGCAGCAGAAAACTGGATGTCTTCTGGTATCTGATGTTAAGCTACCATATAAGCCCTGTGTTCCCTACATTTTATGCAGGAGAGACAAATTTCTTGGTTTAAATCACTTTTTTATATTAATATTTATATAACAATTTTTCAAAAAGAATTGATCAGTTACTTTTTAAAATTTTTATTAATTGTGGTTACATAGGTATATATATGGGGTACATGAGATACTTTGATACAGGCACACAATGTGTAATGATCACATCAGGGTAAATGGGGTATCAATCACCTCAAGAATTTACCATTTCTTTGAGTTATGAACATTCCAATTATACTTTGAATTATTTAAAAACGTACAGTAAATTATTGTTGATGGTAGTTAGCCTATTGTGATATCAAATACTAGCTCTTATTCATTCTATCTAATTGTATTTTTGTACTAATTAACCATCCCCACTTCCCTTCCCTCTTCACCACCAGCCACTACCTTTCCTAGCCTCCGGTAATGAACATTTTACTTTCTATCTCCGTGAGTTGAATTGTTTTAATTTTTAGCTCTCACAAATCAATGACAACCCTTGAAATTTGTCATTCTATGCTTGCCTTTTTTCACTTAACATACTGTCCAGTTCCATCCATGTTGTTGCAAATGACAGAATCTTATTTTTTTTTTTAATGGCTAAATAGTATTGTGTATATGTACCACATTTTCTTCATCCATTCATCTAATGATACTTAGGCTACCTCCAAATCTTGGCTACTGTAATATACTACAATAAACATGGGAATGCAGATATCTCATTGATACACCAATTTCCTTTCGAGTATATACTTAGCAATGAGATCACATGGTAGTTCTAGTTTTAGATCTTTGAGGAAACTTCATCGTGGGTATAGCAGTTTACATTCCCACCAATAGTGTGTGAGTGTTCCCTTTTTTCCACTTTCTTGCCAGCTTTTATTATAGTCTGACATTTGGATAAAAGCCATTTTAACTGGAGTGAGATGATACCTTATTGTAGTTTTGATTTGCATTTGTCTGATCAATGATGTGGGGACATCTTTTCATATGCCTGTTTGCCATTTGTCTGTCTTCTTTTGAGAAGTATTTATTCAGATCTTTTGCCCATTTAAAATTGCATTTAGATTTTTTTTCCTGTCGAGTTTGAACTGCTTATATATTCTGAATGTTAATCCCTTGTCTGATAGAGTTTAAAAATATTTCCTCCTATTCTGGATTGTCTTTTCACTGTGATTGTTTCCTTTGCTGTGCAGAAGCTCTTTAACTTGATGTGATCCAATTTGTCCATTCTTGCTTTGGTTGCCTCTGCCCTCAGGGTATTACTCAAGAAATTTTTGTCTAGAACAATGTCCTGGATTGTTTCCCCAATTTTTTCTTTAATCTTATAGTTGGAGGTGTCCATTTTAAGTGTCCAGTCCATCTAGGTGTACAGTCCATTTTGGATTAATTTTTGTATATGATGAAAGATAGTCTACTTTCATTCTTCCACATATGGATATCCAGTTTTTTCTGCACCATTTATTGAAGAGACTGCCTTGCTCAGGTGTATGTTCTTGGCAGCTTTAAAAATGAGTTCACTGTAGATGTATGGATTTATCTCTGGGTTATCTCTTTTGTTCTATTGGTCTATGGTGTTTATTTATTTATTTTTAAATTTATTTTTTTTATGCCAGTGCTATGTTGTTTTGGTTACTGTAGCTCTGTAGTATAATTCGAAGTCAGGTAATGTGATTCTTTCAGTTTTGAAATCTCAGAATGGTTTTGGCTACTCTCGGTCATTTGTGCTTCCACTTAAATTTTAGGATTATTTTTTCTATTTCTGTGCAGAATGTCATTTGGTACCTTGATAGAGATTGCATTGAATCTATATATTGCTTTGGGTAGTATGAACATTTAAAAAAAAAGATTGTTTCTTGCAACCCCTGAACATGGAATATATTTCTTTTTTGTGTCATTTTAATTTCTTCAGTGTTTTATCATTTTCATTGTCAAAATCTCTTACTTTTTAGGTTAAGTTTATGCCTAGGTATCTTATTTTATTTGTAGTGATTATAAATAAGATTACTTTCTCAATTTCTTCTTCAGATTGTTCACCATTGGCATATAGAAATACTTAATATTACCAATTTTTGTATGTTGTATGTTGACTTCTGTATCCTGCAACATTACTGAATTTATCAGTTCTAATAGTTTTTTGGTGGAGTCTACATTTTCCAAATACAAGATCATATCATCTGCAAACAAGAATAATTGACCTCTTCTTTTCCAGTTTAGATGCCCTTTATTTATTTTTCTTGTCTGATTGCTCTAGCTGGGACTTCTAGTGCTATGTTCAATAACAGTGGTGAAAGTAGGCACCCTTGTCTTGTTACAGATCTTAGAGGAAAACTTTCCGTTTTTCCCCAGTGAGTATGATACCAGATATGGGTCTATTGTTTATGACTTTTATTGTGCTGAGGTATATTCCTCTTTTTTGAGGGTTATTTTAAAGGGATGTTAGACTTTATCAAATGCTTTTTCAGCATCAATTGGAATGATCATATGGTTTTTTTCCTTCATTCTCTTGATATAATGTGTCACATCGATTGATTTTTTTTTTTTTTCCATTGGTTGAACCACCTTTGCATCCAAGGGATATATCCAATTTTGTCATGATGAATGAACTTTTAAAAGTGTTGTTTAATTCAATTTGCTAGTATTTTCAGAATTTTTGCATCAATGTTCATCAGGGAAGCTGGCCTGTGGGTGGTGGTTTTTCTTTTCTTTTCTTTTTTTTTTTTTTTTTTTTTGGTAAAACCGATCTTGTAGAATAAGATTGGGAATATTCNTGTCTTTTTCTGGTTTTTGCATTAGGGTAAAACCGATCTTGTAGAATAAGATTGGGAATATTCCCTCGTAGAGTAGTTTGAGTAGGATGGGTATTAGTTCTTGAAATGTTTGATAAAATCCAGCAGAGGAGACATTAGGTTTTAGCTTTTTCTTTGGTGGGAGATTTTATTGAATTTTAGATCTATTACTTGTTAGTGGACTATTCAGGTTTTGAATTTCTTCATGGCTCATCTATTTAGGTTGTATGTATCTAAGAATTTATTGATTTCTTCTAGGTTTTCTAATTCATTGACATATAATTGTTCATAGTAGTTCTAATGATCCTTTTAATTTCTGCAGTATCAGTTGCAATGTCTCCTTTTTCATCTCTGATTTAATTTATTTGGGACTTCTCTTTTTCTTAGTCTGGCTAAAGGTTTGTTGATTTTGTCTTTTCAAAAACAAGCTTGCTTGTTGTATTTTTTGTTTCAATTTCTTTTCTTTTATTTCAGTAGAAGCTTTTGCTGTTCTATAAGATGTGTCATTGGGTTGTTCAAAGTTTTTCTACTTTTTTCTTTTAGGCACTTATTGCTATAAACTTCTTAGTATTACTTCTGCTGTATTCCATGGGTTTTGGTATGCTGTGTTCCCATTTTCATTTGTTTGAAGAAATTTTAAATTTTCTGGAATTTCTTTATTGACCTGTTCATTCAGGAGCATGTTGTTTAATTTCCATGTGTTTAGTTTCCAAAGTTTCTCTTGTTGCTGATTTCTAGTTTTATTCCATTGTGGTAAGAGGAGAAGAGGAGATACTTAAGATAATTTCAGGGTTTTTCTTTGAAGTTTTTGAGACTTGTTTTGTGGCCAAAAGTATGATCTATCCTTGAGAATGATCCATGTGCTAAGGAGAAAAAAGTGTATTCTACAGTCATTGAAGAGATGTCTGTATATATATGTTCTGTATATACATATAATATATACTTTATATATATTATATATATAACATATGTAACGTGTGTGTGTGTATGTGTGTGTGTGTGTGTGTGTGTGTGTGTGGTCCATTTTGTCCATAGTGAAGATAAATTTCAGTATTTCCTTGTTGGTTTTCTGTCGGGAAGGTCTGTCCAATGCTGAAATTGTGGTGTTAGTCTCCAACTATTTTGTATTTACGTCTATCCCTCTCTTTAGCTTTAATAATTGCTATACATAACTGGGTGCTTAAGTGTTGGGCGAGTATATATTTAAAATTTTTATATCCTCTTGCTGAATTGACCCCTTTATCATTAATGACATTCTTTGTGTCTTATTACAGGTTTTTGTTTTAAAATCTATTTTGCTTGATATAAATATGGCTACTCCTGCTACCTTTGGTTTCCATTTGCAAAAAATATCTTTTTCCATTCCTTTATTTTCAATCTATGTATGTCTTTATAGGTGAAGTATGTTTTTATAGGCAACAGGTCATTGGGTCTTATTTTAACCCATTGAGCTATTCCATTGTCTTGTGGGGTAGCTGAATGGATTAAAAAGAAACCAGACCCAGTGATCTGTTGCTAGTCCATTTAACACTCTGTTATTATTTATAAATACTTACTCTTGCCATTTGTTGTTTTGTTTTCTGGTGGTTTTCTCTTCCTTTTTTCCTTCCCGACTTTTTGTGAAGGTAATTTTTCTCTGGTATGTTTGCAATTTATATTTATTTTTTGTGTATCTGTATGTGTTTTCATTTGAGGTTACTATGAGGCTTGCAAATAATGTAGCCCATGATTTTAAACTGGTGACAACTTAACACTGATTGCAAAAACTAACAAATTAGGAAAGAGAAAACAATTATAAACTTTACACTGTGACTTTAGCCCTCTGCTTTTTTGTTATTTCTATCCTATACTGTCTATGTTTTAAAGTTGTAGTTATCTTTGACTTGTTAATCTTTTAGTCTTCCTACTCCAGATATGAGTAGTTTATACATCACAATTATAGTGCTTTAATATTCTGTATTTATGTACTTACTATTACCAGTGAATTTTGTACCTTCACATGCTGTCTTGTTGCTCATTAATGTCCTTTTCCTTCAGATTGAAGAACTTCCTTTAGCATTTCTTGTAGGACAGATCTGGCCTTGATGAAATCCTTCAGCTTTTGCTTGCAAAAGCTATTATTTTTCTTGCATGTTTGAAGGATATTTTTGTTGGATATGCTATTCTAGAATAAAAGTATATTCCCTTCAGCACTTCAAATATGTCATGGCACTCTTCACTTGTCTGTAATGTTTGCAGTGAGAAGTCTGCTGCCAGATGTATTGAACTCCTTTATATATTTCTTTTCTCTTGCTGCTTTTAGGATCCTTTCTTTATCCTTACCTTTGGGAATTTGATTATTAAATGTCTTATGGTAATCTTGTTTGGGTTCTTTTTGCTTGTGTTCTGCTACCTTTTTGTACTTGAATATTGATATCTTTCTCTTGGTTTAGAAAGTTCTGTTATTTCTTAGAATAAATTTTCTGCACCTATTTCCCTTAAGGCCAGTAACTCTTAGGTTTGCCCTTTTGAAGCTATTTTATAGATCTCGTAAGTGTGTTCATTTTTTAAAATTGTTTTTGTCTCTTCCAACTGTATTTTCAAATAGTCTTCAAGCTCACTAATTCTTTCTTCTGCTTGAACAATTTGGCTTTAGAGAGACTGATACATTCTTCAGTATGTGAATTGAATTTTTCAGCTCCAGAATTTCTGCTTGATTTAAAAACAATTTAATCTGTTAATCTGGTAAGATTCAGGATTCTTTCACTGTGTTATTTTGAATTCCTTTGAATTCTCAGTCTGAAACGTCACATATCTGTGTCACTCCAAGACTGGTCCTTGGTGTCTTATTCAGCTCATTTGGTAAGGTTACATTTTCCTGGATGGTTCATGATGCTTGTGGATATGTGTCATTTATCTAGGCATTGAAGAGTTAAGTGGTTACTGCAGTCTTCACGGCCTGGGCTTGTTTGTACACATACTTCTTGGGAAGCCTTTCTAACTATTCAAAAGGAATTGATTATTGTGATCTAAGTCTTTGGTCACTGCAGCTGTATCTGCATTAGTGAGCACCCCAAGCCCAGTAATGTTGTGACTCTTACAAACGTAGAGAGGGTACCACCTTTGCTTTTGGGTAAGATCTGGGAGAATTCCTTGGATTACCAGGCAGAGGCTGTGTTCTCTTCCCTTACTTTCCTCCAAACAACAGAATCCCCCTCTGTGCTGAGCTGCCTTGAGCTGGTGGAATGGTGACTTAAGCACCCCTGTGGCCACCACTGCTGGGACTGTTGTAGGACAGACCCAAAGCCAGCATAGCACTGTGTTTTCCTGTGGTGACCACTGCCTGACTAATGCCAATGTTCACTGAAGGCCCAAGGCTCTTTAGTTGGCAGGTAGTGAATCCAGCCAGGCTTGGGTCCTTCCCTTCCGGTTGATGAGCTCCCTCTACCCCAACTTAAGGCATGTCTAGAAATAACATCTGAGAGCCAGGTCTGGGAGTTGGGAACCTAAGGAATCTACTTGGTTCTCTATTCTTCTGTAGCTGAGCTTGCACCTGTGAGCCTCTTTCTCTTCCCTCTCCTTTGTTTACATAGAAGAAGTCTCTCTCCATGGCCCCCACTTCCTCGAACCCATTGCAGGTACTACTTGACTACCAAGTAGTTCACTCAAGCTCCAAGGGCTCTTTAGTCAGCTTGTGATGAATGCTGCTGGTCCTGGGTTTCTCCCTCCAGGGTAGGTGTGTAAATGCCACCCAGAAGCCAACACCTAGAATTAGGGACCCCAGGAAGCCTCCTTGGTGCTTTCCTTCACTGTGGCCATTCTGGTGCCCAAGCTGCAGGACAGTGTTCACTTTACTTCATCCTCTCCCTTCCTAAAGCAGAAGGAGTCTCTCTCAATGGTCATCAGAGCTGGGAATGTGCTGGGTCACACCTGAGGCCAGCACAATTAGCCCTGGTTCTCACCCAAAGCCCATTGAGTACTGCCTGTACACCATTTAAGTTTATTCAAGGCCCAAAGGCTCTTTGGTCAGCAAGTGATGAATCCTGCCAGGACTTCCTTCCTTCAAGGCAGCAGGTTCCATTCTGGCCCAGAAGGTGCCTAGATATGTCTTCAGGGAGCTAGGTCCTGAAATAGAGCACTTTGCCTGATACCCTGTTCTCCTGTGGCTGGACTGGTATCCAATTTGCAAGACAGAGTCCTCTCTATCTTCTCTCTCTTCTCCTCAAGCATAAGGACAGTGCCCCTCCGTGAACTGTGAGCTGCACTGCTTTGGGTTGGCAGAGGAGTGATGCAAGCACTCCCTTGGCCACCCTAGCTGATAAATCACTAGGTCACGTGCACCCGAAGTTCACTGGATCCAACCCTAGCGCAGCACCCAGGAATTTTAGTCCTTCTGGCCTAGACTGCCTTTCAAGCTGACTGAGGTCCCCAGAGTACTTTATCCTGTGGCGGTAAGCCTTGCCAGGACTCTGGCTCTGACTGCTGGGATAGGCAATTCCCTTCTGGCTAGCGTTGGCTTAAGTGCTCCCTCCATTCATGCAGGCTGAATTCTGCCCTGTGCTGCTTTCTGCTGTGACAAGGCAGCACTGAGTTACAAAGAAAAGTCCCATGATGCATGTGTTCTCCATCTCCAAAGCACACAGATTTTCTCTCCATGCCACACAGCTGCTGTCAGGGGATGGGCAGGAGGTGAATTGGCAATTCAAAGTTGTTTTTCCTACCCTCTTGAGGGCTTCTTTCCTTGTTATGATGTTAAAACCAGATACTGAGATCCCTCACCTGATTTTTGTTTGTTGTGTGGATAAGTTGTTCAACTTGGTATTACTGCAGGGGGAACATTTGCTGGAGGGTTTTGTTAGGCCATCCCGCCTCCTCCATGTCAATTATTTTCTTTCTTCAGAATTTGATTTTGTGAGACTTTGCCAAGTCTCAACGTTTGTGACTTGGTCAAGGCAATTGTATTTAGCCTTTAGGACTGAGGTTGGTTGTTGGATTCTCACTCATAGTGCTACTTGCTCTCATTTCTTAAGTCCACTCTGTAACAATCTGTGGCTACTGATTACTAGAACTGAGAAATTACAAAGTCAACTTTTTGGTGGTTGGTTGATGTCATAGCCTCATTTGTTCATTTGCTCACTCATTCATTCAACATACATTTTAATAAAAAGTTAAGCTTAATTCTAAAATGTGATTCATTGCCTACAATTCTGTATTAGTCTGCATTACTATAAAAGATTACCTGAGGCTGGGTAACTTGAGAGACTTAATTGGCTCACAGTTCTGCAGTCTGTACAGGAAGTATGGTACCAGTATCTGCTCCTACGGAAGACTCAGCTTACAATCATGGCAGGAGGTGAAAGGTGAGCCGGCATAACACATGGCAAAAATGGGAGCAAGAGAGAGAAGGGAGGTGCAGTAGATCTTTTAAACAAGCAGATCTCCTGAGAACTCTCTCATCACCAAGGGGGTGGTGCTAAGCCATTTATGAGGGATCTGCCCCCATGATCCAAACACCACATACCAGGTCTCATCTCCAACACAGGATTACATTTCAACATGAGAGATCGGAGGGGACAAATATCCAAATTACCTTATGGATACTATGATGTTATTTAACTCTGCTTCTACTTTACACAAACCCTTTCCTTTCACTTAATCTTTCTTCCAGTTATCTTTTCACAGGTAGTTATGAAGTCAGTTCATAAACACCTACATTATAGCTAGTGATTCATGCAAACAGTTGATGTTCTTGGCCTTTTGTAGCTTTACTTAGCTCTGGGACTTAGAACCTCTATCAAGTCTCTTACGGAAACCATTGTGGATTTTGGGGAACAGATAAATTCTGAGCAGAAGGGAAAATGTCATGGAAAGCAGAAGTACAGAGTGTGTGGGAGAACCCACTGGCAAAGTTCAGTTTTCTAATGGTCAATTGCTTCCCTCCGTCTCCAAAAGCCATTATTATCCCTTAGTCAATTTCATGATACAGCCTCTTACCCACTTGCCTTTTGTTTCTCTCCAGGCCAGTTTATATTGACTGACTGGGGAATTCATGTACCCAATACTGTATTTATTACTTGGACCTTTAAGAGTCTAATCAAAAAATTGCTTACATCCCAAAATGAAAATGCTAGACACTGTTAGAGCTGAACTCTTGGTACTGGGACTACTGTTGCTGACTGTGGAGTATTCTCATGTGTCAGTTCTAATTTCTCCCACATGCATGGATGTGGTTTGCGCAGTTTGTGCCATGAATCAGCACTAAAGAGCCACTGACATCTTAGCCATTGTTGGTTTAAAAAAAGACTTTCCTAGCAGATGTTCTAACAAAACTATTTTACTACGATAATTTCCTTATAGAGGGATATATGTCTTGAGTAAGGAGCTCATAGGGGCAAGTGGTACCTTTGTGATGACTTCAGTATTGCATTTTAGGGATGTGGGTAATATCTGGTAAAAACATATCTGCATTTATAATAAAATTACCAGATTAAAAATAAACCCCTAGAGAGCTATATACAATTGATATTATCAGCACAAGTCAATTTATGACTTTGACCTCACTGTATTAATTCTAATACCACTTATTGTTTTTATAAAAGAGGGGTATTAATTTTAAATACATATACTCAAAACACATATACATTAGACCTCAATTATACTAGGAAGATGCACACTGAGTGGAAGCTTTAACCTCAGCAACACTTCTTCCCTGTGGTGGTTCTATAGCATTTCTCACCACAGATGCTATGAAATGATTGCTCTATCACGTTTATTTACTGCAGGAGGGGCAAATAAACTTGGAATAGGAAATATCCAAAATCTTGCTATTGGGTAATAACCTCACCAATGGGGTTCTTATTTTTCTTAAAGCAGATTCTCTCTGGCTTTTTCCTTCTGGCCACAAGTTGGGAAGTGCAGGCTTATTCATGTACACTCAGTTGGTAACCACATCTCTCTCCTCTCTATCACTATTGGTGGAAAAATTTTTGGCAATAAATTCTTCTGTTTACTCTTAATTCCATTTTGGAAAATTGAGGGGGGGGATTTTATACTTCTTACTTGTGAATAAGGAAAAGAATAAAATTTATCAAATGAAGCCTGAAGTACAAAACCATTATTTAAAGTAAAATCAATTTTTAATAACCTGTTAATCCATCATGCTTGGCATTGTACTCAATGGTTTTAGAATGCACTGAACAAAGGTATAAACACAGTTGAAAGAAAAGACAGTCCATCTATTTGGATTATTCTAAAGAAATTATCTTCAAGTTAGTATAGGATTAAGATTAGTTTGACAGTCCTAACAGTTTATATTTCTAATAGATTCAAAATACGGATTTGCAATTTACCTTTTATTCATTCCCTCTTACAGCTTAAATTTTCCATTCAGAAATTCAAATGTAAAGGAGTATATTGTTTCTCCCAGCTCTGATTTTTTTTTCCCCATGGTAATTCCTCAGTTTCAAAGAACTAGCTCTCAACTGACATTGTAGAATCAGTGTGCCCCTTGTAAAGTGGTATCTATCTGTGTGCCTAATTTTCCCTGCCATGTTGCAAAATCCTCCAAGATATATTTTGTATTTAAAATCTCTGTACATCCTTAAGGCACCTATCCTAGTGCCTTAATTATAACATTCAGATATGTGTCAAATTATATTGAAACTCCCCTCTTCCTCAGAATGTGAAAAAAGTCATTAAGTGTGGCAGTGGTATACTTGTCCTTCTAGAAAAGTGACTTATTGAATTAAAAGTTCTAATTGGTTGTTTTTTTTAGTCATATTCCCCTGTTTCTTCCCTCACAAGTATTTATTTGTAGGTACTGAGCTATCTTTACATTTTTCATCATGCCTCTTCCTTTTCTATAGAAACACGTATATATTACTATCTATTCCTCAGTTTCTATTTATAAGCTTTCCCCTTTTAAAACTCTAATGTTAATATTTGAACTAGTCAGTCACTGATACTGCCATTTTCAGAATATCCCCTGCCCAGGGGAAGCCCACAGTGCTGGTGACAGTTCCCTACAGCAATTTCACTTTCTTGGATTCCCTGGGTATAATACAGAGTGACTTAGATGAACTGGGGTGACTTAGGAAAAGTTGCCAAAGGGGAATAAAGTTATTTTTTTCTTTATTTAAAAAAAATGTATTATACTTTAAGTTCTGGGGTACATGTGCAGATTGTGCATGCAGGTTTGTTACATAGGTATACATGTGCCAGGGTGGTGGTTTGCTGCATCCATCGCCCCATTATCTACATTAGGTATTTCTCCTAACATCCCTCCCTAGTCGCCCCACTCCCTGCTATTCCTCCCCTAACCCCCCACACTCCAGGCCCTGGTGTGTGATGTTCCCTATCCTGTGTCCGTGTGTTCTTGTTGTTCAATACCCACTTAATGAGTGAGAACATGTGGTGTTTGGTTTTCTGTTCTTGTGTCAGTTTGCTGAGAATGATGGTTTCCAGATTCATCCATGTTCCTGCAAAGGATGTGAATTCATCCTTTTTTATGGCTGCAGAGTATTCCATGGTATGTATGTGCCACATTTGCTTTATCCAGACTATCATTGATGGGCATTTGGGTTGGTTCCAAGTCAGTCTTGCTCTGTCACCCAGGCTGGAGTACAGTAGCACGATCTCGGCTCACTGCAGTCTCTGTCTCCTGGGTTCAAGCAATTCTCCTGACTCAGCCTCCGAGTATCTGGAATTACAGCTGCCCACCACCATGTGCTGCTAATTTTTGTATTTTTAGTAGAGATGGGGTTTCACCATGTTGGCCAGGCTGGTCTCGAACTCCTGCCCACCTCTGCCTCCCAAAGTGCTGGCCAAATAGTTATTCTTATGCCTACTCTTAGGAAATGGCTTTTTTTTTTTTTTTTAAATCACCTCTTATGCCTACTCTTAGAAAATGGTTTTATCACTTTGTTCTTACTCCTTCCACCACTGTGAGGTTTAAACATTTAGCTACGTTGCGCTAAACTACCAAATGTGAGGTTTTTCAAATATCAAGTATATAGCAATTTTCCATACTTTCCAAGCTGTTTTCTGCTGCAGTGCCTCCTTCCCACCATTTTCCCTTCTGACGAGTGACCACTATTCCCTTTGGAACAGTGCTTCTAGTTTTTGACACAGCCCCTTAGTCACAAGGATCACTTTTAGAGCAGAAATTTTTTTTACATGATTTTCCTCTTCATTCTGCCCCCTACGTGTTCCCAGATGTATGAATTTATTGATTTGCAGACACATCTGCCCACCCCTTTCTGATGACTTCAGACCTTTGAGAAAATGTGTTTTATATTTTTCCATTGAAAATTTAATATGATTCTGTGGTGGGCAGTAGCTAGAGACCAAAAAAAGATTTATAGATAAAAGCGACCAGAGGAAGAAAGACGTACTACACACGGAGGAAGTACTAAGAACTAACAAATGTTAATTATCATCCTTATATATACAAAACTTATACAGAATTTCCTTTGAACTTTTCACCTCCAATGCATGTATAGCAAATACTGAATTTTCCTTTGAGAGTCAATCTGTAAAGTTTGTGGCTAGTGTTTCAGCAGGTCTTAAAATGTTGAGTCTAAGCAATTTAACTTTTTGAATTGGTGTACACTTAGAACGTTTTATTTTGGCTCATTAGGTGAGGCTACAGGCAACTCCCAAAGCTACTGCCATAGAGACTCTTTTCTGTTTTTATTCTAGAAGAATTTTCTGCATTCAGGATTTGCTACCTGGGCTTCTCACCCAATTTAAAGGTATCCAATATGAATAATTTTATCGCTGTGCCTGAAATTATAAATTAATGTGAGCTAATGACTCTGTGATTTATTGGATATAGCTCAGTAACATCACTCCTTTTATTTTATTGAAGTCAATTTTGTTAAGCTTTACTAAAGCTCTGGGAGTCCCTCTGGGGCATAACATTAGCCAAATGGTAAATTCAGAGTAAATCCATTGAGTCACAGTGTATTGGCTTATTATGGAGGTGTAGAAACAATGGTAAAAATGAGCATGTTGTCAACATCTGACATCTAACAGATTTTTACTGGGCTGAGTAGCAAAATACCATGTCTAAGTCTTTGATAAACCCTGTCTCCCTGCTGAGGCTTTTTATATATTCCTGCTTTGTTAATTTCTCACATAGAGTTAAGTTAATGGATATTTATTCATCACCCTCTAATATGTCCAGCAGAGTGGAACACTAGGGGTAGGTCTGAAGAACAGATGTTCTTGTCCTAAGCCACTTCATGTCAACCAAGAAGAATGTAACCTCCACCAAATGGGGACTGTTGTCTCTTTTTGTTGTTCATATCTCCAGTGCTCAGAGCATGCTAGATACAGAGTAAGCCCTCATTAATAAACAAAGTTAAGTAACTTAATAAAGAGTATTTTGGTTTAGCAAAAGTTAAGAAGTGCCCCAAACCTGAAAGTGTAATTTTTTTAAATCACTGTTCTTTAGAATCTGAAACTGGAGCATGCGGTAGGGGTGGAGTAGAAGAAATTAGGTAGAGGTTTCTTCTGCCAATCACTGGCACATAGATTTGTGGACCTGGGGTGCTTGCGTGTCTCAAGGGTTGAGTAGATTGAGAGTAGGGTTGAGAACTGGGTGCCATATCGTATGTGAGCTTCATCCGTGTAGGCTCAAGGTGTGTTTCAGGACATAGCTGCATGGAGCCTCAGCACTGGCAAGAACTGCTTTAGGTACCAGGTGTCCTCTACGAACATTCTGACAGGAGGCTCTCTGGCTCTGCCTGGCACTTTGAACAATGGGGGAATTCATAACTTCATAGGCAGATAATTTCATGTTTGGACTGCTTTGACTATAGACAGCTTTTAGACTGAGGTAAAATATGTACATATTCACCCTAATTACACTCCCTAAAAATTACTTATGACTCTTCTTTTTCTCTTATGGAAGCATATAATTTGAAATATCAACATTATACCTCATTCTATTTCCCTTGTCCTAGACTTCTTACTAATAAAATGTTTGCAAATAATAATTCTTAGATTGCATGTTTCACATAGGTCATGATCTCCTGATACTTCACTATCTGTCATAGTGCTATAGTCTCGAGTTTCTGTATGTTACTTTTTCTTTGACTTGAGGTATATCTTCCTTATAACAGAATGCACAAATCTTAAGTATACAGTTTGATACATTTAACAATAGTATATACTTCCGTAACTACCATCTCGAAGAAGATACAAAACATTTCATCATTCCAGAAAATTCCCTGTGCTCCTTTCCAGGTAACCTTCCCAGAGGGAGCTACTGTTTTAATTTCTATCAGCCATAGATGAGTTAGGCCTTTTCAGGGACTTCATGCTAGTGGAATTAAACAGCACACACTCTTCTGTGTTTGCTTTTGCTCAACATTTTTTTTAAATCACCTATGTTGTCAGTAGTTTGTTCCTTATTAGTGATGAGTAGTATTACATTGTATAAATAGCTTCCTATTTGTTTTCTCATCTTGATGAATCTGTGTATGTATTAATCTTTACATTAAATTTCCATAAATATCTGACTAATGTAAACTAGAAAAAGACTACTATTTCCTTGTTCTGGATTGTACTTCTGCTAACATAACTGATAAGGCTTGGCTGCGTCCCAACCCAAATCTCAGTTTGAATTATATCTCCCAGAATTTCCACATGTTGTGAGAGAGAACCAGGGGGAGATAATTGAACATGGGGACCAATCTTTCCCATGCTAGTGAATAAATCTCACAAGATCTGATGGGTTTAACAGGGGTTTCTGCTTTTGCTTCTTCCTCATTTTTCTCTTGCTGCCACTATGTCAGAAGTGCCTTTTGCATCCCATCATGATTCTGAGACCTCCCCAGTCATGTGAAACTATAAATCCAATTAAGCCTCTATTTGTTCCCAGTTTCAGGTATGTCTTTATCAGCAGATAAAGATGAAAATGAACAAATATAGTAACACAGGATTACTTTAGATGGTACAGTATCTTTATTGCACTGTTTACATGATAATGGATTGATAAAAGCAGGGCTTTACAGAAAGATTGCTATAGGTCGAAATTCCAGATTTGCCTTTTGTAATCTGTAGGACACAGGGGAAATTATTTCATGCCTCTGTTTCTCTGTAGAATGGGAATAATATAAACACCTGTGTCTCGCTGATGCCTGTGGTTAGGTGCTAAGGGCATTCGGTAAATATTAGTTCCTACTGACACCTGCTCACCTGCTTACCTGCTCTTATATTGGAATTGATCTATGAGAGTGTACTATTGTTGCCGTATTATTGGTCTTCTATACTTGGACATTTTTATAAACTTGTACCAGATTTAGACGTTTATCCCATTCATTTTCTTGTAATCCAATACATCATTCTATCCTATTGAGACCTACTGACTCTACTTGATCAACCAGCAGGGTTGCTATCTGCATTACCTCTGTCATCTATGGATTTGATAAGCAGATTATCCATGTCTTCACCCAAGTCACTCTTACTATTTGAACAGAACCAAGAGCAGATTACTTTAGCATAAAATCAACAAGCACTTGTTAGTTTGAAATTGATCTACTAATCAATACTCTTCGGGAACTGCTGTGCAGGCAGTTTCAAATCTGCTGAATCACATTCTTTTTCAGTTCCCTTTTTACAAGACATCTAAAGATACAATTGTACGAACCTATAGGATTCAAAGGCTTTGGAAATTTACAAACATAGAAAGTAACTTATAACCACCTTATTGGAATATGTCTTTAGTTCATCTTTTAAAATATTCTGAATAATATTTTAATAATTGACATCAAAACTACAAATTTTTACAAGGCAGTCCTTAATTTACTGTAAAAGTGTTATATAACTTGTTGAAAAATTATATTTCAGAAAAAACTCACAACAGAAATGTAATGATGTTAATATTCTATAATTTAACCATATTTTTACCTGTATTTTGTTTTTGACTTATGTGCAAAATCAGTAGCTTTCCTGATACTTTTATTCATGAAGAAAACTACACTAGATTCTTTCCTTGCATTATCACTTATAGAATAACTTCAAAATACTGTTAGGATCCAACAAAAAATAAAGATTAAACAAATCAATCTAACACTGCATACTTTCTAAACTGGCATCCTATCTTGATTTTTAAATGTATCATTTTGGTTGATCTAGACAACCCCCTCAACTGGTTTGCATTTATCTAAAAATGTGTGCTTTTTAGATATTCAGCGGTTTTTCTCATTCTTAAGCATGAGAACTGCACATGTGTCTTATGAGGACCCTTGATATAGAAGCTACTGTTCAAAATTTCTTTCTACTTTGAAAATTAAAGACCATTTAGTTTATGTAAAAGAGAAAAAGGTGGCTGGGCATTGTGGCTCATGCTCGTAATCACAGCACTTGGGGAGGCTGAGACTGGTGGATCCCTTGATGTGAGGAGTCAAGACCAGCCTGGCCAACATGGTAAAACTTTGTCTCTATTAAAGATACAAAATATTAGCCAGGCGTGGTGGGAGGTGCTTATAATCCCAGCTACTTGGGAGGCTGAGGCAGGAGAACTTCTTGAACCCGAGAGGTAGAGGCTGCAGTGAGCTAAGATTGTGCTGTTGTACTCCAGTCTGGGTGACAGAGCGAGATTGTCTCCAAAAAAAAAAAAAAAAAAAAAAAAAAAGGGGGGGGGGGGGGTAAATTGACTTGGAAGATCCTTGAGGGCAGGGGCCATGCCATACCTTTTTCTCTACTCCTTATTAGCATTGTGCTTTGCAGGTCTTAGGAACACAATAACATTTTACTAACTTGGATTGAAGGAGAATGAAGTTCTGTTTGGCTTTTTGAACATATAATGCACATTTCACATTAGAAATATATTCAGTAGTACATAACCATGGTTATTAAACATCATCTACTTAAGTATTTCAGTATTTTGAAAATGTCAAAGGAGAAAAGGGTTTCTTCTCTTCCGTAGTTTTGTAGTTGGCAATGCTGTGGTGTTTAAGATCACCCAAAGGAACAACCAGGAGGATGACATCTTCAGAAAGCTTTACAGTAACACTCATATAATCAGATTCTCTTAAAAGATACTCACACGATTCAACTTTTCTAGACAAACTCCCATCAGAATAATCTATGTGCCAGTTAGAAAGCAAATCACAACATCAACTTATATGAAGATTTTTTAATACTTGCATTCCTTGGAAAAGTGAGAACTTCTAAGACAAAATGTCCTTGGGCTGAGTCTTTAATCTGCATTCATTAGATGATCATTATTTATTGTCTTGTTTATTGGACTTCACAGTCACCTCATGGTGATTGATTCATTCCATCATTTAAAGAAGATTACTGTATTCACATATAAAGTCTACCAACACTTGTCTTTAAAAGGCATCGAAAATTGTACTTTTCTGGTCTCTTATTTTTTGTGTGCAAGGAAAAGTGAACACAATGAGGAAAAATCTAAATACAATTTTTTTATCTTTATCATCATTACACATTGTTGATAATGTAACTGCAATAAACTAGAGCTTTAGCATGAACTATTTTTTGGGGGTTATTGAATTTGAAGAAGCTTTGAGAGAGATGTCTGTTTACCTGCGAGTTAGCCTAGCAGATAAATCAGAGATTTAACACCAAATTTAATACCAAGAAGTATAAGGATTTGTGATGTTTCCTAGAGGACCGAAGGTCTATAAACCAATGAATACTTTACAATAAGACATAAATATAGCATATAAAACATGCAGTGATTTAACAGAGGAGAATCTTGGTGTGTCTGACGTTTGGCAGTGGTGAAAGAAAAATACTTGTTCTTACAAAGTTGAGGTGAAGATGGCTTTATTTTTAAAATGTTAATGAGGGCCACCTTTATAGCTTTAATTGGGCTGCAGCTATTACTGGCCTAGAAAACGAGTAGCAATTGTGGGTGGCAACTGAGGGCTAGAGTGACTTCCCTTAAGGAGGGAAAGTCCCATGGCTCCTTGCTTAAGATCTGGTTCCTTGCCTGAGAATTGTCTGCATTTGTAAATGATGGGACCAGGGAGAAATTCACATAAGACATGACCAGGAAAATGTTCTGAAATAATAAAATGAAAAAAAAAAAAAAAACCCAAATGAATAATTTATGATTGAATCTCATCCTAAATTCTCATTTTTTTTTAAGGAACACATGAGTGATCCGTCAGGCATGAGCCACTCTTCTTGAGGTGCCAATCTCAGCTTGTGTTGACATGACAAAAGCATTTGCAAGCCCAGTGCATTTTTCAAGTTCGATGTTATTCATTCATTTTCTTGCAGATTTGCATAGTAAGTCATGGCCAATTTGCTCAGCAATAGAAATGCTCTATGCATGTCCCTTTCTCCCAAGAGCCCTGACTTCAGCAAAGTTGCCTCAATAATAACTTCAGATTCATAGTACGTGCCTGAAATCTCCACAGACTGTGTTCTACTTCTGTCACCTCTCCCCTGAAATCACCAGTAGAGTCCAGCGTAGGTCAAATGTCTGACCATCCCTACTCTTTCACAATATTCTAAAGCTTCATCTATTGATTGAGAATGGATTGAGGGGGAACAGAGACCTTCCCATGCTTTTTGCTAGAACAAGATTACTCTCTAATTGAAAGAATCACTGGCTAGCATCTGTCAGCTTCAGTTTGGGCTTTGGCACTGGCTTTTCTAGGTTGCCTTAAAAATGCATAAAGAAGCAATGAAAATGGACCTTGGTGGAAACCAATGATTTGTATGGGACACATCCCATTAAAAACAGGAAAAAGGGATTTGTGAAGGGACTCTCCTTCTGTATAGATGAAAATAGTGTTCATGATTTATATTTTTCCTGATCTACCAGAAATGCAACAAAGACCTCTATCTAAGGGCCTAATCAGATTGATTGTGATTGTTTCTCTTTAAACAGGTTTTTGAAAAGTAATCAAATAGGCTTTTGAAATTTATGTGCACTGTTAGCTGAGTCATATTTTGATTTGATCAAAATCAAAATATTTTGATTCCTATTCTTTAGAGGTGGACATTAAAGAATAGGAAATGCACATAATCCTTGAATGAAATTCTAATGTAAGAAATCTATGCTTTAAAATTGAAAACACATGTCAAGGGATGTTTACTACAGCATTTTCTTGTGGTCTATATAACCTGAAATAACCTGATTGTTAACTAGCAGAAGAGTGATACATAAGATTGAATATTACATGGCAATTAATGAGTGAGAGTTATACAAGTCCCTCTGGAAGATGGATAAAAAAGTTCATTGCAAAGTGCTATCATAATTAAATTAAAAATGAACCAATAAATATCATACATGTGGAAAAAGGTATGAATACGTATACTCAAAAATGCTAACATCAGTTACCCAAAGGGCATGATATTGTCAAGGTGAGAGTCCTGACATTTTCTGTATAAACATCTGCATAGTTTGCAGGTGTATTAGTTTGTTGGAGTGGTCATAACAATTACTGCAGATTGGATGACTTAAACAATGGAAATTTTTTCTCTCACTGGTATATCTGATGGCTGGAAGTCTGAAATCAAGGTGTTGGCAGGGTTAGTTCCTTCTAGGGCTGTGAGGGAGGGATCTGTTCCAGACCTCTCCCTTCATCCTCTGTCTTGTAGATGACTGTCTCCTCCCTGTACTGTGTCTCCTTACATCATCTTCCCTGATGCATGTCTATATCTGTGTCCAACTTCCCATGTTTGTAAGGACACAAGTCTTGCTGGAATAAAGCTAGCTAATGACCTAGCTTTAACTTCATTATCTCAGTATAGATCCACTCTCTAAATTAGATCACATCCTGAGGTACTGGAGGTTAGGACTGTGACATTTCAAATTGCAGGAAGGTGGGGGAACATAATTCAACCCATAATGGCAGATTTTTTTTTTTTGTAATTTTTTAAAAATTAAAAACAAGGCAACTACAAAGGAAAGAACATAGGGGTTATAATTAGAGAGGTACAGACATTCTTCCTAGACTTGTTTCTGCCACTCTGCAGCTGCCCTTAGGCAAATCATCTCACTGCTTTGGTGCCACTTTGATTTGTAACGAAGGTGTGACTTAACTGATATCAGATATATGGAGTCTGCTTCTCTATATGACATGACCCATTTTTCTGGATCAAGGGAATCCTCTTCCATTGCTGCTGGCAAACCATGTAGGTTCTAAGCCAATGTATCCTCTCCTCATCATTGTAGCCTGGGATTCAGGCAGCTCAGATCTTAGATTTTTTTTTCTTTTCCTTTTTAAATTATTTTAGAATTGACAATTTTATGTTTGTCATGTACAACATGTTTTGAAATATGTATAAACTACAATGGTTAAACTGAGCTAATTACATAGGTACTACTTCACATATTTCTTTATTTGTGATAAGAAAGCTTAGTTTACACTTAGTGATGTTTCAAGAATACATAGTTATGGCTGGGCACAATGGCTCACACCTGTAATCCCAGCACTTTGGGAGGCCGAGATGGGTGGATCACCTGAGGTCAGGAGTTTGAGACCAGCCTGGCCAACATGGCAAAAACCCGTCTATACTAAAAATACAAAAAGTTGGGCATAGTGGCATGCATTTGTAATCTCAGCTACTGGAGAGGCTGAGGCAGGAAAATTGCTAGAACCTGGGAGGCAGAGGATACAGTGAGCCCAGATCGTGGCACTGCACTCCAGCCTGGGCTACAGAATAAGCCTGCCTCAAAAAAACAAAAACAAAAAACAAACCCATAGGTATTAGTAGCCACTACATTGTTCTGTGCATCTCTTGAACAAATTTCTCCTGTCTAATTGAAACGTTTGTACCCTTTGACCAACATCTCCCCAGCCCTACTGGTAACCATCGCTCTCTCTGCTTTGAATTCAGTCTTTCTAGATGTGACATATAAATGAGATCAGGTGGTATTTGTCTTTCTGTGCCTGACTTATTTTACTAAATGTGATGTCCTCCAGGGTCATCCTGTTGTCACAAATAGATCTTAGGTTTTTTTAGTGAGTCAAACCTGTGGCATCCATCTAGTGAAAAAACCCTGATGTTTCCTAGGTGGTTTCATTGCAGCCAGCCTGCCCAAATACTTTGTCATGAGTCATTCCATGAATTCCTTAGCTTTGCAACTTGCCCTAACTCCATACGGTACTCTGCTTTTCATGTCCTTAGATCTTGGGAATATCTAGTTAGCAGTGGCTTCCCTACTAAAGGATTTTTTTGTTTTCAGCCCAGAACATCCTGGGGCCCCTTTAAATTCTATCATGTGATCTTGCTCCTATATGTAAGCCCAATTTAATAATGGAGTTTTCCTAGAAATCTGTGGTTCTTAATTCAAGTGACCTTGGAGGAGAGTGAGTACCTTTTCCACAGAATAGCTGACGGACCAAATTTATCTGAGAAGAGGAACAAAACCAACCCTGGCCCCCCTTTCTTGTAAAATCCTGCAAGTTAGATTTCACTGTGCTCTTTTGGTTGCCCTCAAATAACATAGCTCAGAGGTCATTTACACTGATGGGCCAAATCCTCCTTTTTAGGCTGCAAAAGTCACTCCTGGTGATGCCTGGCAGTAGCAGTCTGAGAGATGACAGAGATGTTTGCTTTATCCAACAGCTCAAGCTCTTTCAGGTCTATGGATGAAGGATGTCATTTCAAATAAGAAAAAGGAGCAGAGTCTTCAGATGAAGCACAGGAGGCTTCTATCTGTTCATTCTAATCGTGCTGACCACAGCAGTTCTGGCATTAAGGTGATCCAAAATATAATTTGCCACAGAGACACAGAGTTACAGATAGTTTTAATGGACTGCTATCAAAACAGTGCTAAATATGTTTGAGTGGCTTTACTTATACGATTCTTTAATCAGGGACACTGAACTGGATGATACAGTTTGAGAGCTGTGTTAAAGCACATGGATGAGTATATTGTCAAAATGAGTATGATTAATATATTTTGCACATGTAATGTTATGTTTATGTTGCTTTTTTTTTTTTCCAGTACAACTTTTACTTGGTTTTATTATTTTTACTTTCAGGAATTTCTGAATTAACTGAATTGAATGGGAATTAAAAATACTAAGTTAAATTTTTAATTTCTGGATTTACAGCATTTATGAATTCCATTGATCAATCTGCAACTTTTGTTACAGATTAACTGTAAAGGGGTAAAGTATTAGTGCTAAAATGGACACCTGGGGTGGATCTGGGTAACTGTTAAAGATCCTCACTGCAGGCTGGGTGTGGTGCTCATGCCTGTAATCTTAGGACTTAGGGAGGCCGAGGCAGGTGGATCACCTGAAGTCGGGAGTTTGAGACCAGACTGGCCAATGTGGGGAAACCCCATCTCTATTGAAAAAAAAAATTAGTGGAGGGTGGTGATGAATGTCTGTAATCTCAGCTGCTTGGGAGGCTGAGGCAAGGAAATCACTTGAACCAGAGAGGTGAAATGAGCTGAGATGGCACCATTGCACTCCAGCTTGAGTGACAAGAGCAAAACTGTCCACCCCCCCCCCCCCACACACACAAAGATCCTCAGTGAGGAGAGTAAACACTCCTTACTTAGTATGATGGCTGATTTATCTAGTGGGAAAGCCAAACTGAGTTTAAGACCACTTGCTTGTTAGTTCACTGCTGTATAATTAGGAAGAGTCAGGCCCTACCATTGGGTTTGGATATTTGGTTATAGTGCTCTTGTGTCTCACATGAAAGAGTTTAGCTGGATAAACAATCTTTTTATAGCTGCACTGTGGAAATAGAAAAGTTTAAGTATGTATTCTGTTTACGCTGTCTGTATACAAAGTGATAGAATCTGTGAAGTCTCCAGCTGGTACTTGAATGGTAATGAAGCATGCACTCATGTTCTTATCAAGGACATGCACAAAATGGCAAAACACGTGTAAATCCATGTCGTAAAGAAGCTGCTGTCATAGGGCTATTTGCAAAGCTCACTGTGGCTCCATATTTGTGTTTCTGACTTTAATATTTTTTGGTCTTCATTTTCTCTTGTAGGTTTATGTTGTGGGTCTACAATGGACACCATATATGGGAGGACAAGTCTATTTGGTCCTTATAAACCATCTTTTCGTGTTCTGTATCCACATATAACCTGCTTCAGATTAGTTACATTCCTTAAGAGCTTATTGGTGAAAGGATCTATGATACAATATCTTTGCATTCTTCATAGTGCTTGTGGTAGGTGTTTGATGTGTGTTACTGAATAAATAAATGCAATAATGTAAGTGTTTATTAAAGAACAAGTAACTTCATTATTTTAGAAATAGAGTTAAATTTTTCCTCTTAAAGGCCTTTGTGTTTCGATATAAACTTTTTCCTCGTGACACTCAAAACGATGCCTTAGATGGGTCACTGAAAAGCCTGTAATCATCAGTGCCAGTAAGAAGAGTCTGATTTCCTTTTGGTTTCCCTCCATTGAATTATATCCCATGTATAGACATAGATACTAGCAAACAGCCTGAGAACTGATCCTACTTGAAACATTTGCAGCTTAGAGAGCTTTTCCAGTAAAATCCTAAAAGACTCACATTCTTTCTCTTTCCTACCTTACTAGGTCTTCAGGCATCTTTTTGGTTCCACTAAGGATTACTAATGGAAAGGAAGAAAGAAACATTTCAACTCAACAAAGTAGTATGCGGGAAACATAGCCTTTCAGCCTGATAGATTTATATCTTGGCAAAGGCCTGAGAAAAATTAACCTGATTGCATAGTGAAAAAGAACTATGTTGACTAACATGAAATAGAGTACTTCTCTCATAAAAGTACTTCTCTTCTCACCAGAGAACAGGTGTTCAGTTTGTTTCATTCATTACTTTATTCCTATAACCTAGAGCAGGGTACATAGTAGGTTCTTAACCAATGTTGAATGGTTGAATAAATAATGTGATAGAATTTTGGTATCCACTTTATTAGATGAAGAAAAAAATTTTAGTTCAATCTCCAGAAAACTGAGGTAACTATCTCTACTATTTTGGTTTAGAAGCAATAATTTTATATCAAAATTGAATATTAAAGTAAGTGTTTAATCTGATAGTTTTTGCACAGTTTCTTTAATCTTGCATCTTTTGATTAAATCTCTTTTAAGCTTTTAATTTTGAGATAACCGCAGATTCATGTAGAGTTGTAAGAAACAATATAAAGTTTCCATGTACACTTTCTCCATTTCTTCCAGTGGTAACTTGAAAAAACATAGTACAGTATCATAGCCAATGTCCTGTACAGGACATTTTCATCATCACAAGGATCTCTCATTTGCTGTTTTATAGATACAGCTTCCTTCTCCTTCCCCTTCCCTACTTCCCAACCTCTGACCCCTAGCTGATCTTTTCTACATTTCTGTAATTTTATGTTTGTTTGAGATGAAATCTTACTTTATTGCCCAGGCTGGAGTACAGTCGTGCAATCTCGGCTCACCCTAGCCTCTGCCTCCCAGGGTCTAGCAATTCTCCTGCCTCAGCTTCCTGAGTATCTGGGATTACAGGTGCCTGCCACCATGCCCAGCTGACTTTTTTGTATTTGAGTAGAGATGGGATTTTAGCATGTTGGCCAGGCTGGTCTTGAACTTCTGACCTCAAGTGATCTGTAGATCACTTGGCCTCCCAAAGTGCTGGGATTATAGGCATGAGCCACTGTGCCCAATCCACTGTTCCGTAATTTTGTCATTTTAAGAATGTTGTGTAAATGGAATCCCAGAATTGCAACCTTTTGGGAGCGGCTTTTTTTCATTCCACACCAGTTCCTAAAGATTCATCACAGTTGTGGTAGCAGGTAGAGGTGAAGGCTTAGCTTGCTGTTGCACTGCATGGGTACTCCCCTGGTGCGGAACTCAGCCTACCACCTGTTTCTACTGTGCAGGGAAGGGATATGATCAGCTCCCTACCCAGCTCCATGGACACAATGCTGGCAGGGGAACAAAAACACTACGTGCTTCCTGTTTGGGGGATGCAAGGTTAACTCTCTTCCTGGCCATGTAGAGACCATCCCAATGGGGTAATTGGATCACCCCTGTCTGTTTCTCTGGGGAGGAGGTCTGGATGGGGAGAGTGCATGCTAGATCCACTTCCTGCTCGGCCCTGCTGCAACTGTAGGCTCCTATCTGGAACATACAGGAAGCAATACAGAAACCCAGGGAACTTGCTTCCATGGAGTTCCACAAAGCCTAAGTCTGTTAGATTGTCTTCCTCCTCCTGTTCACCTTTCAGAGTCTTCCTATGCTTGTGTTATATCCAGGTTTTTCAGTTGCAAGAGGGAGGACATGGGAGGAATGAGCTACTCCATCTTGGCAGAACCAGAAATCTCTGAATCCTCTTTCTCAAGAGAACTCTATACAATTTTTTTCAGTACACTTTATGAAATGTTAACTTCCATGCATTAGTTTTTATACTGTTCTGGAGTGTGTAATTTCTGTTGCTATTCAGTGTATACTGTACTCAAGTATCTACATAAAATTCTTTAAAACTTTCATCAGGGTTAGTATTTAAGGATGAATTGATAGGTCATCTTATGGCAAAGAAAAGTATGTAGTTCTTTCTAAAATGGTCTTATTTATAACTGTTACTTTGCATGATACTTAAAAACATCACTCACAGACAATTTGATGGAAACTATGTGTCATCTTGGCATTCTGGAAGACTTGAAAGAGAATGACTCATAATTGTGGAGCAATTTTGTGATACTTCTAAGTGGAAGGGGTCAAGATATTTTATGATCTTCTAAAATCCATCTGAAATGTTTTCAATATTCAGACTACATATCGATCATACATCATTTTACTTGTTTTCAGGAGGTTCCTTTTCACTGTCTTATTTCTTCTTATATCTTCTTTCTACTAAAGCACCGTGACTCTCCTATTTCTTTGTGGAATTGAAGTAATTTTCAGTGTATCTTCCTATTATGTGCAGAGATTAGAGAGGGGCCAAAAATAATACTAAGAAAGCTAATTAGCTTTAGCAATGAAGCTTGTCATCTGGAGCTGTAGACCAACTGACCTTTCCCGAAACAAATCTTTCGAAAAATAACCTCTAAAAGGCCCAAATCCCTAGAGGCAACTAAACTGGATGTCCTTAATTCAGAACAAGAATTCTAAGCAAGGATCTCTCCAGGTAAAGGGACCGTAGAAGAAATTAAATTGTCCAGTGGTTTTGATATATATTGGACAATCTGAACCCAATTTACAATTTTAGTCTGACATTCATAGGGCATCTGAATATTTGCACATGTAAACATCCACATTTATTACAAATATCAGGACCAGAAAGTTAAGGAATATATTCAATACATTGAAAATAATACCTTATTTATATTATATATAGTAATTGCTTGATAAGTATTTGTTGGATGGAGCAGTGGTTTGGGCCATTCAACTTTCTTCACATTAAAAACTTTTGGGCTGTTCTGCCACTGGTACCTGAGTCATCTTCCTAAATGGTTTTTTCATCACATTGCCCTGATTGTATTCTCAGTCAGGCATTAGCAGCTCACAAGGAACTGATCCTATCTTATCTATTCCATTTGCTTTTGCAATAGGAGGGTTTGCCCTGAAAATGCTCCCTTCAGTTCTAGTTATGCTGGTTTCCCCATGGCTTTATATCTGTGCTAATGGCATTCCTGTATCTGTTGATGTGAGACCTTTGCTCTGTGTAGCACCAGACCTCAGTGAGCAGTGGGGTCTCCCGCCTCCTTTTGTTCTCTCATTCTCATTTGCAGCTAAAATTCCAGCTCATTTCTCACTCTTCCATAATGCCTTCTGTAAGTACTTCAATATATGCTGTTATATTCTTGGTATAATTGTTAACACATTACACCTCAAATTTACTTAATTGCATATGATCTCACTTTTTTCCCTAATTTTATTTTTTATCCTTCCTACCAATGCCACTGTTGCTTGCCTTGATGGGGCCAAATCTGCGCATAATAGGCAACTCCTTCCTAGCTCTGGCCTGAGTTGTAATTGCTCAGAGCCTTGCAAGACAGTGCCTCCTGGTTCTGAAATTCTGATCATCTGACTTACTACTATGGACTTTTCTCAGGATTTGGCTTAAAAGTCATTTCATCAGAGAAGACTTTTCTAATCCACTGACTAGGTGAGGTCACCCTGTTAACACTCTGGAGCATTTCTCTTTCATAACACTTGTGAAATTTTATTTAACATATGTAATACATATTTATATTACATATACATTTATGTATATTAGATAAAACATACGTAATATATAGATAGGGTCTTACTCTGCTTCCCAGGCTGGAGTACAGTGGCAAGACCTTGGATCACTGCAGCTTTGAACTCCTGAGCTCAAGCAATCCTCCCACCTCAACTTCCCCAGTAGCTGGGATTATAGGCATGTACCACCATGCCTGGCTAATTTTTAAATTTTTTTGGTAGAGCTAGGGTCTTGCTATGTTGTCCAGGTGGGTCTCAAACTCTTGGCCTCAACTGATCCTCCTCCCTCCACCTTCTAAAGTGCTGAGATACTTGAGCTGCTACACCTAGCCTGCTTTTTAAAAGTACATATTACTTCATTCAGTTCATCTAATAAATATCTAAGATGTGCCAGGTAGTGTTTCAGGGGTTAGAGAGAGATTAGTAACAAAATAAATGCAACTCCTTGGCATTATGCCATGCATTCTTGTGGGATGAGAAAGACACTAAAGAAAAAGAGATGAACAATAAAAATTAATAAGTAACATTAGATACATCCATCAGCATAGACTAAACTATGCTGTAGTATCAAGCAAGCCCATAATCTCAGTGGCTTAACATAAAATTTCTGAATCATGAAAAATGTGCTGTAGGTCTGGGTGACTATCCAGGGAAACTTTAATCTCTGTAGTTCTTCTACAATCTGGAATGCTTTAATCTTCAACACCTCAATCTGAAAATAAATTCAGCTTCATGATTGCCAGTTTTGGAAGTGATCACTAGGAGTAACTTTGAGTAACTGTACTGAGAATTAAATACCTTGGTGTAGAAATGGCACTCGTCAATGCTGCTGATGACCCACTGGGCAGAACTAATAAGATGTCTTCATTTCTATTTGGTTGCATGTTGGGGGTGCAGGGAAGATAAATTCTTCTGTATGCTTGAAAGGAGAGGAGAACCAGATATGGGTGAGTGTCCAAAGCCTTTACCATATAAGGATAATGTTCTGGGGTAAAAATAGAGCAAGATAAGGAGAGTTTGTAATGCATGGTGAGAAAGGGTATTACAATCTAGGTTTCACTTACAAGATGACATTTTAGCAAAGATTTGAAGGAAGTGGAGGAGTAAGCCATGTCAGTATGTCAGAAAATGGCACTCTGGAGAGTAACAGCCAGCGCAAAGGTCTTGAGGCTGAAGGATGAGTGATATGTCTGAGAAAGGGCAAAAAGACCTGTTTGGCTCCTGCTGAGTGATCAGGAAAGAGAATATGTATACACTAGAAAACTACCGGTGGGAGCAGCAACCAGATGATGTAAGGCCTCAGAAGCTATTTTAAGGACTGAATTATTGCAGGCCCCCCCACATAGACACACATGTCACTACTGAGGTATAGTTCACATATTCATAAAATTAACCCATTTTAGGTGTATACAATTCAGTGGTTTTTAGTGTATTAAGCTATGCAACCATTACCATAATCAATCTTGGGACACTGTCTTCATCCTGAAAAGAAATCCATACCCATTAGAAATCACTCCTCATCCTCCACCAGCCTTCCCAGCCCCATTTTTATAGATTTGTCTATTCCAGACATTTTCTATAAATGGTATAAATGGAATCATATAATACGTGGGCTTTTGTGACAGGCTTTTTTAACTTGGCATACTGTCTTTAAGGTTCATGTTATACATATCAGAATTTCATTCCTTTTCATGGTAGTCTTTGTATATTGGATTCCATTTTATCTGTTTATCAGTTGATGTACCTTTGGGTTGTTTCCACATTGACCATTATGAATAATTTTGCTGTGAATATTCATGTGCAAGGTTTTATGTGGGCATATACTTCCATTTCTTTTGGGTATATACCTAGAAGTGGAATTACTGGGTCATATTGTGACTGTTTTAACCTTTTGAGGAACTGATACAGTTTTTCAAAGAAGCTTCACTGTTTTTAGGTTACAGCCAGCAGTGTATGAGTTCTTCAGTTTTGCCACATTGACAAATCCTAGTCATGTTTATCACATCATCCCCAGCTTGAAACATGTTCCTGGCATAAATAATGAGTAACTAAACAAAGACAAGAACAATACCTCTTTAAAAAAATTTTTTTTTGGCAATAGGTACACAAATCTAATACATTAATACTTACTCAATTTTCTTGTAGTGTTTTAAAATGATTCCACTAATATGCTCAAGAGCATGAATTTTGTAGCCAGACAGTCCTGGCTACATATCAGTGTGACATTGGGCACATTGCCTAACTACACTGAGCCTCAGGCTTTTTTTGTACCTTAGGGGGGTAATAATACTCAACGCACAAGGGTTCTCTGAGTATTAAATGAAAATATTTGTAAAGCCCTTAGCACAAACCTTGTCACAGTGAAGAAGCTGTTCAAATGATTTTTTCTGTACATATAGGTAGACACATGTATATGCACACACAACATCTCTGCATACACGCACATGAAGTACAATACATATTTAGCATTTTGAGTTTGTGTGTCAAAGCTATACATTTCATATAGGGCTGAACTATTTGCTGCCCCAAATGCTATTTTATTTTATTCTTACATCAAATGCAGAGGGAAAATTACAGAATTTGGAGCTAGAACTCTGGGTTTGAACTCTAGATCCATAGCTTATTACCTTGGAGGCTTAATCTCACTGAGATTCCATCTTCTCATGTGTAAAATGGTGATGATGATGACAACTTCAATGCTTTATGTATCTAAAAAGGTAAAGGGAAGGGTAACAGTGGAATGTATATAATAGTGCTGTTAATATTATGCAAGTCTTTGTGTACTTGATGCTACATGTTAAAGTATTATCTTCACAACTTATTTTATGCTTGGGAGATGATCATTTAAGATAATATTTTATCAGTGACTCCTGAGAAAATAGGAAAAGCATAAAAAAAGCTTTTATTGGAAACACAACATCTAATAATTTGTTAAAGTGTCTATAGCAACAAAATAATGAAAATCCAAGACATGACTTTAGTGGAGGCAATGGTGTGGAACCCACAGCATTTTTCTTGGGTTTTAGTCAATGACACGTCAGACTCATTATGTTTAATTCATTGGAGTTTGGTGTCTGAAGCTGAGAACTGCACTTTCTGTAAGCAGTTGTGAAAGAAGAAATGATGCTACAAATGGACAGCTCAGCATCTTCACTGTTTGAAGCTAAGGTCACTGAGAGGATGTTTGTATTGAAAAGTGTTGGACATCTTGCTGTTTTGGCCTTGAAGCTCATTTATTTGTATCTGAGGTGTGTAGCACATAGGGACTTAATAACAGGTATCTGTTGTAAACCTTCACTCATTACTTCCTGGATATTTGGTCTTGGACCATTGTTATGTGGGAAGTGTGAGAATTGGGAAATTAATAAGGCAGACAATCTACTGATATCCCTAATTTTAAAATACATCAAAAGGTAAAAGGTAAGTGGATAGAGGGGAGAAGAAGATTGATACATGGATAGATAAGTGATAAAGGAAATATTCTAAAATATTAAATGTGGAATTTAGGTGGTAGGTATCTGTATGAACTGAACAATTTTCTAAACTTGTTTGAATTATCTTTATAATAAAAGTATTTTGAAGAGTAAACTGAAAGTAGAACTATAGTGAGAAAAACTAGCTAGGTTCTTTGCTTTTTCTTAAGAATCATGGTATCAATTAGTCTGACACAGGACAAATACTGCATATTCCCACTTATATAAGGACTATAAACTCATAGAAGCAGAGATAAACCAAACTCACAGAAACCAAACTTGTAGAAGCAGAGCAAAGAATGGTGATTGCCAATGACTTGGGTTAGAAGGGAGGAGGAAACAGGTATTAGTCAAAGGGTAGACAGTTTTAGTTATGCAAGATGGATAAGTTTTAGACATTTCTGTACTGGATAGTGACTAGAGTTGACAATACTTGTACACCTGATATCTACCCTCTCAGCAAATTTTTATGTTAAGTACTTTTATCACAAAATCGGGGTAAGAAGAAACTTTTGGAGGTGATGCAATGTTTATGGCATTGATTGTGGTGATGGTTTCATGTGTGTTTGCAAACTCAGGTTGTATACATTAAGCATGTACAGCTTTTTGTATGTCAATCATAATTAAAGTGACTTTTAAAAAAATTGTGTACAAGAAGGCAGTGTTAATAAAATAAGTATGTTGAACTTCTTCCTATTTGCTTAGAGTATGAACCAGAAGAGACTAAGTAATGTGCCATGACAAGTTAATCTGTAAATCTTAATGACTCTGTACCACAGTTATTTCTCTCTCATGTCCAATGCAGGTTGACTTGGGTTCTGCTCTAGGACCTAGACTGACAGAGACTCCACTATTTGCAATGTTACCAATCCTCAGAGAAACAGAATATTCCAAATACTGGGAAGTACTGTCTTTTCTGTGCTTATCAAGTAAAGGAAAATTTGGTATTGGTAAATACAAGTATATCTTTTATGAGAAGACTGAATATAAAGCAGAGAGCTCAATGTCTATTGTTTCTTTCATCTTATTTTCTGCTAACAGACACAAATTGTCACGCCTATAAATACCAAATCTTTATAAAATTTGAAAACCCAGAATCCTGGAGAAAAAATGATAATACACTGACACATTGTAGGGGTTCAAATATTTTATGTCTTTCATTAGCATGGCTAGATTATGTGCTACCATTCCAATGTTCTCAGAATTTATCAGTTGATCAAGAAGATTCAGCACTTTCTTTGTACCCAAACTCTCTATCACCAAAGGGAAATAAGACGTGGATCCTTCCCTTAATGCACAATAATTCATAAGCTAATGTGTATAGGATAGAGAACAGCAATTACAGATGCAATCAAAAGCTTAATTGTCATAGACACTATAAATAAAATTCGGTTGAAAATGACTATCATGGCAATAGCAATATTTGGAGTAATAGTAATAACTAACAGTAGCTAAGGCTAACATTGGGCCTACTATGTGTCAAAAAATGTTCTGACTCTTTGATAAATATTACTTCATTGAATGCCCTATCAACCTTGTGGGGTCAGTGCCATAAATGATGGCTACTTAATGGAGAAGCAGTGACTTGAGCTCTTTCTTTGAAACATGGTGACACTGAACAAGAAGAGGGGATGGATAGGAGTTGATAGGGAAGGGAGTTGTACGTATTACATTACAGAGGCCTGGTCAAAGAATATGGTCAGGCAGGAAGGAAGCTGCTTTAAGTCAAGGTCTACGAGGGAAGGAGTTGGATAAAGATGGCATGATCAGACTAAAGGGACCTTGGGAGCTGTAGAAGTGCTCAGTTTTTAAACTTTTTTCTTTGCTTTTGTGTTTGTGTAAATGACGGGCCTAGTTGACATAGAATATATAATTTTAATGATGTTGTAAAGCATGTCTGTGACAAAAGATAGAAGGATAGATGCATATTAATAAAACAGTGATAGGAACAGTCTCCAACTTTGCCTGACTTTTTATTAAAAATGGGAGGTAGAATAGTAGCAAACAGAGTCAAAATGTGCCCTGTATGAGAAGTTTGGGCCAACTACGAAGTTTACAAGATGTAGTCCCCACAACTGCCCTTAATTCAGACTCCAAATGCAAGTTTGAGGGGTTCTAAAAAATCATTCTCCAGTTTGATAATTCACTAGAAAGACTCACAGAAAGCTGTTACATAGTCATGGTTATGGTTTACCTCAGAGAAGGATACAGATTAAGATCAGCCCAATGAAGAGATACATAGAGCAGAATCCAGGAGAGTTCCAAATAAGGAGTTCCTGTTACCTTTTACCCATGTTGCATCACCTCTCAGCATCTATGTGGGACAATACATATGGGGTATTGCCAACCAGGGAAGCTTACCTGAGCCTCAGTGTTGAGACTTGCTATTGGGACCCCTTGCATAGGCACGATTGATTGTCCATGTAGTTGATTTCTACCTCCAGGCCAAATCTGATACAGTATACAGAAAGCCACCACATTGTATATTGTTGGTCTTTGTGGTGTGGCCAGGGCCCACTCTAAGACCTCATGGATGTAGCCAGCCCTCACCCTAAAACATATAGTTGGACTATCTAGAATAACTCTGTATTTCCAGCAGACAACACTTCTGTGAGGCATAATATTCAAAGGGCTCAGAAATTACCTCCCAGAAGTCCAGGACAAAGGCCAGATCTCTTATTTGGTCAGGGCCATATTCTTTACTACATACTCTGATACTAAAACACTTCTAGTTAATATTGAATGTCTCCCAAACAATTGTGCAATGCAAA
>NW_016107593.1:805788-807133 GCF_001604975.1 Cebus imitator
AAAAAAAAAAAAAAAAAAAAAAAAAAAAAAAAAAAAAAAAAACCAAAAAAGAAAAAACCCTAAGAACCCCAAAGCCAACTCTTTAGCTTTTTGGAAACTGGCATACAAATTGTCTTCTTTATGTATCTTTTACAGAAAAATGCCATTGAACAACTTTTAAGGAATTTTCCACTAAAATTTATTTGTAATTTCTTTGTAACAGCTCAGTAAAAATTCCTGTATAGCGTCCTCTATGCTGCTTCACCGGTAGATTCTGTGGCCACAGTGGGAGACAGACAGGTCTATCTCCCTAGTTGACATTTTTGTGATTGTAGTGGGTCTAGGCAATGGGAGATGGAACATAGCGCTGGCTGGGCTTCTGAGGTATGAGTGTACCCAGAGTGACAGTTTTCAGGGCAGGACAGGACATGTTCAGGGGCAGGGCTGCAACTGAGACTTTGCTTAGAGCCAGGAGCTACAGTGAGGCTGCTTAAAATACAGGTCTGAGTGGCAGTTGTATAATGGGCTCAGATCAAGGGTAATTATAGACCAGGTTGGCACCTGGTGAGTCATCAGTAGTCAGGGCCAGAGTAGTAGAGGCAGAATCTCACACCAAGCAGGAAAGAGCATTGGTGGCTTCAGCAGTGTACAGTGAAATATTGCTTAGCTGTGCTGCTCAAAACCTGGTTGGATCTTCCAGTGAGTCTGTTCAGATAACCATTTAAAGTGTAAGTTCTAGTATCAGACTACCGGGATTCAAGTCATAGTGCTGCTCATTGCTAATAATGCAATCGGGGCAATTTACTTCTCTCTGCCTGAATTTCCACATTTGTTAGATAAAGATAAAATCCATTTCCTGTGCTTTCTGCTCTTATTTTTGTTTTATCATTTTTCTTTGGGTTTAATTTGCTATTTTCTAGCTTTTTAAAATGAAAACTTAGATTTTTATTTTCAGTCTTCTATGTGCCTTTAAAGCTATATATACATTTCCCCATAACCAGATCCTTAATTATAACTCACTTTGACATGTCATATCTTTATTAAATTCCATTCAACATTTTTAAACTTCCATTATGATTTCTCATTTGAGGTATGGATTTTTTTGGAAGTGTTTTATTTCTAGTTAGCTTTCTGTATGTTTTTCCTAGTTGCAGTCCACTATAGTCAGAAAACAGACCTTAGTATTATTTCAGTGCTTTGAAATTTGTTGAGACTTGTTTTATGGATTGGCATATAGCTTATTTTGGTAAATGTTCCATAAGAACTCTAAGCTGTTTGATATAGTCTTTTATTGTTGTCAGTTAGGTCAATTTGGCTTATATAGGTTGCTTACATTTTCAATATTGTTACCTTTTTTTTTTTTTTT
>NW_016107593.1:807517-812978 GCF_001604975.1 Cebus imitator
TGCAGTGGTGTGATCATGGCTGACTGCAGCCTGGACTTCTGGGGCTCAGGTGATCCTCCCACCTCAGCTTCCCAGGTAGCTGAACTGCAGGCACGTTCCCCCATGCCTGACTAATTTTTTGTAGAAAACCATGTTTCTCAGGCTGGTTTCTTTTCATTGAAGTATTTAGCCGACTGTCGTTTGCTAGGCATGTGTCTGCCATTTTACCAGTTGATTTTGATTTAATCCTATCTTTATGTTTACTTTCTTTCCTGTCTTTTCTTATCCTAATCATGTCTTCTAATTCCATTTTACCTTCCCTGTTAACTTTTGAGTTATGGACTCTTTATTTAAAAAAAAAATTCCTTGGGGTAGGGGTCTGCAAACTTTTTCTGAAAATACTTTATTTTGGTAGCTGTGTGATCTCTGGGAAACTATTCAACCCTCCAGTTGTAATATGAAAGCTAACATAGATAAAAGGTAAACAAATAGCTGTAGCTTTGTGCCAATAAAACTTTATAAAACCAAATTGCTAGCCAGATTGGTTCATAGGCTGTAATTCAGACAACTGCTTTAAAGATTAAAGTATGTTTGATTAAAGAAAGTCTACCTTATTAGTATTTTTCCCATTTCCTCTCTAAAATGCAAGAAACTTGAACAGTTTAGTTACCGCTTCCTATCCTTTACACTATTATTGGCATGTATTTTACTTCTACTATGTTAAAAATGTTACAAGACATTATTAATATTGCTGATATAAAGAACAATATTTAACATTTACCCAAAAATTTCTTTTCTGGTGTTCTTAGTAATGCTTTTACCTGGGTTCATTTTACCTCTGGGGAATTTGTTGGCATATTATAGTGTCAGTCTGCTGAATATGACTTCTGTACTTTTTGGGGGGGTCTGTCTGAAAATATCTCCACATTTGAGGAATATTTTCACTGGAGTTAGAATTCTAAGTTGGTAGATTTTTTTCCCTTCTAGAACCTCAAAGGTATCATTTTATTCCTGTTTTCTTTTGTTTGTTAAAAATTAGTTGTAGAATTATTTTTATGTCCAAGTATATTGCATCTATTTTTTTTACTGTCTGCAGTTATAAGAAGATGTGCCTAGGTGTGATTCCTTTATATTTATACCACTTGGGGTTACCAACATATCTGAAATTTGTTAATTTGATATTTAACAGTTTTTTCAAAATTTTTAGCCATCTCTACAAATATTATTTCAGCTTTATTTTCTTTTATTCTCTTCTGAAACTTCAATTACATAGATCATTTGACTATGTCCTACCCGTCTCTTAGTCTCTATTCTATTTTTTTTTTGGTTGTGTTTCAGTTATATATATATTTTATGGACCTGCTTTTGAGTTTAATTATATTTCATGCTTTGCCAAACCTGCTGCTAATGTGTCTAATAAATTTTAGATTTTATTTATTGTATTTCTCAGTTCTGGAATGTTAATTTTTTTATTGATTCCATTTATATATTGAAATTGTCTTTTCCTTCATTTTGTTTATCTTTTAACATTTGTACTTTATCGTGTATCACCTGTGGATCTGCTTATGTTTTTTTTTTTCCCCCTTGACTATTAGTCAGTTTCTTTGAATATGTGTCATATCTATATTTACTATGCACAGGATTTGTGTATAAAAGAATAAGTGATGAAGTTGATTTTATTTTTCTCTAGAGAGTAATGGGTAAATAAGTTTAACCAGGCCTATGTTAAGGCTGTCTTGAGTTTACACTCTTTTGATTCCAAATGTCTCAAAGGTGAGACTTGTTGAATGTTTGTTGTCTCCCCAAAGCCAGACTTTGTCTCTTAAGCACCAGAAATTGTGGGTGACTTTATGTTGCCTTTTCTTCCTAACCCTCTAGCCTCTCATGCTACTCCTGGACTCAGTCAATTTCTCATCCGGAAAACTGGAATATGACCTTGGTGGTCCTCTAGATTCCAATTCACATTCCAGCCCCTATGGAGTTATCAAAACTTCCTCTTGTTTTTCTCTTCCAAAAAGACATTTTTTCCTATAGCAAGTTTGATTTTAAATCAATACTCAGCAGATGCCTCCAAGGTAGAAAAGAAGCACTCATATCAGCTCACCTAAGACTTTATCCTCTGTCATATTACATTCACTTAGTCTTCATTGCTTCAATAGATATCAGTGTCATTAACAATATGATTTTTACAGTGGTGTTGATTACTTAATTTTTCTCCATAATTGCTGTGTGAGCTCCTTTCTGTGTACTACATCCTACCTAGATAGAGAAGTTGGAAAAATATGTAAAAATAGGATACTTAAAGGGTAATTTTTATCTTGCTAGATTGCTTTGGATTATATTCTAAGATGCCGGGGATTCATCTTCCTCTGATTTTAGTGATTTTTGTCATAAAATTTTGAAAAGAATTGCCTCATTTAATTATTCAGCTGCAGTTTTTTATATGCAGATTGGGGATAATTGGGCCTATCTTGGTGTATTGTGTTGTAGGCATTTCAAAACTAGGAAACAGAAACATGAGAAAAGGTGGGAAATTATAATAGGTTAGTGAAAGCCTTTTGTAAGTTATAAAGCATCATAAAAATGTAAAGTGGTATAATTGTTTTTGAAGCTATAAATAGTATCCTACAATTTCTTTTCTTTTTAAGCTATTACTACAAATGTGGTTCACTAGGCGAAGGCTGAGATCAGATATATTTGGGCTGATGCTTATAGGAGCTTAGGAAAATTGTTAGAGTTCCTAATACATATGGAATATATCTTATAGCCTTCCTCAAGCCTACATATTTTTATAAATAATCAAAGTGAAATTTATTTTAACATTACATCTTAGGCAACGACATAACTGCATTACTAAGGTGATAAAACTGGGATGCTGCTAGAACATTGGCTGCTTGGGGAGACCAAATAGAATCTGATGAAATTTTGATTGAGATACAAATATACAACATCTATGGAGAAACTGTTACAATTTCATCACTGTTTTTAGCCTGTTAGGTGCCCAGGCACTTTAAGTAAACCTTGAGCCATCATTTTAGCTTCTTTGTGCTTTGCCAACTGTTACCCTTCTAATTATTCTTTTAAAATGTTTCTTAGACCATATCTCTTTGTCTGCATCAAGTTTGGCTCCTCCATTTTGTCAAAAATAATTTTTATATTTCAGATCAAGTTGAATGAACTGAACAATAATTTTTCTACAGTGTCCACTTACAGGCTGCTTAATGTCATCTCCTAATCTTTGATTCCACTCGGTCATTTTTGGGTATTTTCTACTTTGTGTATTTCTTCACAAATGGTGTGTATTCATGCGTGTACATATGTATGTGTTCATGTGTGTGAGTAGAGGGGCTAATAGATTCTCAATAGCTCAGCTGAATAAGTAATAGCATCCTTTGTCCTTCAAGTTGAGTGTTAGAGATCCTAGTTCTGTTTCACATTAACTCTTCATTCTGTCCTCATAACAGTTCCTTGTACAAAATTGGTTAGGAATAGATACACTTTTAGATAGCAAATAAAGATCTCAAACGGTTTTTTCATGTTCATTGTCCAAGCTAACAGAGTTTAGACCCTAACATACTGTCTTCTATAGATTCTAAGATGTGAGAACCTATGATGGAAAAACTATTTGACTTTTTGAGCTAAATTCAACAAATGTTGGTAGCTGGTAAAAATGATAATCTCAATTATTCAGTGTTTTCCATGAATGCAAATGGAGGTAGAGAAAACATTTGTAAAATAACCATGCTTGAGCACTCCACCTCTTACTAAGATATTTCCACAGATAGTCCCCGTTGCCCTACCATTCCCAAGACATTTATACTCTAAGTTACACAGTGTGGTACTATGCAAACATCAGCATTAAAATAAATGCCCTATTGCACTATATCAACTAGTTGTGGTCTCTAAGCTACTGCTGTTTAGATAATCTTGATCCTTTATTGCATTAATAACTAATGTCTGAATTGTGCTTATTTCCACTTTATGCTTTAGTTTATACAGGGACGCAGGGTGAGGGAGGCCATGAAGTACCAGCATACTTGGCAGCACTTGGCTGGGATGACAGGAGCTCTTAGGGAATGAAACGGAGATGTCTCAGACAAAGCTGGCCATCCTTGAATTTCATAATTTTCTTGGATAGTCTGTCTCTTTCTGACTCTCCCGTCCATGATCAGACATCTGTTCCTCAGAGATGGCTGTTGGCTGCAGGATGTGAATTCATCACTGCTATTCACTCAAGGTAGGAGGAAGTCCTGTAGTTCTAGGGATGTTTATTTCTGAGCTGTACTGGGCCTGGAGCTCCTCCTTGGCCTGACTTCCCTTCCATGCATGCAGCTGTACCCATGCCTCACTTACTTCTCTAAGATTAGGCCAGCAAGTGTCATGCTTTCCTGTGTTTAAATATCTTGACTGTGAGTGAAGACTGCTCCATTTTTAGGTAGTGTTGGAATCTGTGGAAGGATGACTCTGACTTGGAGTTTTGCAAGTCTTTCCAGCTTTTTTTTTTTTTTTTAATCTAAGAGGAAGCCACTGAATATATACCTTATCCCCTTTCCTAATTTACCTTTTGGAGGACTGTTTCCCTTTGACAACTGTCATCTTGCTCACAAGGGTTTTTGCTAATTCGAGTCCCCTGGTATTTAAAGCTTCAGGCCCCAAATATCCAGGAGAAGAATATAGTCCAACTGAAGAGGGAGACAGTGCTCTAGGAGATAAGAGGATGGAGAACACTGAGCAGAAGATGTGAGATGAAGGCCTCCCACCCTAGAGGGAAGTGTCAGCCTGCCATGGTTAGAGAATTAACAAACCCTTGTGAATGAGAAGCTTCATTTATTTTAGTTCTGAGACCTTTTTTACTTTGCATATTTTGGGGCTATGCTATTAGAGGTAAGTTTAGAACTGTTAGGCTTTCCTGCTGAAATGACTTTCTCAAGTAATACTCTTGTCTTGAAGTCTGCAATATTGGAACTGTATATGATTCTGAATCTATGTAATTTACCTTAAACCGTGGCTCTCCATAGGCTACTGGTATGATACAGACCTCCTCCATGAAGCAGAACAAATAAACTTTGATAATTTATGGGTGAGCCATTTGCAGAAACTTATAAATTCCAGGTCAAATTTAATTTGACTTCTAGCACACCACTAGCTGGCTTTCAACATGAGCCAATTGAGAATAAAAACTCATTCTGAAAAGCCAAATTATAATTAGAAAGTTAATTTGCTCACCCTCAAAATCACATAATGAATACTAAAGCCAAATATAAATTACTTTTGTATTATCCTTAATTTTGAACTCTTATCCCCTTGATCCCTTTATTAATGTGGATAATTAAGAATTGAGTACAGTATATAAGAATGCCAGGCCGGGCGTGGTGGCTCAAGCCTGTAATCCCAGCACTGTGGGAGGCCGAGGCGGGTGGATCACGAGGTCAAGAGATCGAGACCATCCTGGTCAACATGGTGAAACCCCGTCTCTACTAAA
>NW_016107593.1:813150-816176 GCF_001604975.1 Cebus imitator
AAAAAAAAAAAAAAATGCCAAAGTAATCCTAATCTTCATCTTGTCTAAATAGAGCCATATTAGAACCCATCTTGGAGGCATTTATCACATATTTGGAGCCAGACATCTCTGTGGTGAATAGAGTAAGGAATGTACTAAACATTTGCAATAGGTGGGATTGGACCAACTTTGAGGAGCAAATCATTTGTGAAGATGGGAGAAGTGGCTCATGATAAGTACTATCTGGTTGCTAAGAGTTTATGCTCTATCTCCATTGCTACCAATTCTCATTGCACAGGTTTCTGGGCTGGGTGTTCCCAACCTACCTAAAGGTCAAGCTACTTCCCAAACAGTTAAAGAAAGTTAGCTTATGGAATTGCTGAATGGCAGGTCAGTGGGTGTTAAAGTTGTATTTAGCATAATTTCAAGCCAATTGCTCTAGTCAAGTCATGAGTGACCACAGAGGATGACAGAAAAATTGACGATATCTTTTCTTGCCCTGATGTGTTCATCTAAAGGCCTTATATTTATCTTTTCTCAGATTTCATTTTCTGTATTCCTTCTCCAGACATAAAATCACCAAGTCCTCTATTTTACAAATCTTAAAACCGTAGGGAAAATTAAAAATAGCTCCTATTCACATAAATCTTAGGGAACTCCAGCCTAGATGATGATGGGGAAAATGCTGATATGAGCTAAAAAGTTCTCTCAATTAAAACGTTCATTGAATGCTGTTTCCCTGGTTCCACTATTTTTGTTTTCACTTCTGAAAAATTCAGAGGCTTTTGAGTACCCTTAGCCTTATTGATGAGCCTGTCTTTAAACCAATAATCCTCATTAACAGAAGCTTTGGATGGGAAGCACTACTAAGAGAATGAAGCCTCTATGTAATGCATTCATTTGGTTTCAAAAAAATAAAAAAGGTGGCTTCAAAATACACAGCAAGTGTGGCCATCAAATTAACTTTGCATTTAAGAGCAAATCAAAGATAATAAAGATCAAGATTTTTCAATGCATACAGTATCTAGAAGTGAGACTGAATTTTCCTTAGGTATGCATTAATTTGCATTCTTATTAATGGAATAGAATCTTACAAACATTTTAGTACATGACTAGGTTGGAAAACAGACATAAAGCTTGTCCTGTTTCCATCATACATATGCTGCTGTTCATGAAGTGAAACCATGATAAATTATTTGTGTGTGTAAGGGGTCAGTTTCCACAGAGATTAATTAAAAATCTGAGGTTGGACTCCAGTGGTCATGGCTGTGACAGAGACAAGAAACCGTGGTCTTATTTTCACATCAGTGGTTAGTTTTCTAAAATTTCCACAAAGCAACCTGCTTTTATGGACTTTGAAATAAAGGTACTTGCTAAGCTGTATGATTATAGGACTGCTGAGAGGTGCACAAACTTGGTTATGAAAGTTACGTTTGTATTCCACCAAATCTTCCAAAATCAACGTTTTTGTCATGTCCCATGGAAATGACACAATCACAAGATGTTAACATTAAGCAAAAGTGAAAAGCTCTCTCCTTGTTCTATCAGGCTTTCTGCTCCTTGTAATTCACTACTTTTTCACTTTATAGAAATTGCAGAAGTCCAACCAGACCCTTCAGCACCCTCTCCCCAAATTCAGGGTCAAACCAACACAAATGCTCCTCTCACACATTACTGTTTTTATTAACTTGTTTTCGCCTCTGCAGCTTTTGTACATCACATTCTTTCAGCAATTTTACTGATATAAAATTCTTTGACAATTTAGCCATTGTTTGTCACAATGTTCATTATTTATTCACTCAACAAATGTTTGTTGAGCACTGACTATGTGGCAGGCATTGATTCTATGTATTGGCAGATGGTGAAAAACCCAATCTTTTGCAGTATCCTGTTAATTATCCCAACTGAATATTACTTGAATACAACCATGTTCATCTCTTTGGTCACCACCGTCCTCTAGTTGTTTATCTTACTAAATTATGGCAATGACCTCTAAGCTGGTCTCTGTCATCCATTATGGTCCTCTGCAAATCTGTTTTTCGTGTTGGATGCATGATGACCTTGTCAGAATTCAAATCGGATTATGTTGCACATCTCCCAGAATAAAATTATTTACTGACTTCCCATTGCTCCAAAATAAAAGAAGAAAAATATTTTACAACATAGCTGGAGGACCTGCCTGACTTTTCCTTGCCTATCGCTCCAGCCTCAGTTTGCTACCTCATTCTCACTGTCTGTGCTTGGCCACTCTTTCCTGTATACCATCTTCCCTCTTCCTCAAAGGCTTTGAACTTGATGTCCCTATTCCCTCAAGTGTTCTTTCCATCTCTCTACCTACTAACTCTGACCTCAGCTCCATTGTCACAACCTCAGAGATGTCTTCAGAAACCTTCCTGGTCAGGCCAGGTGCTCATTAGTTGGCTCTCTTAGCACTCTGTCCTCCTTTTTGTACTTCTTCCACAATTCCTATTCTCCATTTGTTGGTATGATTAATTTAATATCTGTTTCTTTCATGAGATAATGAGGCCCATGAGGGCAGAGACCAGTTCTAACTGTTCTCTATAGTGCTCCCAGGGGCTAGGGCAAACTTTGGCACATAGTAGACACATCATATACTTACCAGTTAATGAGTATTTATACCGTAAGAGTTGGAATCTGATCCTTAAGGCAGCTCTTAATGTTGAGTGTGGGGATTCAAGGAGAGCAGGATGGTGTGGTCATCTGTAGCTATACAAGTCTTCTGAATGTGTATGTTACCTTTTTTGTAATTACATATTTTGAAGGAAGAGTCCATAGCTTTCATCAGATTCTAAAAGGAGAAAGTGATTTTAAAAGGGTAATAAGTATTTGAGACAGAAGTTGAGGTGTTTCCTTTTTTTTTTAACCACCCTTCAAGATTGAGCTACTCCAAAACCTCTATTTTGTCAGTAACACAGCATGTTATTTATGGAGGCCCAGAAGGACTGTGACTAGTGCAATACATTAAGCAAGTTCAGAAACATCAGAAGTTGCTATGAATTTGAATGAGACTTCAACTCAGGGTGTTT
>NW_016107593.1:816197-852143 GCF_001604975.1 Cebus imitator
CTTAATAGTTACTTTGTTTACCTCATCTTTGTTTTTTTTTTTGGTCTAATTTTTTTCTTTAAAGAGCAGGGACCTGGCCACAAACAAGTGAAGATTAAGTTTCAGAGACAGGATGATGGATATAGCCTTATTTCTTAGGTTCAGTGGTCCAGTGGGAATTTGTGGCTGTTGGAAGTTAATGCAGAGTGCCAGATTAATGTTCCAAGTGGACTTTTTTTTCCTTTCGCACACAAACAAGTCTCTAATTAAAGCATTTTATGGTTATATAGTTGTTACATCCATAATTTAAAATTATCCTAATTTAAAGCAGCATTTAAGAAACTAATTAGACTGTTAATATTATGAATCTTCAAGTACTTATGTTCTCTTTCTCTGATTAAAACAAGGAGAAAAAAATTTCTCCACATCCTGGTAGCACCTGATCCTAGAGGTGGGAGTTAATGAGTTGAGCAAATGGTATAGACATTCTGTAGATGGAGGGAAAATCTTACATTTCTTAATTTCTCTTTGGAGTCAGGGAGAGCAATTTATTAATTTCCTCAAGTTTTTCTCGTATCATAAAATATGAGAAGGGTTCATTTTAAGAGATTCACTAATGTTTGCAGCTTCCCAAGAGTTACTCCTTTTAAAATCTTGTCCCCTTCTAAAGAAAAGCAGGAGGAAACTGTAAACACAATACTAAAAAAGTCAGAACAGATTTATGTTAATATTGTGCTTAAAATGAAAGTTGAAATAGATTTCATTTCTATGTAGATCCAGACGAAGGTCATATCTTTTTTTCTTGATTACAGCATAGAAAAATGCAGATAGTTAGCAGTCAGTTTAGTTTCCATCACTTTGTCTGCAAAAGCTGTGCCAGTTAAAGATGTCTGGAGCTGCCGGGCACAGTGGCTCAAGCCTGTAATCCCAGCACTTTGGGAGGCCGAGGCGGGTGGATCACGAGGTCAAGAGATCGAGATCATCCTGGTCAACATGGTGAAACCCCATCGCTACTAAAAATACAAAACATTAGCTGGGCATGGTGGCGCGTGCCTGTTATCCCAGCTACTCAAGGAGGCTGAGGCAGGAGGATTGCCTGAACCCAGGAGGTGGAGGTTGCGGTGAGCTGAGATCGCGCTATTGCATTCCAGCCTGGGTAACAAGAGTGAAACTCTGTCTCAAAAAAATGCCTGGCGCTCCCCAAGCTCAGAGTGATTCCACTAGTCTTTTTCTTCAATTATTCTGAAGCAGTACATGCAAAAGCAAATGTCTTAGATTGCTACAGGGCTGGAAAAATTAGAACTGGTAGAAAGAACAGCAACAACCCGTGATAGACAAAGCATAGGAATGTCACATTTGTGGTATAAGCATGAGGCTGTGTTTCTGCAGGAAAGGTTTTTCAGATGAAAAGCGAATGGGAGGCATCGTTGTCCCTTATATCCTATCATTCAGCAGTTTCATCCTGCAACACATACAAGAGAAACTCATGCTTGCACAACTGGAGACATGGGCAAGATGGTTTATGACAGTTCTGATCAGTACAACCCCAGAAGTGATGCAAATGCCCATCAGGGACTGGATGAATAAATGGAAAAAAAAACCCATACAATGACATATTCAGTAGGCAGAACAAATGAACTACAGGGTGATGCCAAAATATGGATGAATACTAGTGATGTGCTGTTAGGTGGAAAAAGTAAGCCCAACACATTATGGCATTATATCTTTTGTATTAAGTTGAAAACAAGCAAAAATGAATGCAAATGAGCAATCTAAAAAGGAAAGGATGTGGTTACTTTGAGCAGGTATAGATGGAGGCAGGAATTTAAGATAAGGAGAGATGCATGACTATTTGTACATTACGCTGCAAGGTCTTGGCTATTGTTTTTGGATTATGAGTTTGCAGGTGTTTATTAATAATAAAAATAAAGAATGTAGGTCATATGTGAGCCAATGACGAGTGTGTGTCTTTGAAGTAAGAGAACCAGTTCAGGAGGGAAAACCCCAAATAGGATACTTTATGGGCATCCTGATCCCAAAGCTGTGGATGAGTTGGGAAAAGGACTGGCAAGGTTCTGTCAAGTTGCTATTGATCTTCCTTCATGAGAAGACAAACTGGTTCCCTGAAATAAAGAAAATGAAGGTTTCCCAAATTCAGAGACATAGGAAAAGAACAATGAGACAAGTTAAAAAACAAGGTTTTTTTTGACCCCCAGAAGAATAATAGATAACAGAAACTGGTGGATGTTTAATTCCTTGGGGCTCAGTCTCACTTTTATGCAGTTTAGAAAAGTAGCTAATAATTTTAAATCTAATTATGAGGAACTTTAAACATACACAAAAGTAGAACAGTATAATAAACCCCTGTATGTACATATCTCTGGGATTCAATAGGTATCAACTTATGAGCGTATTATAACTTTCACATTACTCTATGCCCCTTCCCTGAATTGTTGAAGCAAATTCCAGATATCATTACATGTTGGTATTTTAGGATATATCTCTAAAAGATAAGGACTCTTCTTAAATATAATCACAATGTCACCATTACACAATTAGAAAAAACCCACAATTTCTTAATAGCATTGAACAACTAGTCAATATGTATTCTTTGAGGTTTGTTTGAATCAGGATCTAAATAAGGTCTTTTAAGTGTTTTCTTAATCTATGTTTTTTTCTCTATTTTTTTGTTTATATTTTGTTGAAGAAGCTAAGTCCTTTGTTACATAGAGTTTTCCAACTATGTGTCTATTGTTTCCACATTGTGTGGTGTAACAGATTCCTTTGTTGTCTGTGCTTTCTGAAAATTGGTAATTCAACCTAGTGGGCTAATCAGATTCAAGTTTGATTTCTTTGGGCAAGACTGTTTCATATGTGGTACTTTCTATCAGGAGGAACATAATGTTTAGTTTTATCTCCTTTCGTAATATTACCAACCATTGATCATTAATTTAGTAATGTAAAATCTAATTTGATCATCCTTTTTTGTTTTTTAATTGGAATGATTCTATGAGAAAATTTTCGTCATCAATCTTGGTTACCTTGATGTATGTTTTGTGTAACAAAATGGGGTACCTGCTTAATTTTCCCCATTCCATTTTTATTACCAGTTACTAATATTTTGGATTGGTTCCTGAGCATTCACTAGATACAGTTAATGAGGTGTTTAGTAATATTATGAATTCATAGATTTAAACATATTTGTGTTTCAATCCATCAGAAGTATTACTCATATTGTCATTTAAATTGTCCCATTTTGTCCAGCTGTTAAGAATAAGTAATTTAAAAAACTGTTGCAATTCTAAATTATTTTGGGACTTACAGGAAGGTGATTATGGGATCCCAGTCACATGACAGGCAGCTATAACCTTTGTTTCTCTGATTACAGATCAGCCTTTTCCTTGCCTACATTGTTTTGTAAAATGTTGTGAAAGACAAAAGGGCACCAGTGGGGACCCCTCCCCTGTTCACTGTTGATCTCCATTATGGATTATCTTCCCTCTTCTCTTACACAGAGACCTCATGACTATCACATCTAAGATGGAAACTTTGCTGATTCCTAAAGTATTAGTCATAATAAAACACTCTATTTTAAAACTTTAAATATTTTGATAATATAAACAATGCTGCAATGTGCATATTTGTACATATATCACTGCACAGGTATCAAGTATTTCTGTGAGATTCCTAATAGAATTGTTGTCAGAATATGCACTTTTAACATTCTGATAAATGTTAAAATTTTTTCTACCATATGAATTTAAGCTTGTAAATTTACTTCTGAGTATTGTATTGGCCACATGCTATTGGTTGTGAAATGCAGTGATTTTACTGTTCATTTTAAGCAAACTAAAACTTCACTAAAATGTAAGTTCCATGAAGGCAGACATTTTTTGTCCATTGTTCATGGAGAATTCCCAGCATCTGGAAAGGAGCCTAACACTTAGTGGGAGCTCAGTATTTGTAGAGTGAATTTCAGTTCACAGTTCATTTCCTATTTAATCCAGAAGTTATTTACAAGAGCATGCTTATATATGTTGGATGATACTTTTTTTTGTTTTTAAAGTCTTAACCTTTAAAAATATTTCAATAGTTTTTAGGGTACAGGTAGTTTTTGGTTACATGCATAAGTTCTTTAGTACTGGTTTCTGAAATTTTAGTGTACTTGTCACCTGAGCAGTACACACTGTACCCAGTGTATAGTCCTTTATCCCTTACCCCTCTCATAACCTTCCTTCTCAAGTCCATTATATCGTTCTTATGATTGCATCCTCATAGGTTAGCTTCCACTTAAAAGTGAGAACTTATTAATTTTCCATTCCTGAGTTACTTGGAATAATGATCTCCAGCTCCATCTAAGTTGCTGCAAAACACATTATTTAATTCCTTTTTATGGCTGAGTAATATTCCATGGTGTATCTATACCACATTTTCTTCATCCACTTGTTGGTGGATGGGCACTTAGGTTGGTTTTATATCTTTGCAATTGCAAATTTTTGCTGCTATGAGCATGCATGTACATGTCACTTTTTCATTTTTTGAATTTTTTTAAAAAATTTATTGTACTTTAAGTTCTGGGGTACATGTGGAGATGATGCAGGTTTGTTAAACAAGTATACATGGTGGTGGTTTGCTACATGGGTCACCCTGTCATCCACATTAGATATTTCTCCTAATGCTATCCCACCCCAATCCCCCAACTCCTTGCTATTTCTCCCCTGGCACCCTATCCGCCAGGCCCTGGTGTGGGATGTTCCCCTCCCTGTGTCCATGTGTTCTTATTGTTCAACACTCACTTATGAGTGAGAACATGTGGCATTTGGTTTTCTGTTCTTGTGTCAGTTTGTTGAGAATCATGGTTTCCAGTTTCATCCAAGTCCTTGCAAAGGACATGAACGCAGCATTTTTTACGGCTGCATCGTATTCCATAGTGTCACTGATGGGCATTTGGGTTGGTACCAAGCCTTTGCTATTGTGAACAGTGCAGCAATAAACATACATGTGCTTGTGTCTTTATAATAAAATGATTTGGATATATACCCAGTAATGGAATTGCTGAGTTAAATGGTGTTTCTATTTCTAGATGCTTAAGGAATTGCCACACTGTCTTTCACAATGGTTGCATTAATTTACAGTCCCACCAACAGTGTAAAATCATTCCTATTTCTCCAGCATCTGTCTCCTGATTTTTTAATGATCGCCATTTTAACTGGCATGAGGTGGTATCTCAATGTGGTTTTGATTTGCATTTCTGTAATGACTGGTGATAAGCCTTTTTTCATGTTTGTTGCCTGCATAAATGGCTTCTTTTGAAAAGTGTCTGTTCATATCCTTTGCCTACTTTTTGATGGAGTTGTTAGGTTTTTTTTTCTTGTAAATTTAAGTTTTCTGTAGATTCTGGATAGTAGCCCTTTGTCAGATGGGTAGATTGCAAAAATTTTTTCCCATTCTGTTGGTTGCCGGTTCACTCTATTGATGGTTTCTTTTGCTGTGCAGAAGCTCTTAAGTTTAATTAAATCCGATTTGTCTATTTTGGATTTTGTTGCCATTGCTTTTGGTGTTTTAGTCATGAAGTCCTCACCCATGCCTATGTCCTGAATGGTATTGCCTAGGCTTTCTTCTAGAGTTTTTATGGTGTTAGGTCTCATGTTTAAATCTTTAATCCATCTAGAGTTAATTTTTGTATCAGGTGTAAGGAAGGGATCCCATTTCAGCTTTCTGCACATGGCTAACCAGTTTTCCCAACACCATTTATTAAATAGAGAATTCTTTCCCCATTGCTTGTTTTCGTCAGGTTTGTCAAAGATCAGATTGTTATAGTTGTGTGGTGGTATTTCTGAGGCCTCTGTTCTGTTCCATTGCTCTATATCTCTGTTTTGGTACCAGTACCATGCTGTTTTGATTACAGTAACCTTGTAATATAGTTTGAAGTCAGGTAGCGTGATGCTTCCAGCTTGTCTTTTTTGTTTGTTTAGAATTGTCTTGGCTATGTGGGTTCTTTTGTGGTTCTATATGAAGCTTAAGGTGTTTTTTTCCAATTCTGTGAAGAAGTCATTGGTAGCTTGGTGGGGATAGCATTGAATCTATAAATTACTCTGGGCAATATGGTCATTTTTACAATATTGATTCTTCCTAACCATGAGCATGGAATGTTTTTCTGTCTGTATCTTCTCTTATTTTCTTGAGCAGTGGTTTGTAGTTGTCCTTGAAGAGGTCCTTCCCATCCCTTGTTAGTTGTATTCCTAGGTATTGCATTCTCTTTGTAGCAATTGTGAATGGGAGTTCACGCATGATTCGGTGCTCTGTTTTTCTATTATTGGTGTATATGAATGCTTGGATTTTGCACATTGATTTTGTATCCTGAGACTTGGCTGAAATTGCTTATCAGCTTGAGATTTTGGGCTGAGATGATGGTGCTTTCTAAATATACAATCACGTTATCTGCAAACAGGGACAATTTGAGGTCTTCTCCTCCTATTCAGATATGCCTTATTTCTTTCTTTTGCCTGATGGCCCTAGCCAGAACTTCAAATACTATGTTGAATAGGAGTGGTGAGAGAGGATATTCTTGTCTTGTGCCAGTTTTCAAAGGGAATGCTTCCAGTTTTTGCCCATTCAGTATGATGTTGGCTATGGGTTTGTCATAAATAGGTCTTAATGTTTTCAGATACAGTCCATCGATACCTAGTTTCTTGAGAGTTTTTAGCATAAAGGGCTGTTGAATTTTGTCGAAGGACTTTGCATTTACTGAGATAATCATGTGGTTTTTGTCTTTGGTTCTGTTTATGTGATGGATTATGTTTATAGATTTGTGGATGTTGAACCAGCCTTGCATCCCTGTGATGAAGCCAACTTGATCGTGATGGATAAGATTTTTGATGTGCTGTTGGATTCAGCTTGCCAGTATTTTGTTGAAGATTTTTGCATCTACGTTCATCATGGATATTGGCCTGAAGTTTTCTTTTTTGGTTGCATCTCTGCTGGGTTTTGGTATCAGCATGATGTTGGTCTCATAAAATGATTTGGGAAGCATTCCCTCTTTTCTTATTATTTGGAATAGTTTCAGATGGAATGGTACCAGCTCATCTCTGTAACTCTGGTAGAATTTGGCTGTGAATCCTTCTGGTCCTTGATTTTATTTTTGGTTGTTAGGCTATTAATTGCTGCCTCAACTTCAGACCTTGTTATTGGTCTATTCAGGAATTAAACTTCTTCCTGATGTAGTCTTGGGAGGGTGTGAGTGTCCAGAAATTTATCCATTTATTCTAGATTTACTGGTTTATTTGCATAGAGGTGTTTGTAGTAATCTCTGATGGTAGTTTGTATTTATGTGGAATGAGCGGTGATATCCCCTTTATCACTTTTTATTGCATCTATTTGAATCTTCTCTCTTCTTTTTTATTAGTCTGGCTAGCAGTCTATGTATTTTGTTGATCTGTTCAAAAAAACCAGCTCCTGGATTTACTGATTTTTTTTTTTTTTTTTGAAGGGTTTTTTTTGTGTCTGTCTCCTTCAGTTCTGCTTTTAGTTATTTCTTGCCTTCTGCTAGCTTTTGAATTTGTTTGATCTTGCTCCTCTAGTTCTTTTAATCGTGATGTCAGGGTGTCAATTTTATATCTTTCCTCCCTTCCCTTGTGGGCATTTAGTGCTATATATTTCTCTCTAGACACTGCTTTAAATGTGTCCCAGAGATTCTGGTATGTTGTGTCTTCATTCTCAATGGTTTCAAAGAACATCTTTGTTTCTGCCTTCACTTCATTATTTATCCAGTAGTCATTCAGGAGCAGGTTGTTTAGGTTCCATGTAGTTATGCAGTTTTGAGTGAGTTTCTTAATCCTGAGTTCTAATTTGATTGCACTGTGGTCTTAGAGGTTGTTATGATTTCTGTTGTTTTGCATTTGTTGAGTATTTTTCTTGCAATTATATGGTCAATTTTAAAATAAGTGTGATGTGGTGCTGAGAAGAATGTATATTCTGTGGATTTGGGGTGGAGAGTTCTGGAGATATCTATTAAGCCTGCTTTGTTCTGATGAGAGTTCAAATCCTGGATATGCTTGTAATTTTCTGTCTCGTTGATCGAAAAAGCCTAGTATTTACAGTGGGGTGTTAAAGTCTCCCACTTTGTAGGTCATTAAGAACTTGTTTTATGTATCTGGGTGCTCCTGTATTGGGTGCATATATATTTAGGATAGTTAGCTCTTCTTGTTGCATTGATGCCTTTACCATTATGTAATACCCTTCTTTGTCTCTTTTGATCTTTGTTGGTTTAGAGTCTGTTTTACCAGGGACTAGGATTGCAACCCTTGCTTTTTTTTTTTCCCCCTCTCCATTTGCTTTGTAAATCTTCCTCCTTCTCTTTATTTTGAGCCTATGCATGTCTTTGCACGTGAGATGGGTTTCCTGAATATAGCACACCGGTAGGTCTTGACTTTTTATCCAATTTGCCAGTTTGTGTCTTTTGATTGGGGCATTTGGCCCATTTACATTTAAGGTTAACATTATGTGTGAATTTGATCCTGCCATTTTGATGCTAGGTGGGGTGTTTTTCCCATTAGTTGTGCAGATTCTTCATAGTGTCCATGGTCTTTACAATTTGGTATGTTTTATTCCGTGGCTGGTACTGGTTGTTCCTTTTCATGTTAGTGCTTCCTTCAGAAGCTCTTGTAAGGCAGGCCTGGTGGTGACAAAATCACTCAGCAGTTGCTTGTCCGTAAATGATTTTTTTTCTCCTTTGCTTATGAAGCTTAGTTTGGCTGGATATGAAATTGTGGGTTGAAAATTCTTTTAGGATGTTGAATATTGGCCCCCATTCTCTTTTGGCTTGTAGGGTTTCTGCAGAGAAACCCACTGCGAGTCTGATGGGCTTCCCTTTGTGGGTAACCCGACCTTTCTCCCTGGCTGTCCTTAGCATTTTTTCCTTCCTGTCAACCCTGGTGAATCTGATGATTATATGCCTTGGGGTCGCTCTTCTCGAGGAATGCCTTTGTGTATTCTCTGTATTTCCTTTATTTGAATGTTGGCCTGCCTTGCTAGGTTGGGGAAGTTCTCCTGGATAATACCTTCAAGATTGTTTTCCAGCTTGGTTTAGTTCTCCCTGTCCCTTTCAGGTACACTGATGAAATGCAGATTTGGTCTTTTTATGTAATCCTGTATTTCTTGGAGGCTTTGTTCATTTCCTTTCACTCTTTTTTCTCTAATTTTGCCTTGTTGCTTTATTTCATTGAGTTGATCTTCAATTTCTGATATCCTTTCTTCTGCTTGATTGATTTGGCTTTTGAAACTTCTGTATGCTTCATGAAGTTCTTGGGCTGTGTTTTTCAGTTCCATCATGTCATTTATGCTCTTCTTCACATTGGTTATTCTCACTAGCATTTTGTCTCACCTTTTTTTAAGACTCTTAGTTTCCTTGCATTGGGTTAGAACATGCTCCTTCAGCTCGGAGAAGTTTGTTATTACCCACCTTCTGAATCCTGCTTCTGTCAATTTGTCACACTCATTCTCCATCCAGTTTTCTTCCCTTGCTGGTGAGGTGTTGTGATCTCTTGGAGGAGAAAAGGCATCTAGCTTTTGGCAATTTCAGCCTTTTTGCACTCTTTCCTTTCCATCTTTGTGGATTTATCTGCCTTTGGTTTTTGAAGTTGGTGACTTTTGGATGGGGTTTCTGAGTGAATGTCCTTTCTGTTGATGTTGAAGCTGTTTCTTTTTGTTTGTTAGTTTTCCTTCTAACAGTCAGGCCCCTCTGCTGCAGATCTGCTGGAGTTTGCTGGAGTTCTACTCCAGACTCTGCTTGCCTGGGAATCACCCGTAGGGTTGCAAAATAGCAAAGATTGCTGCCTGTTCCTTCCTTTGGTAGCTTCATCCCAAAAAGGTACCTGCCAGGTGTCAGCCAGAGCTCTCCTGTGTGACGTGTCTCCCAGTTAGGACATACTGGGTGTGGGGGAAGGGGGATGGTCAGGGAGCCACTTGAGGAGTCAGCCTGTCCCTTAGCAGAGCTTAAGCACTGTGCTGGAGGATCCATTGCTTCCTTCAGGGCTGCCGGGCAGGGATGCTTAAGTCTGCTGAAGTGGAACCCGCAACAGCCCCTTTCCTAGGTGCTCTGTCCCAGTAAGGTGGAGGTTCTTTAAGTCCCTGACAGGCTGCTGTCTTTTTTTTTTTTTTTTTTTCTGAGATGCCTTGCCCAGCAAGAAGGGAATCTACCTGACAGTCTACCTGCAGAGACCTTGATGAGCTGCAGTGCTGGGCTTTGCCCAGCTGCTGTGTAAACTTCCTGGTGGTTTTGTTTACAAAGGAAATGTTGGAACTGCCTACCAGAGCCTCAGCAATGGTGGGCACCCCACCCCGGGTCCCCCCCAACCCCCACCAAGCTGGAACGTCCCAGGTGGAGCTCAGACTGCTGTGAGAACATCCCAGGTGGAGCTCAGACTGCTCAGGGTGTGAGAATTTAAAGCCAGTGGATCTTAGCTTGCTGGGCTTCCTAGGGGTGGGACCTACCAAGCCGGCTTGCTTGGCTCCCTGGCTTCAGCCCCCTTTTTCATGGGAAATGAGCAGTTCTGTCTCAATGGCATTCCAGGTGTCACTTGGCTGAAATGGGTGCACAGTTTTGTGCTGGAAACTCTGGGCACTCATGGTGTAGGCGCTGGAGGGAATCTCCTGGTCTGTGGGTTATGTAGACCATGGCAAAAGCATAGTATTTGAGCTGGAGTGCCGGCGTGTCTGGAAAAGTCCCTAATGGCTTCCCTTGACTGGGAGAGAGTTCTCTGACCCCTCGTGCCTCCCTGGTGAGGCTGTGCCACACCCTAATTTGGCTTGCCCACCTTGGGCTGTTCCCACTGTCTAACCAGTCCCAATGAGATGAACCTGGTACCTCAGTTGGAAATGTGGAGATCACTCACCTTCTGGCGCACTCTCACTGGGAACTGCAGACCGGTGCTGTTCCTCTTCCACCATCTTGGCGGAAATCCTCCAATTTTTCATATAATGACTTGTTTTCCTGTGGGTAGATACCCAACAGTGGGATTGTTGGATTGAACTGTAGTTCTACTTTTAGTTCTTTAAGGAATCTCCATACTGTTTCCCATAGTGATTGTACTAATTTAGATTCTCATCAGAAGTCCTAAGTGTTGCCTTTTCACCAAATCCATGTCAACATCTATTGTTTACTTTTTACTTCCATAGTTGCAGGAGTGAGGTGGTATCTCATTGTGGTTTTAATTTGTATTTCCCTGTTAGTGATGTTGAACATACTTTCATATGTTTGTTGGCTATTTGTATATCTTCTTTTGAGAAATGTCTATTCTTGTCCTTTGCCCACTTCTTCATGGAATTTTCTTTTGCTGATTCAAGTTTCTTGTAGAACTGAAGCAAATTCCTCTCTGGATATGAATCTTTTGTTGGATGCATAGTTTGTGAATATTTTATCCCTCTTTGGGAGATGTCTGTTTACTGATTATTTCTTTTGCTGTCTGTAAGATTTTAAGTCCCATTTATTTATTTTTGTTTTTATTGGTTTTTTTTTTTTGCTTTTAGGATCTTAGTTGTGAATTCTTTGCCTAAGCCAATGTCTAGAAGAGTTTTTCCATAGTTATCTTCTAGAAGTTTTATGGTTTGAGGTCTTAGATTTACGTCTTTAATCCATCTTGACTTTTATATAAGGTAAGAGATGGAAATTCAATTTCATTCTTCTACATATGGCTTGCCGGTTTTCTCAGCATAATTATTGAATAGGGTGTCCTTTGCACAATGTTTTTTTTAATGTTTTGTTGAAGATCAGTTGGCTGCAAGTATTTAGCTTTATTTCTGAGTTCTCTATTCTGTTCCATAAAAATGTACCTGCTTTTATACAAGTATCATGCTGTTTTAGTGATGCTAGCCTTGTAGTATAATTGGAAGTCAGGTAATGTGATGTCTTGAGGTTTGTTCTTTTTACTTAGTATTGCTTTGGCTATGTGGGCTGTTTTTGGCTCTATGTGAATTTTAGGATTTGTTTTTTTCTGGTTCTGTGAATGATGGTGGTATTTCAATGGGAATTGAATCTGTAGGTTACTTTGGGCAGTATGCTCATTCTCATGTCATGAGTCTACCCATCCATGAGCATGGGAAGTGTTTCCATTTGTTTATGTGATCTATTTCTTTCAGCAGTGTGTTAGATTTCCTTAAAGAGATCTTTTACCTCTTTGGTTAAGTATATTACTAAGTATTTTATTTTTTGCAACTGTTGTGAAAAGGATTGAGCTCTTGATTTGATTCTCAGTCTGGTTGTTGTTGGTGTATAGCAGTGTTACTGATTTGTGTACATTGATTTTTGTACGCTGAGATTTTACTGAATTTGTTTATCAGATGTAGGAGATTTTTGGAGTGGTCTTGAGGGTTTTCTAGGTATGAGATATCAATGTCAAACAGGGACAGTTTGAATTCCTCTTTTCCAATTTGGATGTTCATTTCTTTCTCATCTGATTGCTTGGGATAGGACATCCAGTACTATGTTGAATTGAAGGGATGAAAACGGGCATCTTTGCCCTGTTCCAGCTCTCAGAAGGGAATGCTTTCAACATTTTGCCATTCATTGTGATGTTGGCTGTGGGTTTGTCACAGATGGCTTTTATTACTTTGAGGTAAGTCAATTCTATGCCTATTTTGTTGAGGGTTTTTATCATAAAGCGATGATGGATGATGGATTTTATCAAATGCTTTTTCTGCATCTGTTGAGATGATCATGTGATTTGTTTTTAATTATGTGTTTGTGATGTATCACATTTATTGATTTGTGTATGTTAAATCATCCCTGTACTTCTGGAATGAAACCTACTTGATCATGGTGTGCATTATCTTTTTGATGTGCTTTTGGATTCAGTTAGCTAGTATTTTTTTGAGGGCTTTTGCGCCAATGTTCATCAGGGATATTGGTCTGTAATTTTCTTTTTTGTTATGTCATTTCCTGGTTTTGATATGATAGTGATACTGGCTTCAAAGAATGATACAGGGAGGATTCCTTCCTTTGCTATCTTTTGGAATAGTTTCAGTAGGATTGGTACTAATTCTTCTTTGAATATCTGCTAGAGTTCAGCTGTGACTACACCTGGTGCTGGATTTTTTTTGTTGTTGTTGTTGGATATATATATTTTAAAATTATTGATTCAATATCAGTGCTTGTTATTGGTCTGTTAAGGGTTTCTATTTCTTCCCGATTTAATCTAGTAAGGTTGTGTATTTCTAGGAATTTATCCATTTCCTCTAGATTTTCTAGTTTGTGTGCATGAAGGCGTTTATAGTAGTCTTGAAAGATCTTTTGTATTTCTGTGATTGTTATATCTCCAGTTTCACTGTTGAGTTCATTTGAAGCTTTGCTCCCTAACAGTCTATCAATTATGTTTATCTTTTCAAAGAACCAGCTTTTTGATTCATTTTTTTCTTGTATTTTTTCTTTGTTTCATCTAGTTTTGCTCCGCTCTTCCTTACTACTTTTCTTCTGCTGGGCTTGGGTTAGTCTGTTCTTGTTTCTCTAGTTCCTTGAGATGTGACGTTACATTGTCTCGTTGTGCTCTTTCAGGCTTTTTGATGAAGGCTTAACAATAGTCTTTGGTTTTGTTTTTTCCTTTCTTGCTCTCCCCGCCCCCAATTTTGTTGAAGAGTGTTCCTCTATATATTTTTCATTTTAGGCTCACCTATGGACTACTTGTATTCTTTGGATATTTGGGAAAATAAGGATTATTTATTGCCACCAACCATGTGTATGTATGGCCTTCCATCTAATGCTTCAGTAATTATAAGGGAAGAGCCTGGGGACCAAAGAATCAAAGTCTCATTCCAAGTGGCATTTATGTAGGGAGCCACATTCCTCAGAAAATGATAGTATCCTTTCTTGCCTAGTAATTACCCAACTACCTATAGGCTTTTGCTTCCATCCACAACTCCCTATCCTTCATTCTCTCCTGAATAAGTACTATATTAATTTGCATTGTTCAAAATTCTTGTAACTGATTGAAGCGTCAAATATATCTATTTGTGTACCTATTAATTGTTTCCCATTGAGATGAAAGTGTAATGAGACAGAGAATTTCACCTATCTTGTAATCCATTGTATTTGTAATGCTCAGATCAATGCTTGGCAAATAGAGTTCTTGATAAGTAAATATAGGGCTATTGGGAGGATCTGGAGGCCCAGCACCAGCTCTTCCCTAGAGAGACTGCCATATGGCATCAGGATCCCTGATATCTCCTACTGGATAAGGCAGTCCACTAACTCCTGTAAAATATCCATGAGTGAGGGTGGCATGGATTTGGGAGGTATTTGTTAGCTGTCAATGTTCTTGTGGGTGAGTGGAAGCTTTCCTAAGGCCTTTACTTTAAGGAGGAAGAATGACATGGGCAGTCATCAATGAACCCTTGAAAAGTGTCCTGCCTATTATCATGATCTGTCTTTCCATTCGCTGTACTGTGCTTTTTGTTATTAAAGTGAGGCTTATGAGTGCAGGAATGGGTGTTAGTATTACATATATCAGAGGCCAGTGATGACAGGGAACATTCCATACCTGTCTTTGATTACTTGGGTTAGCTTAACCTCAATTAAGGAAATGGAGCATTTGCCTGATAAATTCAAGGTGGGCAGATGGAGCTCACACAACTGTCTGGGATGCCAGGTGGAGGGAGGAAATTTAGACCCAAGTGAGAGCAACATCTTCTTGGTTAGCAAATGTGCCATCTGCTCCTCTATGATTGTTTAAAGGAGGCATCTTAACCCTTTCATGGAATGGCTTTCCAAGACAGCCATATATATTTGAGGAATCTGAAGGAGTGTGAATAGATTTATAGGGAGCGGTTTACTCCCTACCCACAGACAAGAGCAGGAAAATAACATGGAGCGGCGCATGCATATGGGACATAGCAAGGCTAACTTGACACCTGTGATGAGGCCAGCAGGAGTTGTCCCATTTTCAGATGGGAAGCTCTGGCAGCCAAGCCAAAGCCTGGTGTATGTGAAGTATAGCAGAATGTTGTGGAGGGAGGGAAGAAAAATCACCAGGTGGTTTCAGTTAACTCTGGAGACTCTTAATAAACAAACGGTAGTCCATTTTTCATTTTTCTCTGTTGCTGTGTGTTGTTACTCAGCCATTTGAAGTGGAATTTTCTACCTGAGCCAATATATTAGCACATGTTTATTCAGTTAATCTATTTTGCTTTGTTGTGTCATCTGCTATTCCATTCAGCTTACTGTTTGAGTATCTAAACAAAACTTTGTGCTAGATATTAAGATCACAAAGACAGATAGTTTCTGTTTATCACATGTTTAGTGTAGTGGAGGAATAAGACACATGCATAAATAATTCTAACACACAGTCAGATTATGGTAAACCCTATGAGAGGCCCTTCTGTTTGAGTGCTTTGGGATTGTCTGATTCTGAGCTGAACAGCGAGGTGCGAACTCCATCTTCTTGTGATTTGACTTATTCCTGGCACCCCATATTAAATTCTTTATCAAACTTCAACTTAACAAAGTCTCGATTTCCCTGATTTCAGATGAGGAATCTGAACAATGAATTTATCATCTCCCCACTGATGTAGGTTAGGGTGAGGGTGATGTTTGTGACTCATGTCTAAATTCTCAAAGCAAATTAGTCCCCTCCAGTGGGTAGTCTCAAGCCTGCTCTGGTGCTTATTATAGGTAGGAACTGAACAACCTGGTTCACTAGAGGAGGCTGCTGGACATTAGTGTATGAGGGACTTTAAAAATACAGTTTCTTTAACCTCCTGATTAGAATAGCTTTAATTCTGCTTTGATATCTGTTTTGAAAATGTGAATTTGTTCCAATGAAATTGACATATTCAGCAACAATTGGAGCATAATGCAAACTTTGTTTGCTTGGACTATTTGTCTATGGTAAATACCAGGAAAATCTATACCTAGCCAACTGAGCCTTGTAGGTAGATGTCCCTGCACGCACGCACGCACACACACGCACCACCCCTCCAGCAGGTACTAGCTACTTCCATTCACTGAATGTGTTATGAGCTACACTCATTCTTGCTTGGTCTTACAACTTTTAGTGCAATTCCAGATAACCCTCCTTCCACCACTTGACTATAATTCATAAACTACAACCCTTTGGATGAAAGTGAAGTTTGGGCCTTCTTCAAGGTCAATTGCTATGTTTATTACAGTATTTATTTCTTCACTATATAACAAGTAAAAAGCTGCACTACTATTTTTATTAAGGTCTTATTTTATTTTTGTGTCTTACTGGTAGTTACGTGCCCTTCACCTTGTTTCCCCATAAGCCTCATAGTTTCTGATGCATAATTTAGCACAGCATGGTGAATTTAGGAATGTGTATGTCACATTATAGCAGAACTTAATATATCTGGTAATGAATTCTGGGAAGCTCCCCAGCTGATGCCAGTATACTTGGTCAAAGTGTTGAGGAACCACTGAAGCCCACACTATTGCCCTAGTCACTTTCTATCTTTTTTGCTGGAAACTGTAGATTTATACTTCCTGCTCCTTCTACCGCAAGAAACACCAGTTTAACCATCTGGTCATTGTGAAATTTTCTGTTACAGTAATTAGATATATTGATGGCTACTCAGTCTCACAGGCGTACTGACCTCATGATTTTGAACATGACTTTTCTGCTCTCATGCATACCTGAAAGTCCATCTTGTTACACCAGGGGCTTATATTCTATATGAGTTTGTTCACCTAGAATGTGTGGTTTGTGAAGAAACAGATCTTTCAGCCAAATGATGTCAGTAAAATAACCAAGGGCATGTAAGCACATAGAAGCTGGAGGACAGGATTGGACAGGGGTGGTCAGTGGTAGCAGAGGTGGAAGGTGCATAAAAGCATCTCCTGCCAGCACTAGACAGTAAGCACTATTTATCCTTCCAAATGACCATGGGTACCTATCTGAAGTGGGCTATTTTCCTATGTGTTTTGCTCTCGTGATTGACCATAGCACTTTGTCGGTTGCCTTCAGAGGTCCAGGCAGACTCACCCACTCTCCCATGGTTGTAATATCCTGCAAGGCTCTTACCCACCACGTCAATCTCCAGTAGTCTCAGTCTCAATGCATCTAAATGTTTCCTTTGTTTCCTTGCCATCTTTTTTTTTTGTAAAAAGCTGTAATTTAGACTATAAAATTCATCACAGTATATACTTCAGCAGATACTAATGTATTTACAGAGCTCAGCAATGATCATAGAATCTAATTTTAGAACATTTCATCCCCCAAAGAAACCTCATCCATGAGCTCTCACTCCCCATTTCCCCACTCTTCCAGCCCTAGGCAACCACAGCCCTACTTTCTGTTTGTAGAGTTGCTTATTCTGGACAACAATTTATATAACACAAATCATGTAATATGTGATATTTTGTGATTGGCATAATGTTTTTAAGATTCAAATATAATTCACGTTGCATCAGTTTTCCCTCACCACATGTTGCATATAACAGAGGACTTGAAACAAATTGGTAGGCCAAGAAATCTAAGCATATATAACAAGCTCATGATTTTACCAAGAGCTTTTCCCACCAGGAAACAAATCTGGTTTTGTCTTCAGTGAACACATAGAAACTGAATCTCAGTTGCAACTAAGATCTGAAGTTCCACATGTAATATGAAGTCCACCCAGACAGAAAGGCAATGATTCGTTGGCAAGAACACTTACTTAGTCTGTCTACTCTAAAATCCAGATTCGTGACCCCAATTAAAGGTGGTCTAGTTACTACCTGTTTAGATACAAGTCTTTAATAGCCCTTGAAGATACTATTTTTTACTTTAATTTTATGAAGGAACTAAAAAAATGCTTAATGGAAAAATAATGAATCCTCAGTATTGGAAGAATTTTGTATGGAGATTGTGATAAAATTAACTCAGCTGCAAGCTTATAAATGATAAATTATGTAACTGATGGTTGTAGAAATGTCCAATTCCTCTTCAGCAACAAATGAGTGAAAAGCAATAAAAAGTATAAAGAAAAGCTATATTTTCTCTTCTACAGTATTCAGGCTCTGATCTGTTTCCTGCTTATACCATTGTGGGTCTGAGCTGGAATATCTTTTCTCTGGATTAGATTTATTATTACTTTTTTTCTTGCCCAAGATGGAGTTTCGTTCTTGTCATCCAGGCTGGAGTGCAATGGTGCAATCTCGACTCACTGCAACCTCCGCCTCCCAGGTTCATGTGATTTACCTGCCTCAGCCTCCCAAGTAGCTGGGACTACAGGTGCCCACCACCATGCCCAGCTAATTCTTGTATTTTCAGCAGAGACAGGGTTTTGCCTTGTTGACCAGGCTGGTCTTAAACTCCTGACCTCAGGTGATCCGCCCACCTCAGCTTCACGAAGTGCTGGGATTACAGGCATGAGCCACTGCACCCACCCTATTATGTTTTTCAAAATTAATTTTACATGTCCCATCCTTGTTTATGGTACTACTTGCAATTTCTTATGTGACACATGACCTTATAAGGATTCTGTTCATGCACCCTGACATGAGGAGGAAGCTCAATTTTCCTCCATTTTTAACCCTTGAGCTTGTTAGAGATTGTAGTTATATTACATAAGGCTTCTAGTCACTTTAACAGCTAAAATAGAAAATAGGTAAGCTCTGGGGCAAAGGAATAGGAGTGGCTTTATTGGTGGGAAAAGGAGGACAACTTTGGGAAGAGGAAAATGAAGGGCTGCTCATATAGAAAGCCTGGTTAATGCACAGTAAGAAAAGAGGACTTAGAGCTGGGTCGTCCCCATGCTCATTCTGGGAAACAAAGAGTATTGCACTGTGAGAGAGACATACAGGGTGAGCCACAGGCATGTGACCTGGAGGGTGTGGAATCACAGGAAGAGTGGGATACTGATCAGCTGTCTGACTTGGGACTGGGACCTGGCTCATGAATAGCTCTGTCTACTGGCAAAGTAGACAAAGTAGTGTGGCACTGACCTCTGTATACAATGAAGCCTGAAGAGTTTCATTTAGAAACTTTGGAATGCTTTGGCAAGATGATGAAGGGGCATGGGCGAGGTGGGTCCTGTTCCCTGGGGCTACTACCTGTGGAAAGTCCAGAAACACAGTATACCATGAAGATCTCCGCTGCCAGCCTTTGCCCCTGGGAATAATTTTCTGTTCTGTTTGAGCAGGCTTTGTGTTTTTTGTTTACTTTTCTGTTTCCATGTGAGTTATTACCTATTCTTTGGTCATGGAGGTAGTTTTTAAAGACTTCTTACTGTTGTCAGACTGAGGTCTGAGATAAAACTGAATCTCCTTTTAGGCAGAACTATGGATGCCATGTTTTCTTTTTGTGTAACACTTTTAAATCATCATCCCATCCGCAACAGATCCAGAGTTCATTATTTGTCCTCTTTTCTTTCCAATTCCATCTGAGCTACATTTTAAAAGCCAAATTTTTTACAGATACAGGAAAAAGGCAACAATATAGGCTTAGACTCACTTTTCCCAATTGTTATTCCTATGCCTTGTGTTCTGGTATGGAAAGCTCTAGAGAGCAATGACAGCATAGACATGTGTCTGGCTAAGCTGTAATATTCTAGAGTGTATGAGCATCTCAGGTCTATGTTTCTTAAAACATAACACCTTGCCACCAAGATGTGGCTAATTGATTGCTCTGAGCTGCACATCTCACCAAAGCTGGGGAAACAGGGGTCTTTCTCTTAGAAACCAGAGTTCATAAACTAATAGAGAATGATTATTAACAGATGAGTAATTCTTACAGTTCTTGGGGAAACTGAAGAAATCCTGCCTCTGAGGTTACCTAGTGAAAAGCTGAGTGAGGAGATGGATGATGGGGAATGGAGAAGAAAAGAGAAAATGGAACAGTAGAAATAGAAAAGGCAAAGGGGAAAGACATTTGAGCTTCTGTTCTATTTTTGCCTTCCTTTTTCTCATCCTTCTTTTACTCCTTTTTATGCAGCCTCCTTTCCCCACCCATCTCTTCCCTTCTAGATGACTTAATCTTCCATCATACACAGTCATGAACTCTATAATGTCGTTTGGTCAATGATGGACCACATATATGATGGTGACCTCATAAGATTATAGTGGAACAGAAAAAATTCCTATTGCCTAGTGATGTCATAGCTGTAATAATGTCATAGCACAACATAAAAGTCACATGATTGTGGTGATGCTGGTATAAACAAGCTTTAAGTTGTATAAAAGTACAGCACAATAATATATAGTACATAGTACTTGATAAATGACTGTTACTGGTTTATGTATTTACCATGCTTTTAATCATTATTTTAGAGCATACTCCTACATATATTTAAAAAAAGTTAACTGTAAGCAGCCTCAGGCAGGTCCTTCAGGAAGGATATTCCAGAAGGAGGTGTTGTTACCATAGGAGATGACAGCTCCATATCTCTTACTGCCCCTGAAGACTATTCAGTGGGACAAAAGGTAGAGGTGGAAGACAGTGATATTGATAATCCTGACCCTGTGTAGGCCTAGGGTAATGTGCGTTTGTGTCTCAGTTTTTAGGAAAAAAAAAAAAAAGTTAAAAACTTTAAAAAATGAAATAGAATAAAGCTTACAGAACAAGGATATTTAAAAGTGGTTTTGGTGGGTGCAATGGCTCATCCTTGTAATCACAGCACTTTGGGAGGCCAAGATGAGCAGATCACCTGAGGTCAGGAGTTCAAGACCAGCCTGGCCAACATGGCGAAACCCCATCTCTACTAAAAATGTAAAAATTACCCAGGTGTGGTGGCGTGTGCCTGTAGTCCCAGCTACTAGGGAGGCTGAAGCAGAAAATCAGTTGAACAAGGGAGGCAGAGGTTGCAGCAAGCTGAGATCATGCCACTGTATTTCAACCTGGGCAACAAGAGTAAGGCTCCATCTCAAAACAAACAAAAAAATCTGTACAGCTATACAGTGTGTTGTAAGCTGTGTTATTACAAGAGTCAAAAAATTAAAGTTTATAAAGTTATAAGCTAAGGTAAATTTATTGAAGAAAGAAATATATTAAATCTTAGTGTAGCCTGAGTGAACAGTGTTTATGAAGTCTATAGTAGTGAACAGTAATGTCACAGCCTTTACATTCACTTGCTATTCACTCACTGAAACACTCAGAACAACTTCCAGTCCTGCAAGCTCCATTCATGGTAAGTTTCCCAGACAGGTGACCATTTCAAAAATCTTTTATATGGTATTTTCATTGTTGCTTTTCTAGGTTTAGGTATTTTTAGATACACAAATACCATTGTGCTACAATTGCCTACAGTATTCAGTACCGTAAAATGCTACATAGCTTAGTAGCCTAGGAGCAGCAGTCTATACTACATAGCCTAAGTGTGCAGTAGGCTATAGCATCAAGGCTTGTGTAAGACATTTTGATGTTCACATAGAGATAAAATCATCCTAATAATGCATTTCTCAAAGTATCCTCTTCCTTAAGCAACAGATGTCCGTACACAAATCTGGTCTCCCTTGGCATCTCTAGTTCTCCACTTCTACCCGTTATCACCAATCAGTCTGATTGATGTAGATCATTTACTCAGTGGGTGTTTCTAGCCTTCTTTGTCTGATTATTTTGTGGAGGGTTGGGGGCCAGTATTGGGGAGCTGTCAATTATTGAAACTTACCTGTCCAATGGGCTGATCAATCAGAGTATCCCATTCTTCTGGCCAGAGTGATTGGCTTAGGGATGGATGTGTGACCATTTGGCTCAAGCAGAATGTAAAGGACATGACTGTGCTTTAGTCAGGAGTAGGCCAAAGTGGCTTTTCAGTGCAGCGTGACTCAGCGGGATTGAAGCACAGGTGCACAACTCTGCAAGTCAGGTAACCATGCCACGTGAGGCACATTAGGTGATCACCTATGTGAGCTCATGCTTGGCTTGAAGCCACTATTGTTAGTAAAAGGTATAACTACCCTGCTGATGCTGTACATGGGACTTGTGCCCAGGTCAGCTTGTGCCTAGGCTCAGGCCCTTGGCTTGAGAGAAAGTAAAGGCCATGTCAAAACTGTCTATGATTCCTTGTTTTTCTAGCTACCTGCCCCTGGTCCACCCACTCCCCTTGGCCCTCAGCCTGGGCTGGAGCCTGACACTTGGCATAACAAAGAGCAATCCAATTCCTGTTTAGGAATAACTTTAAAGGGAGAAGTTTTTCTTCCTTTCTTTTTTTTCTTCTTTTTATGAGGTTGCCAAACTCTGGTAGGTGACAGCCTGCAGTTGCCTTCTTGTCTGCCACATAAAGAATTGCTCTGGAATGTAAAAACCAAGAATTAAAATGCAAAAAAAACAAAAACAAGCAAAACACAGTCCCAACACCTTGATAACATCTCCTGAATTCCTGACTCTCTAGCCAGGTCTAAAGCCTGCACTACGTCTGAATTTCTTACATGTAGGAGCCAAGAAATTGCCTTTTTGTTTAAACTAGTCTGAGTTGGGTTTCTGTTGTGAATCGATCAGCACAAGAGAAACCAAATGGCCAAGAGTAAAGAGAACTTTCTCTAGACATTTCCTCTAGTTAACCAGAGTTGCTTTTTGTTAGTTGCCAACGATACTTTGGAAAAGCAATCAATATATTAGAAAGTAACCACCCCAACTGCCATAGCCAGGCTTCACTTGGGCATGTGCCCAAGATGCTGATAGAGCCCAAAGAGTAGTTTTATAAAGAATGTTTAACTGGCTTCATGACCACTATGGTCTTTTTCATTTATATTACACACTTGGTGTCAGATTTTTGTCTGTTAATAAACACTATTCCTACTCTTTTTTCCTTTGTACAATGGGGGCTAGAAACATGGAAATTAAATTTTTTAAATTCCTAGTCAGCCAAGTTTCAATTACTTTGTGCAAATGAGAATCACTTTGGTAAGGCCTGGAAGGTGTATGAGAGGTACAAGCCATTCCCCAGCACCAGCTGTGGAAAGGTATGTGGGCATTGGTAGATGGCAGTTGTGGAGTTTAGTGAGTGGTTTCTGGGGTCTTCCTGTACTGCAGGCAACTGATATCTTCATGGCACCTTCATCTGCTTCTGTACATCTTCTTGAAGACCCACAACTGGGGCTGTGGGAATTATTAGTGGGACTACCCTTTTGTGATATCGATAATCCTGACCTTGATAATCCTAATTGATAATCCCAATTTCCTGAAAGCCAGCAGCCCTCCTGACCATGGCTCCTGCAGTCCTCCCATGGTTTGTGTAAGCCTCCAACTTTCTGTTGTAATCTTTTCCTAATCAAGTTACCTTGAGTGGCTTGTTTTTCTGACCAACCCTGACTGAATCATATTATCTAGTATTCTGGTATGGAGACTCAGTTACTTACAAAATGACTATGGAAGATTGTGCAGGAATAGCCAGAATTATCATCCTTCAGTTCTTGATTGTGAAGTCACTGCTGTTGCTTTTGCTGCCAGTGAAAATATTTATCAAATCCAATTCACTCGGAGGACAAATACATATGATCTGTTTCATCATGCACTTAGAAGACTTAAGTCTTCTTAGGAGGGAATACTGAGTGTTACTTGTCTGAATTGGGAGAACCCACCATACATGCCTACTGAATTTCAATTGTAAGTGAAGGGGCAAAGAGTCCATTGGCCAAAATTGCAAATTAAAAAGAATTCTCTGGCTTTGGGAATTTTACTGATTCAACTGCTTAGAACAGTTAAAGCTTTTGGTTCCTCCTTGGCTTTGAGGAATTTTTCCCTTGAATGTCACAAACATGCTGTGACATCCCTTGATTATTTCTAGGGTATTTCAGTAAGAGTGGGTTAGGCTATGCTGTGGTAACAACTCCAAACTCTCAGAAACTTAACACAAGGTTTGTTTTTTATAGCTGTTCCTGGTCTACTCCTGCGTGGGTGGCTCTCCTGGGTTGTGTTCCTTCAGGCAGTGATACAAGGATCTAGCCTCCTTCTATGGTGTGATAATTCCACTTTTAAACCTGGAGTTTCCATTGTCATGAGGGAAAAGGAGAGAGGATCACAAAATCACATGGCAATGTGCTTTTTGGGCCCACGTGTGGCAAATATCGTCGCAAGTAACCTTATGTTGGCTAGAGCCTAGTCATCAGCTCTCTAACCACAGGGGAGGCGAGGTCTCCTGTGTTACGAGTATGCATCTAGCTAGTGTCAGCTGGATTCTGCCAGAGAATCATTCGATGTTCTGTTTTGCTCTTCACCTCAAAACCTGACCACACTTTAGCATTTTTCGCTGCCCAAAAGTTCTTTGGCCCATGTTATTTTATCTAGATCAACTGCACCTTCATTTTTCTTATGCAAATGATGTCAGCATGAATACAGATGAAATTTGATTAATTATTCTGATTATAACGGTCTGTGTTTTAGATCCTTTCATCATCTTAATTGCATTGTGGAAGTAAGTAGCCTGACTCTGAACAAGCAGCTTCATTGAGTACCTCCTTAATGAAGCGTTTTCTGGTCATTCTGGTCTCAGCAATCTCCTTTGCTCTCCAGAACACCTAACATCTGTAGTCTGTGCTAGCGGTTTCCAAACTGTAGTACACATCAGATTCACCTGAAGGGTTTATTAAAACAGTGATGTTTGGTTCCACCCCAGAGTTTCAGATTCAATTTTGTCTGAGGTAGAGGGAGTGGGTTTCATTAGGCGATGCTAATACTGTTGGTCTGATTATCCTGTGATAATCACTGGTGTGTACTAAATAGTTTAACATGAAATTTGATGTAATCTTGAATTATTTGCTATTATGTCACATTCAAATCAATATATTTTGAGTACCTACTACGTACAAGGCCTTGTGCTACCTGACACTAGAGATTATTAGCTGTATTATAAGCACAACTTATTTTTTATATCCTTTATCATGTTAGTAGGTAACTAGTTAACATCAATTAGCAAGTATTAATACAACTGAGTTCTACTGTTTTCTTTCCTTAAAATAGTGAAAGACTGTCAGAAAATAGATCATATGCAAACATGGGGATTTGGGCTGATTACAAAAATATGTGATGGAGTCTTTTGACCTCTCTGATTGTCTTGTGGGAGTAGATAATCTTACTCTGTTAACATCATTCTCAAGCAATTTAATAAACATGGCATGGGAATAGTTCAATTCATGTCCTTGGATATCCTCTGTCAAAGATATTGCAAAAGCATTAGAGGTGATTATACTCTTAATTAAAATACATTTTGACTTTCCATATATATTAATGGAAGTGAACTGAAAATCCTCTAGACTACATTTAAATAACTTGATAAAGAGGCTCTGAGATTTTAATATGCTCTGATGCCTTTTGGTCAAAGATGAATTTTACTCAGGAGTATTGATCCTATGTTCTTTTATTGTTCAGTATGTTTGCCATGGATTATTTTGTCTCCACAAAGGGACAATGAGTTGGCAGTCATGTAATGTTCTACAACAATATTAGCTACCTAGAAGTGATTTTTATTCTAGTAACATTTATGGTTTAGATTTTGCTTCATGAAATACTTTAACTTTCTCTTACCTGAAATTTGGGCTAATTTTATTTCAGTATTAAAAATCAAATTTCATTTATACTGCAAATAGAAATTGTACATAATCTGAATTCTGTTGGTCTGAAAATGTTAAGTTTATTTGAAAACATTTTTGAAGATGAAACACAGAACTTCATATTTACAAAATACAATTATTTTACTTCTACTTTTTCCCCCACCAACTTTTTTTTTTTCATATTTAACATACTTAAACACATTTCTGGTCCGAATTCCAAGAGACTATCCAAAGTTGTTGGAAATACCCCATGAGAAAAAATTTTCTATTTAATTTTATTCCATTTTAGTTCAAGCTCTGTGGAAGAATAGCCTCTGGCTCTTTCTTTAGCACTGTAATTTTTTTCCCTCAAATTGGGACTGCTTTTTGATCTTCTAGAGTTGTACAAGGGAATAAATAAGCATGTAGATAAAAGGGAACTTAAGAATAAAATATATTTAGAGTTTCTAAAACCTTTGACAATATTTGCACAAAGTATTAAACGTCACTGTAGCATTGCCTGTATTTTATCAAGGGCGGCAACCAGTTTAAAGGATAGAAAGAGAAATAAGGGGATATTTTTCTGAGAGGAAGAAAATGAGAATTCACAGGAATTTTAAGATAAACCAATAGTAATGATCTCTAAAGCCAGTGGATAAGCTTTGAAGATAACACCTTGCTCTTTCAAATTCCAAGTTGGTTTGGGTATTTTGAGGCTACGTGAATGCTCAGAAAATTACCAGAATACTTGCAGATACTTATATGGGAATATATTTTGGAATGAATGTCCACATCTCATTTTGACGAAATCCTTGGTTGAACAAATTTAAACTGGGGTATACATTGTGGACCATGGTGAATATGTGAGAAAAGGATAGAGTATACAGTGTTTATCAAATTTACTTGATCATGGAACTCTCTTGCCTCTGAGCACTTTCAGCAATTCATGAAACACTAGCATTTTCTGAGTCACAGTTTTAGAAATGCTAATCTAAGTTATTAAAGGGGCTATCATATATTACAGTATGTTAACTAAAATTATGGTCTTGAACATTATATGATAGTGTTGAGAAATACCAGAAAAAATATTAAAAATAAAAATTTTTATTCATTGTTTGTAACTAAAAAATCATATTTTTTTGCTGCCTGCAATATAAAGTGAGAGTTCTAGCAGCAATTTTCTCTAGATTTAATCTTTCTTTTCCAAGAACTTTGGTCCTTCAGTTTTTTCTTGCTTTAATTGTGGTCACAGAAAGATTCTTATCATGTACTTTGAACATACTGAAAAATTTCTTCCTTAGCACTGGAGCATCTAGCTCTCACTTTTCTGCTTCCTTTCATTGTCAAGACTTGTCTGCACAAGCCGATGCAGCTTTCTTGCTTCCTCTTTACACCCCACTCTGACTTCCACCACAACTACTCTGTTGAAACTACACTTTTCAAAGTCATCAGTGACCAAGGGGATCATGTGGTTTATTGCCAATGAACTGTTGAGAGTGAAAAGAATCACTGCTAATGATCCTGCACGGATGACAGGGATTACCGGTACTACTCCCAGCATAACTAGGTTAAGAATGGTACCCTACCAATGATTGGTTCTAGAGCCCATAGACAATTTTTAGCCCTCATTTAACTTTATCATTCATCAGCATGAAACGTATTTGACATTTATTTTATTGGCGTGACTTTCTACACTTGATTCTGTGACAAGACACTCTTGTTGGTTTCTTCCTATCTCTGGCCACCCTTGCTTATCTGCTGTGCCCACTTCTCCTCTGTCTGGTCTAAAGCTGGTGTACCTCAGGTCTTTATCCGACATTCTCTTTTCTTTCTTCTCTTCCTTTCTTTAGAAGTGTTCATTGAATCCCATGGTCACACATTTTCTAGATGATTAAACCACACCAGTAACCTCAAGTCTAATCATTACCTTTGAGACCCAGGCTTTTGTCTATCCAGCAGCCTTTTCGACCTCTCCATTTAGCTTTTTCACAGGTATCTTTCTACTGGATATGCCCTGAACTCTGAATATTTATGCCAAAAATATTCATCACTGAGGTTTCACCTCTTAAAAGAGATTATATCTATTTCTTGAGCTAGAAATCCAGAAATCACTCTTGATTTTTCCCTCTCCTTAAATCCCCTGTCCTCTTATCCTATAGTTTCTTATGCATTTTGATGTTCTAACATAGAAACAAACCAACAAACCTGTACCTCAAAATATACATTGCCAGAATTCAGCCACTTCTCGTCATCTCTATTATTGCCTTCACTCAAGTCCCTACTCTGGAATCCTCTCCTGATGTGGCTTCTGATTCCATTTTGTCACTCTCCTTCCTACTGTCCATATGGTAGTCAGAATGAACATTAAAAAAAAAAAAAAGAATTCAACTGTGTTCTCTCTTGCCTCACTTAGGGATGTCCCACTCCACTTGAATTAAATCCTTTAGCATGGATATGAGGCCCAGAATAATCTGAATTTTGCCAGCATCTTCAGTTTCATGTTTAACCTATTTTTCTTTGTTACTTTAGGTTGGGTTTTGCAAAGTGGATTCTATAGACAAGATTGTCAGTGCTAGTAGATTTCTTGTAAAATGACACCAAGAAGCATTAGAAAATGCGTAGAGAAGGAAAAAGAGACACAGAAGGAAGGAAGGAAGACAGAGAAAGAGAGAGACATCATGACGGTGCTGTGTTTTACCCAGAGGTGTCTTGTTGACCATGCCATTGTCAGAGGCTGCTGCCTAATACGTTGCAGTCTTAGGAGAGGAATGACTGTTAGGGAAGCATAGTGGAAGACAGCCTGGATGTTCAGGTTAGAGTGAGTGGGTTTAAATCCATTCTCTCCACTTTATCGCCTTTCCAGTCAAGATAACTTTACTCTCTGCATCTCAAATTCTTATATGTACTGCATACATACTAAAAAGCCCCTAGTGGGAACATATTAATAACAGAAGTAATCAGTAGGAGTGATAATGAGTGCTTTGTGTCTTCAGTTCTATCTTGCTAGGTAATAAAACCAGAGAAAGAAGAAAGACACCTGTTTTTCTGAGACAAAAAAAAACAAAAAACAAAAGAAAACAAAAACAACAAACAAAAACTAAACAAAAGTTTCTCTGAGACCTGGAGAAAAAAGGGTTACCAATCCAGAACTACCTCCACAACATTTCTCTTTAGATAACGGGGTTCATCCTTCTGTTACAGCTTAATCTCCTTACAAAGAAGGATTAGATAGGTCTTATTTTTTCCCGTTAAACTGTAATTCTCTTCCAAAGGTTGCTACGAATACAAAAAAGCAAATAAATGGAATTTCCTTCTCATTATGGATTTCTTTATGTTTGAAAACTTACAGTCTTGTAATTATTTAACCACCAGATAGATAGGACTTGTTTGCCAGGTAAGCCAATATGATGTCTTGTGATTGAATTTTGGTTATAGTACGCCAAACAAAACTTTGAGAATTTAGTTTGTCAAAGGAATCGAGAGCTAAGTTAAGTCAAGGTGATTTCTATCCTGGAAGCATCTTATCAGTGCTGTTAGGCTTTTAAAACTTGCTGTATGTTTTTACTTTTAACTTGTCCTCTCTAGACTTCAGTTTCCCAGTTGTAAAATGAGGAAATTAGGTAATTTCTTTTCCAGTTCTGTCATTTTAAGTTTATGAAACTTGAAGTAAAGTGAAACAGAACTCAATTTTTTAGGTGCTATGATAATTCCTTTTATATGTCAACTTGATTGGGTTAGAGGATGCTCCAGTATTTGGTTAAACATTATCTCTAGGTTTCTAAATGTGTCTGTCAAGATGTTTCTTTGAGATGGTCGTTTGAGTCTGTGGACTCAGTAAAGTAAATCATCCTCCTCAATGTAGGTGAGCTTCATCAATCTATTGAGGGCCTAAAGAGAACAGACAGCAGAAGAAAGAGTTTACCTTCTTTTCTTCCTACCTGCCTGTTTGAGCTGCAGCATTGGTCTCCTTCTGCCCTTGGAGTGGGATTTATAACATTGTCTCCTTGGTTCTCAGGCCTTCAGAATCAGACTGAATTACACCATCAGCTTTCCTGGGTTTCCGGCTTACAGAAGACAGGTCATAGGACTTCTTAGCCTTACTAATCTTAATATATCTCCATATATGTATAGATATATCTATCCTATTGGTTCACTTTCTCTGGATACCCTGAGTAATACGGGGACTAAATTGGACTGTTACCGACAAATTTCTCCAAAAAACTTGATTTTTGGAGATCCCACTGGCATCCCTTGGTTGATCAGCTACCAGCTGTGTCACCCTGCATGTCATTGTGCCATTCTATGTCAGTGTTCATTTCCTCAGCAGTATTGATTGTCCATGCCTGACTAAGGCCTGATAGCTGGGAATAAGGTTACCCCCACACATGCAGAGTGAATTGGATTGAGTAGCAATAGAGTATATTTCATGCAAGGCATATGATTGAAATCAGCTTCTTTTTTCATCACTTAATATTAGATCTTTTGTTTTACCTTCCAAAGAAAAACCCAGTTCAACTGCAGATGAATATTTTCCCCCTCTGCATGATACATGATAGACTTCCAGGTGCTTATAAAGCACAGAGCTCTTAGGAACACTTTCTCAGGGTTCTAGTCACAAGTTAAAAAAAATTCACTGTGGATTTTTTAAGAAGCAAGAGGATCATTAAAGTAAAATCGGGAAGCTGGGAGAATTGCTGGGTTAGCTAGAGAATCAAACTCAAGGCTACATGCCTGAGACAGTGACCCCATATTGCTGGCCTAGTGAAGACACCACTGATGTCACCACTGAGCACTGGCTCCTGCAGCTTGCGCTGCTGGCATGCTCTGAGGTAATGGATGCAGCCACTGTTGGCCCTGGTACCTGGATGTGGTTGCCACCATTGCCTCTTCCTATTTTCAGAGAAGATTCTGCATGGTCATTGTTTTTAATTAATGACCTGGAGCAAGTCTCTGTCTGGGGAGCCTAGGTCATCTCCTCATGTCCTAACTGCAAAGGAATGTGGAAAAATGACATCTTGCCACTTCAGCTTCTGAAAGGGGAGGTGGGCTTTGTCTCCTATCAAACCTTATTATGTACCGAATTTTCCAAGTCTAGGAAGGAACTAAGATGTAAGAAAAATGATAGAATGTTCTGAACATTCAGAAAAATGTTCAGAAAGAAGGACACATGCCCACCTCAGCATGTTTTGAGTGTGCCTCCCATTCCATGTCACGCAAACAGCCATTTTCAATGAAGCAGGGGACTTTGCTTGTATCATCACATCTTAATCCCTTTTCATGCAGTCATCGGAATGTCAGAAATATGTTTTGAGAAGAAAAATTTCCATTTTGTCTATTTAAAAAATGTTAGGTAAGTCAAAATACCTACCTTTTATTTATACAACTGGAATCCAAAGTGAATGAAGATGTATTCTCATGATGACCTCAAAGATGGTGTTCATTAAGGGGACATTTTGAATGATTAAGCAATTATATCCCTTAAAACTTGATAAGGAAAATTATTTTTTGTGCTTATGGGATTTGGGGTCCCTGAGAAAATATTATCACCAACACTATCCTTTGGCAAAATTGTGGAGCAGGGACAGTTTTAGGGCCCTCATTTTCCATTTCCTTCATCACTATGATAATTATTCTCAGGAAATGATTTCATAAAACCTAATTTATACTAGGCAGTCTTTTATATAAATGACTGTTCAAGCATAATGAGTACCTCTCTGTCTTTTATCTCTGATTCTGTCTTTAAAGGAGCACCTGATGTTAGGAGGACCCATTCTTGGATCTTGCCAGTTATGGCTGTGGGAAGTAGATCATGTTGAGGAGGAAAGAAAAGGCAACGTTATTTGTAGTTGTTTAAGGAAGTGAGCTCAGTGTGTCAGTCGAAAAACACCTGTAATTAAAAAAAAATGCTTATTTTAACTATTTCCCAGTAATTTATTTTAATTCACATTTTAAAAATCTTTTAGGCACAGGGGTACATCTGCAGTTGTGTTAATATAGGCAAACTCAGGACAGGGGAGTTTGGTGTACAAACCATTTTATCATCCAGATACTAAACCTCATACCCCACTTACTTTTCCTGATCCTTTCTTTCCTCCCACCCTCCCTTCTCAATTAGTCCCCAGTGTCTGTTGTTCCCATCTTTGTGCCTATTTGTTCTAATTATTTAGCTCCCATTTATAGGTGAGAACATGCAGTATTTGGCTTTCTGTCTGTGTGAGTTTGCTAAGGATATTAGACTCCAGCTCATCCATGCTCCTTCAAAGGACATGATCTTGTTTTTTTATGGCTGCATCACATTCCATCGTGTCTATGTACCACATTTTCTTTATCCAGTCTACCACCGATGGGAGGTTGATTCCAGGTGTTTGCTATTGTTTAATGTATATTTTACAGACAAACCTGGTGTCAGTGAGATTCAGAAACTTGTTCAAGTCCACTGTGCTAGATTGAATAATGAATTCTCAAAGATGTCCAGGTGCTAATCCTCAGAAACTATGAATATGCTACATCACATGGCAAAGGGGAATTAAGGTTGCAGATGAAATGGAGGTCACTAATCAGCCAGTCGTAAAAGGAGATTGTCCTGGGTTATCTGGATGGATCCAATATAGTCACAATGGTCTCTTAATGTGAAAGAGGGGAGCAGAGGAGGTCAGAGTCAGGAGGAGATTTAAGGATACCATGTGGCTGCCTTTTAAGATAGAGGAACGACCCGTGGCCTCTGCACCAGAGAATGCAGGCAGCCTCTAAGAGCTTGAAAAGACAAGGAAATTGATTCATCCCTAGAACCTCCAGAAGGAACTAAGCCTGCCAATAACTTCCTTTTAGCCCAGTGAGATCTACTTTGGACTTCTGACCTCTAGAAGTGAAAGATAGTAAACATATGTTGTGTTAAGCCTCTAAATGTGTGATAATTTGTTATAGAGGCCATAGGACACTAAAACAGCCATACAATATATGATAGAGTCAAAATTCAAAGTCTAAATCCTGAAATCTTGCACTGTAGTTCGAAGGCAAATAACTAAAGATATGGCAAAAAGAGGCTCTCCTATAGCTAAGTAGTCAGCATAAGAGGCCAGAAGGGGCCTTAAGAGATAGAGAGTGAAAATTATAATGAGATTTTTAGATTATTATTAGAAGATGGTATTAATAATTAATATGATTAGAAGATGGTATTAGAAGGCTCAGTAACCCTGGAGTAACTGAACCTGCTTTTGTTGTTGTTGTGGTCATTTGTTTGTTTTGAGACAGGGTCTCACTCTATCACTAGGCTGGAGTGCAATGGTGTGATCTCTGCTCACTGCAGCCTCTGTCTCCTGGGTTCAAGCAATTCTCTTGCCTCAGACCCCCAAGTAGCTGGGACTACAGGCATATGCCACCGTGCCCAGCTAATTTTTGTATTTTTAGTAGAGATGGGGTTTCACCATGTTGGCAAGGATGGTCTCAATATCTTGACCTTGTGATCTGCCTGCCTCGGCCTCCCCAAGTGTTGGGATTATAGGGATTATAGGGGTAAGCCACTGTGCCTGGCCTAAACCCTGCTTCTGACATCTTTTCCCATATGGTGAACCAAGGCAAAGCAAATGGACATGCACTACAATTACAATGTAAGCTTCCTGAGGGCAGGACTTCTGCTTTTTTCACCACTGTGTTCCCCTCTCCAACAATGTGTCTTGTAACAGAAGTTGTATTGATGAACAAATGAGATGGGTTTTGGCCTCAGTCTTAGGATCCAGTGAGTTCATCTGGGTGATCTGGAGGATTCCGATTCCTTTTTTTATTTTTTTCCCAGTGCTAGGAAAGCCCTTCTGGTCCCATTAGACCAGAAGGCCTGCTCCACTTTTATTTTAAAGATTAAGCCTGAATTTCATACTACATCCCGTAATAGTGTTGATAGCTAACACTTAAATAGTAGTTGATACATTTTGGCACAATTTTAAGTGATTCATATATTTTATTTCATATAATCACATATTAATTTAGAGCAACCATATGATTTAAGCAATATGTTATCCCCTTTCTACAGATGTGAGAAGTTGAGGCACAGAAAGTTTAAAAAAGTCACCTGTGCTCACACAGCTTGTTCATCACGGAGCTGGCTTTGAACCAAGGTAGTCTTGCTCCAGATTTCATGCTCTTACCTATTACTGATAATGAAATAGTTTGCTGGCCACTGGGCTTAGGTAGGTAAGAGTTTAGCTCTCATATGTCTCCTGGTATATTTTACCTGGCTGTGTGGAGGACAGAAATCAAGAATGTGGAGTGTGTGTGGGTGGTACCACTTGGAATTACGCAACAGGTATTCTATTGTTTTCCTTTTTAAACAGGGTCTTGCTCTGTCACTGAGGCTTGCATGCAGTGGTGTGATCATGGTTTCCTGTAACATCAACCTTCTGGGCTCAAGAAATCCTCCTGTCTCAGCCTCCTGACCACAGATACGACCATAACTCAGCTAACTTTTAAATTTTGGGTTTTTTTTTTTGTAGATATGGGGTTTCTCTATGTTGCCCGGCTGCTCTCAGACTGCTGGCCTCAATTAAGCCACTGTGCCTGGCCTCCCTTCTACCACTTGGTCGCCAGGTATACAGAGCAGGGGTGGGGTGAGAATAGAGGTAGGCTGCGGTTCACATCTTCTCTTGCCTGGGGTGTGTGTGTGTAGAGTAGTAATAGAACTATCCACAAAGGAGCTGAGGAAAAGGACAGAACACTAACTGTGGGAGGCTGGCTGGTGAGCAACTTTTTGTGCCTAGAGCAGAATCTGCTTGTCTTTGAAATGTTCTTGGCCCAGCAAAGCGAGAGAGAAGCAAAAGACCAAAACCTTAGGATGTTGACCTTTGGATGTACCATGAATGCTTCAGTCATCCCATTAAAGTGTCTTCAAACTTGGCACTTGTTGGAAAATCAGATAAAAAGTGTGAGGAAAGAGAGCGAGCCACAATTACCCTTCTCCAGTGGGCAAACCATAGAAACCAGGCTGATCTTTATTTAAAGCTCTGGGGAAAGGGTGCAAATGAAGACCCCCCACCCTTTTTATTTTGCACCTTCCAGCCCCATCCTGCACTACACATGGACTCCTGCTTATGCACATGGACTGTGTAGGTCCCAAGTCCTCCCTCTACTCTGACTTTTCTCAAAAAGTTACCCATTAGTCACTTGTCTGGTGGCCTTCTTGGCCTCGGAAGAATAAGCTGAGGAAGAGGTCTGTGCTGGCCCTAGAAGTAGTCCCCTTTGGTCACAGCTTTCCTTCGTCTCTGGAGTGAGCGTAGTTTCTGGGAGCTTGACTTAGAAAGGTGGACACAGGCTCTAGGTGGGTGCTTCCCCTTACCTGTGTGGACTTGCCATTTTGTGGGGAGAGGCATGGCCACAGTACAGCCAGGGCCTCCTAAAGTGATGCTTCTGTAATTTGTATATGCATACACATCACCTGAAGTTTTATTTTTTAAAGGATTCCTGGGCTTAACCCTAGATATTCTGATTCTGATTCAGAGTATGTAACAAGTGCCCAGGTGATGCTGATGATGTTGGTGAACCACACTTAGTCTAAAGAGCAAAGCCTAGGACAGGAGCCCTGGTTGCCCACCTAGAGGCTATACCACACAGAATTACACTGCACAGAAATTACACTAAAACATAGTCACAAAGTGGTCCTTCATCTGTTGTCAGGATTCCAGCTATAATTCTAGCAAAGAATCTGGGGAAGTTTATGGATTGTTGGAAAAGTGCCTTGGGGTAGAAACCCATCTGTAAGTACTGGGAAAAGGCCTATTGGAATCAGCAGCCCAGATAACCTGATGCTGAATTTCAAACTAAAGGGACTGTGGTGAGCAAAAACAATCTGCTTCTGGTCACTGCTTGCATTGGAGAAGAAAATGAGGCAAAGCAGAGACTAAAGTTGGCCTCAGTTTTGTGTAGGAGAAATGGAGACATCAAGAATAACATGAGGACTAATATTTAGGCTACTTCTATATTATAATAAAGAGATCTATGTTTAACAAAAGAAAATGGAATAAAGCATTGAATGTTAACTTTGAGACTTTATCAAGATAAAAAGAGAAACATTTAGGAAAAGTTGAGAGAGGTGCATTCCTAGATGGTTGTCTTCTGTTTCCATATGGTTGGATCTAGTTATTCTGAACACTTTATGGTGTCAAAAAGATTTGCTTGTTTGCCTAACAAGTGACATGTAAATAAAACTGTGGCATGGAAGGACTTTTAATATCGGCAGTTACATGCTTGATTCTCTTTAGAAAACGTTAAGATAAGCAACCCTTTCTTTCCAAGGGACTCTCCACTTAAACTTTGGGTGAAATTGATTTCCTAGGAAACAGATCTCATGGATAATTCTAGAGCTTAGTCACTGTGTCCTGAAAATGAACCAGTGGAGCTTTTCATAATGTCAACTCTTGTATCCATTTCCTTTTCAATTGACCATGTGCTAAGCATTTGAAAGAAACACTTACTAGTTGACCACCACTTAGAAAGTCTTTGCTTTTTAGGGATCTAGTCATAATTGTGAG